>NC_072429.2:107252000-107606500 GCF_028878055.3 Symphalangus syndactylus
ATGCCCCATCTACTGATAAGCCCAAGCCCATCAAAGGCATTCATCATTTCTTTTGCATTGTTTTTGATTTCTAGTATTTTCTTTTGATTCTTTTTTAGAGTTTCCATCTCTGTTTACATTACCCATCTGTTTTTGCATCTTGTTTACTTTTTCCATTAGAGTCGTGAAAATACATATCATTGTTTAAATTCCTAGTCTGTTTATGCCAATACTTCTACCATATCTACATCTGGTCCTGATGCTTGTTCTGTCTTCAACTTGTGTGGCTACTTTTTACTTTTGTACTTTGGACAAATTGAATTAGTATTTTTTTAAGGGAAATTTTCTGTAAGTACTGTATACATGATTTGCTTTACTTAACAAAATAAGACTGTGGTAAACATTTACTGTTATATGAAGATGGAAGACTTTGGTAACGATTATAAATGCATTTAAAGCAATTATAAATGCATTTAAATTAAAATATTAAAGCCAGTTTAATTTTTTTCTGTATTTACTATTTATCACCATATTTTTAAGGTAATAATTGTAGATGTTTCTTTTTCTTTTTAAATAGATATGATGATGCTATACAGCTATATGATAGGATTTTACAAGAAGATCCAACTAACACTGTAAGTTGGCAGATTGTCTTGAAAGAAATCTAAAGTTTAATTTAAAAGATAAAATTAATTCATTGAGGAAATAATGGAAAGATACATAAGGAACTAGGTCTTATATTTTTAATTTTTAATTGAAAAATATTTTTATTTTTAATTTTAAATAGTTCATGATGGGCCACATTTTATTTTAAATAGATTTAAGACTCTCCAATAAAATTTGACTTCTCAGCCTCACCAACATGGTGAAACCCCATCTCTACTAAAAATACAAAAATTAGCTGGGCGTGGTGGCAGTGCCTGTAATCCCACCTACTCAGGAGGCTGAGGCAGGAGAATCCCTTGAACCTGGGAGGCGGAGGTTGCAGTGAGCTGAGATTATGCCACTACACTCCAGCCTGGGCAACAGAGCAAGATCTCATCTCAAAAAAAAAAAAAAAAAAAAAAGACTTCTAGAAGATACCGTATGAGAGAAGGGGCTAGTTGAGATTTGGAAAGAGTACACTATATGTTTGCATAAAATATTTTGAAGTTTATGAATACTAAATTGTTTAATTTGTGCAGTTACTTTTTAGTTGTCTTAATGAAAAAAAGGCATTTCAATAATTAGTATATGGAATTAATGAAGGCATTTTATTTTGTTTTTGCTTTTTTCTGCCTTATACATGAATAAGAAGAAACATACCCCTTTAATTTAGTGTAATTTTGAACAAGTATATTAGTTTATTGGTTAGAATATTTGTTCTAAAAATACCTATATAGTAGTATTTGTTTGAAAAATACCCTGTTGAATTCTGTTTTTAATGTTGAGAACATTATAGTTTATTGCCATAATAGCTTCCCTCAGACTTAACCTTTTAACTAAAAAGTTACAGAGAGACTTTAGATAATACATCAGTCATTTTAATGTTTTATGTCATTATTTCCACACACACATATATGCCTGCTAAAAGAAAATAAGTATTTTTAAAAATTTTAAACAAAAACCAGGTTGAGTTTTTTTTCTTTTATAGAAGGAGAAATTGTTGTATTAACACAATAAAGATACATGAAGTTTCTCTCTTATTTGGCAAGTATTTCTTTAAAAATAGACATTAAAAAATCTTATATAATGTCTGACTGTAGATTTTAAGATGTAAATGGTTAATTATTTAACAACGGTAACTTGATGTCTGTAGTTTCTAGAGCACATTTATCTCAGGCATTGATCATAAATCCCTTATCTCTGCTTATTTCCTTTGATATTCTGTAATAATACTTATGTATTATAGTAGTTGGTATGTTTCTTAAATGATAGTTGCTTACTTTTAGTCTTTTCCCACCCTAGGGAGATTTTCTGTGGAAATTCCCTAGGGTTTTTGTTTTTCTTTTTGAGTGGGTGTGTGGGGGTTTGTGTAGGGATGTGTGCGCGCGCGCGTGTGTGTGTGTGTGTTTGTGTGTATTAGTCCATTTTCGTGCTGCTGATAAAAGACAACCTGAGACTGGGCAATTTATAAAAGAAAAAGGTTTGTTGGACTTACAGTTTCTCATGGCTGGGGAGGGCTCACAATCATAACAAAAGGCAAGGAGGAACAAGTTACATCTACTGTAGATGCCAGCAGGCAAAGAGCTTGTGTAGGGAAGCTCCCATTTTTAAAACCATCAGCTCTCGCTATCAGAGACTCATTCACTATCACAAGAACAGTGCAGGAAATACCCGCCCCCATAATTTGGTCACCTCCCACTGGGTTCCTCCCATGGCTTATGCGAATTGTGGAAGTTACAATTCAAGATGAGATTTGGGTGAGGACACAGTCAAACCATATCATTCTGCCCCGGCCCCTCCCAAATCTCATATACTTACATTTCAAAACCAATCATGCCTTCCCAACAGTCCCTGAAAGTCTTAACTCATTTCAGCATTAATTCAGAAGTCCACAGTCCAACATCTCATCTGAGATAAGGCAAGTCCCTTCCACCTATGATCCTGTAAAATAAAGGCAAGTTAGTTACTTCCTAGATACAATGGGGGTACAGACATTGGATAAATACAGCCATTCCAAATGGGGGGAATTGGCCAAAACAAAGGGGCTATAGGCCCCATGCAAGTCTGAAATCCAGTGGGGCAGTGGAATCTTAAAGCTCCAGAATGATCTCCTTTGACTCCATGTCTCGCGTTCAGGTAATGCTGATGCAAGAGGTGGGTTCTTGTGGTCTTGGGCAGCTCCGCCCCGTGGCTTTGCAGGGTACATCCTCTGGCTGCTTTCACGGGCTGATGTTGAGTGTCTTTAGATTTTCCAGGTGCACGGTGCAAGCTGTCAGTGGTTCTACCATTCTGGGGTCTGGAGGACAGTGGCCTTTTTCTCACAGCTCCATTAGGCAGTGCCCCAGTAGGGACTCTGTGTGGGGGCTCCGGCCCCACATTTCACTTCCACACTACCCTAGCAGAGGTTCTCCATGGTAGCCCCGCCCCTGCAACAAACTTCTGTCTGGACATCCAGGCATTTCCATACACCCTCTGAAATCTAGACAGGGGTTCCTAAACATCAATTCTTGACTTCTTTGCACTCACAGGCTCAACACCAGGTGGAAGCTGCCAAGACCTGAGGCTTGCACCCTCTGAAGCCACTGCTTGAGCTGTATGTTGGCCCCTTTCGGCCACAGCTGGAGTAGCTGGGATGCAAGGCACCAAGTCTCTAGGTTGCACTCAGCACGGGACCTTGGGCCTGGCTCATGAAACTACCTTTTCCTCCTAGGACTCTAGGCCTGTGATGGGAGGGGCTGTCATGAAGACCTCTGACATGCCCTGGAGACATTTTCCCTATTGTCTGTGGAATTAACATTCAGCTCCTTGTTACTTATGCACATTTCTGCAGCTGGCTTGAATTTTTCTCAGCAAATGGGATTTGCTTTTCTATTGCATTGTCAGGCTGCAAATTTTCTGAACTTGCCCTGTTTCCCTTGTAAAACTGAAAGCCTTTAACAGCACCCAAGCCACCTCTTGAATGCTTTGCTGCTTAGAAATTTCTTCCACCAGATACCCTAAATCATCTCTCTCAAGTTCAGAGTTCCACACATCTCTGGGGCAGGGGCAAAATGCCACCAGTCTGTTTGCTAAAACATAACAAGAGTCACTTTTGCTCCAGTTTCCAACAAGTTCCTCATCTCCATCTGAGACCACCTCAGCCTGAATTTCATTGTCTGTGTCATTAGCATTTTGGGCAAAACCATTCAACAAGTCTCTAGGGAGTTACAAACTTTCCAACATTTTCCCATCTTCTTCTGAGCCCTCCAAACTGTTTCAGTCTCTGCCAGTACTCAGTTCCAAAGTTGCTTCCACATTTTCAGGTATCTTCAGCAAAACCCCACTCTACTGGTACCAATTTACTGTGTTAGTCTGTTTTCATGCTACTGATAAAACCATACCCGAGAAGACTGGGCAATTTACAAAAGAATAAGGTGTATTGGACTTACAGTTCCACATGGCTGGAGAGGCCTCACAGTCATGGTGGAAGGCAAGGAGGAGCAAGTCATGTCTTACATGGATGACAGCATGCAAAGAGAGCTTGTGCAGGGAAACTCCCATTTTAAAACTATCAGATCTTGTGAGACTCGTTCCCTATCATGAGAACAGTGCAGGAAAGACACACCCCATAATTCAATCATCTCTCACTGGGTTCTTCCCATGATGCAAGGAAATTGTGGGATTTCCAATTCAAGATGAGATTTGGGTGGGGACACGGCCAAGCCATGTGAGTGTGTGTGTTTGTGTGTGTGATGTGTTTGTTTTGTTCTAGATAGCTGAGAACTTTCATTGTTTTGTGAAGATTCTCAGAATATAGAAAGTTCAAGGAAAAGTTTTGACAGCTGCAAACCTATCTGTAATAAAAAATAAAAATAAGAAATAACTTCTATAAGCTTATGTAGATACTGAGAATAAAAAGTTAAAATTGTAAAGTTTTTGAATGATTTCCTAATCTAACAATTCTAATAGCTTACTATCTGTCTTAGTTCAACAATTTCTTAGAAAAAGCACCCATTTTTTTCTGAAGATTTTCTCATGTACTTATTTCTTATTCTTAATTTATAAGACTTCACTGTGGTTTCAGAGATAACTCATTTTTCTTGTAGCCATAGATTGAAAAAACTGAAATTAAGTTTCTGAAAACAGCTTCTGAATTTTATATTTTGCATCCCAGGTTAAAAATCAGTGTAATTTAAGTCAATTTTGGAATTAGGAGTACAATATTTTAATTCTGTCTCAGTTTACATTGGGAATTTTTAGTAAGTTATTTCACTTCTTCAGAATATAAGATAATATGTAATCAATTATTGCTCTGTCTTTGTAGTATCTTTCATATTTTATGGCTTTTTGTGACTTTTAAAACTGGCTAAAAGAGAAATCCAAATGGCTCCCCTCATAGAATATGTGTGAAGTGGTACAGATTGAACATCCTTAACCTGAAAATTTGTAATACAAAATGCTTCAAAATTCAACACTTTTTGAAGAATGAAATAATGTCACAGGTGGAAAAATTTCACCCCGATCACGTGATGAGTCACAGTCAAAACACAATGAAAACTTTGTTTTCTGCACAAAATTACTTAAAATACTGTATAAAATTGTTACCTTCAGGATATGTGTGTAAGGTGTATAGGAAATGTAAACCAATTTTGTGTTTAGAGTTGGATCCTTATTGCTGTGATATCTCAGGTATACAGAAATATTCCAAAATTTGAAAATATCTGAGATGTGAAGCACTTCTAGTTTCAAGCGTTTTGTATAAGGGATACTCCCTGTAGTAACTAAATCCCTTAGTGGTTAGGGAAACATTTGAGAGCAAGGCGACTTAATTCAGCTTTGCTAAATGTATTATTGTTTTATCAAACATGATCTGATCTTTTTTCAGTCCCTTCTTTCCTTCTGTAAACATGTATTGAATACCTCTCATGAACCATCAGAGTTGCTCTTAGTAAGAGTAGAGATACTGTTTCTGTTCCTATATCCTTAGGAAGCACTGTGCTAGACATTGAAGGAGAAAACATAGCCATAAAAGACCTAGAACTAATAAAGTCTATAAGTAGACTTCACTAATATGCAACAGTTAAAGTTACTCCGTAGAAGACATCACCATCTCTTTTTCCAAAGCAACTTAGTATCTCAGAGGTGGGAAAGTCCAGTTTTATTCTCATTTACTGTTGCTCCCTGCATTGTTGAAAAGTGATCACGTGACCTTTTATTTGTCTTATGCCTCTGTGTTTCTGGATATCCAGTATAGAAATGAAGTTGTTCATTGAAGCTTTAAGCAGCTGTACTTCCTATTCACATGCATTCATTATTCTTTCAGAGAACATTTGTTATGCTTGCAGTGTGCATGGTGGTGAGAAAAAACACAAGGATGAATTAGCCTTTTCTGTGCTTCTAGTGAGGTAGCATGATGTGGTGAACATCCTGTAGACTTTGAAACTGATTTATTAAATTCTCTTTCTTTGATGACTTGCTGCATGAGTTTTGAGTCTGGAAGGCCTTAAAGGATGAATGTGACTTAAATGATACAAAGACATTGTATCCCAAGTGAATGCATGAATAAGCCTTTATTAAAGTACAAGCATTATTAAAGTACAAGGCCTGCTTAGGAAAGAAAGAATAAGGTAATTAGAATGGAAGTTTCAAAATTTTTTATTTGAAAGAATGGTGGAATGGCATACCTTCTTCCCATCTTTTTTAAAGTTCTAAAATGCTCTATTGAGAAAGTCATACACATGTTAAAAATTGTGGACAATATAAAATGATATGGTAAAAAAAAATTAGTCTGTTCCTCTAACCCTGAGCTCAGGTCCTCCTTCTGTTAGGGAAGCCCTTTTTTTTTTTTTTTTTTTTTTTTTTTTTTTTTTTTTTTTTTTTTTTTTTTTTGAGATGGAGTCTTGCTCTGTCGCCAGGCTGTGGCTCACTGCAACCTCCGCCTCCCGGGTTCAAGTGATTCTCCTGCCCCAGCCTCCTGAGTAGCTGGGACTACAGGCACGTGCCACCATGCCCAGCTAATTTTTGTATTTTTAGTAGAGATGGGGTTTCACCATGTTGGCCAGGATGGTCTTGATCTCTTGACCTTGTGATCTGCCTGCCTCAGCCTCCTAAAGTGCTGGGATTACAGGCATGAGCCACCGCGCCCAGCCGGGCAAGCACTGTTAATGATTTTTCTATGTGATCTTTCAGAGATATTTGTTCATGCACAAATAGGCGTGTGTGCACATGCGTGCATGTGTGTGTGTATTCCTCTGACAGGGAGAATGGTTAGAAATGCAAATGTGGTATACTCTATGTAACGATATAGTTTAAAGACCATGCCATGTCATCACATCGTTTACATTATCCTGTTGAGTAGGATTGCATTGCATGGATATATAGTCCCTTGTCTTGATGAAAAAGTTTAAGTCCCCTTGGTGAACCCTTAGGATGATTCTGATATTTCCTCTCAGAAACAGTTTTTCAGTGGATGTCATTGGTGGGATGAATCTTTAGAGGTGAAATGTCTGGGTCAGGAGGTCCATGGATTTTAAATTTTGATTGATGTTACAAGTTTCCTTCTGAAAAGGCTTTTTATTCATCCGTACCCACTTTCTGTGGCATATGCGAGTGCCACTTTCCCCATATCCTGCCACGTGGTATATTATCAGCTTTTTTCTTTTAATAGTTGCCAGTCTAATTGGTTAAAAATGTTATTTTGTTATAATTTGCATTATGACTACTGCTGAACATCTTTTAATATTCTTTTTTTTTTTTTTTTTTTTTTTTGAGAGTCTCGCTCTGTCTCCCAGGCTGGAGTGCAGTGGCATGATCTTGGCTCACTGCAAGCTCCACCTCCCGGGTTCACGCCATTCTCCTGCCTCAGCCTCCCGAGTAGCTGGGACTACAGGCGCCCGCCACCACGCCCGGCTAATTTTTTAGTATTTATTTTAGTAGAGATGGGGTTTCACTGTGTTAGCCAGGATGGTCTCGATCTCCTGACTGCGTGATCCACCTGCCTCGGCCTCCCAAAGTGCTGGGATTATAGGAGTGAGAACATCTTTTAATATTCTTAAACAGCTATGGGATTACAGGAGTGAGAACATCTTTTAATATTCTTAAACAGCCATTTGTATTTTTCTTTCTGAGCTGTCTCCTTTTACGCTTTTTTCAAATTTCATTTCTCTTCTGATAAAGAGAGGGCAAGGTTCTGGTGCTCTGCCTAGTTAACCTTCTCCTCCACTGATGTACTTCTGAGGAAGACAGTATTTTATACCTCTGAGTTGATTCTTTGTACAGAGTAGCTAGAAGTACAAAAAGAAGGTCTACATTTGTGAACAGCTTGGTAATTTTTAATTTTTATTCTTAGAGAATGGAGTATGAAGTCAAATTTTGATTAGGTAAATATCAGTTAGTTTTAGAGATAATGTGTCATCGAAATAGGATATATTTTGAAGGAGATGAGAAGAGATAAGTAATTTGGAGGCTGTTCTTAGGCTAGAGATTATGGGAATCTAAAACTAAGACAGATGGAATTGGAGGGGACTGGGCTACTGTCAGCTTTTATTTTTTGTATTACTCCAGTACCAGTTTTGGCACTTTTTTTTTGGCTTGCGTTTTGAAAATGATTGACTTTTCATACTTTGAATCTTCCTTATGGGGAAAAAATTATATCCGTTGAGTAGGAGAGTGCCCAGCATTTGGTAGGCTTCCGGTGAATACTTGTTGAAGGAATGCCTTTCAGAAAGCAGAGTAATTACTGTCTTTTAGTTGATTTCATACTTCAGAAGATCAGATTTTATCCTGAATTGTGAACTCTGCCTATTGTGATATATCAAATATTTGAAGTTTTATTTATGAATTAGATGTAATTTCCTCTGTGCCAAGGGTAAAGATGTTTTTTTTCGGTGAGGAGAGGGCAGGGGTCGATTTTTATTCAGGCTTCTCACAGTGGTTAGAGTCACTCTATCTTCAGAACAGTCACAACACAGGAAATACACCACTGAGACTGCCTAGAAAAGTCTGACCAGTTAAATCTTATTGCTTAAAATACACGTATTCACAAAAACTGATAAATGCCTCACACAGGAATGTGTTTGCAAATGTGTTCACATTTGCAAATATCCTGACTGGCTATAGCACCAAACCCTCCACTAACCCCTCATTCACCTGGAACACCAGTGTCACTCACATCTCCCTGGCCCCCTAACTATTCCTTCAATTCCCTATTAAATCTCTCTCTGAGAAGGGTAGCCTCCTGTAGCAGGGGCCAGACTGTGATGTGGGAATTAAGCCCAGCTCTGCAGGTTGCATTTTCATCTTTTTCGTCTTCTCATGCCTTGAGGGTAAGATGCTGCAGTGAATCCCACAGTTAACACTCAGCCCGTTCCCCACTGTAACTGGGGAAAGAAACTTGAGAGGGTCAGAATACATCCATTTGATTAGTAGTTAACTGAAAAAGGGTTCCTTTTGGTAAAACTTTTTCACCTTTGAGTCATTTCAATGAGTTATTTGATATGCTTTAAAAAAGGTAAAGGAAAGGCATCGGAGGGCTTTGACACACTCTGGCCAACTCTGGCCATATGCCAGCCTGCTTGTGCCCATTGGACTCAGTGGAGGGAGGTAGGCCCTGAGCTACCTGCAGTGCCAGCAAAGCCTCCTCCTGACAATTCTGGGCGGGGCCGACATCTGGGCCACAGCTAGTCCAAGTCTGTCATTGGAGATCCATTCAAGCTCCTGTCTGAAATTCCACCTTCTTCTGTCCCAAGTGGTTGTGGACACCCCCAGGGGTTGGTACGGAGAACCAGGTGCAGCCACGGGAGGCAGATAGGCTCATAACATGTTTCCATTTACCGGGAACAGAACACAGGCCTCTGTGTGACTGTGGAGCAATGTGCAGATTGCAGTGATGAGTAGAGTAAAACCTCCACTTTGAGCTCAGCATCTCTGGTGAACACAGGGAACTGCAGGCAACAATGCTGCTGAATACACCCGAGTGCACAGTCAGACGTGTTCCATAAACAGTAAATGTGTAAGACCAATTATCTTGAGAGTGTATCTTGCTCCAGAAGATGCTTTTAAAATGCTGCATTTTCCAGGCTTCTAGGTATAAACCTTGGAGGCAGGGAACCTGGATTCTGCTTTTCTTTTGCTAGTCAACTGTCCAGTTCCTTCTGAGTCCCTGAGTCTGGAGTGAGGCAGGGGGGAGGTTCTAGATTGTATTTTGCTGGTAGGCCTTAATCCTTTAATCCTATTCTAGGTAGTATCTCTTCCCCAGGTAGCCTATTTAAAATAAAAAAATGTTGTGTGTCTTTCAGAAAAAATTGCTAGCTAGCCCTATTCTGTGTAATATTATAGAAGGCTTGTAGCCAGTTGGATGAAGATTTATTCATGGTCTTTAAAAGTTTGAAACAAATTATATAGGTTTCCATTTATTGTTTGGCACTAGTGTATATATATCTTTAGTTGGAAAAATCTTACAGGAGCATGACTCTTCCAATTCTAGACTTAATTCAGGGTCTAGCTGTCCTGTAGCCACCTTCCCTTTGATTGTTTTAGTAAACATCACAATAACCTTTATGCTCATTCCAAAGTTTAAACAATACTGTACTTTTTAGTTGTTCCTTCTCAATTTTATTTATATTATATTTAACACATATTTCACTTAAAAGAATGTGAATTCTCTGAAGCCAGGGATTGAACCTTATGTATTCAATGCCCTTTGAAGAAAATAGAATAGGATCTATGTTGTTGGCCAGTTGATTCACTTTTGAATAATGGAGTAAATTGTTTGTGGTTCATGGTATTCTTTTAGTAGCGTGTTTTTCACTATCATACATGGGTTCTTCAGAACTATTGTTGCATTTCTTAATGCCTTCAGATTGTTTATTCAGAACATCGATTAGGGCCGCAAATTATTTGAATTGATACTGGCTAAAAATCTTCTAAACTTTGTGAGGTCAAAAAAATGTAATTATTAGCATTTATTAAGGGATGATATAATTTGTTTAGTGAGCTCTGATTTTGTTAATTTTTAAAAAACATTTAAGTAGAGCATGTTCAGTTAAAAGAACAACTTACATGGTCATCCAGATTTCTACTTTACAACTGAGAAAAAGCTGCAGCTTTCTACAGAGCAGAGTATAAATATGAGGAAAATGGTGAAAGGGAGTGATAGAATTGAAGAAAATGATGATACTGTGATAATGAAGAAAGGTAATGTTTATCAAATATTTACTATGGGCCATCACTGAGCTAAACACTTTACATATATTATCTCATTAATTGTCATCATAATCCTTTCAGATATTGTCTTTATTCTATAGGCATACAAGATCATAGAGAAGTTAAGTGACTTGCCCAAAATCGTACAGTTAGTAAGAAATTCTGGATAGGTACTTTGATTTCAGAAATTAAGGCTCTTTATCATGAGGAAAGAAGCAATGGTAATAAATGGGATTGAGAGTAAGTAGTTAATACGCATGACAACCAGCTGTTACCCCTACAGAAATTTTATTATTTAAATTTAGTCATTTAACAAGACTACTTGCCACTATTGAAGAGTATGTGAAGACTAATAACTTGTTTTTGTTTTTAAAAATCTAAGGATAATTTTTATTTTATAGAATATTATGCTAAGGAAGCTATGATAGAATTTTTTTTTTTTTTTGAGACAGGATCTCGCTCTATTGCCCAGGCTGGATTGCAGTGAGGCGATTATAGCTCACTGTAACCTCTGACTCCCGGGCTCAAGCAATCTCCCACCTCAGCTTCCTGATTAGCTAGTACTACAGGCGTGTACCACCACACCCAAGTAATCTTTTAAAATTTTTCGTAGAGACAACATTTTGCTGTGTTGTCCAGGTTGTTCTGAAACTCCTGGGTTCAGATGATCCTCCCACCTTGGCCTTCCAAAGTATTGGGATTACAGGCATGAACCACTGTCCCTGGCCAAAATTGGTCTTTTTTTTACAAGCCTTTTTTGTGTGCTCTAAATGAGACCCAAAAGCCACAAGAAGCCTTGTTGAGCCTCATTCTGGTTGCTTGATAATCATTCAAAACCTAGGGCTTTGTGTGGCTTTTGGGAGATAAGCTGCTTGACTCTTTATTCACAGTTAGACATTATATGAATAAAGAGTTGGACAGCTGAGTAGTAAGTGTCCAGAGAGCAAGAGACTATGGCAAAAAAAAGACATGAACAGATTCAGGAGTCCCAGGATTTGCAGTGTAAGTCTGGGCTTTGGTTTTTATTTACATAAAATGAAGAGATGTAATTATCACTGCCTGCTCCTCAGTTCTTTCCAATTGTAAAATTTGTGATGTATTCATTTATTCTGCAGATAGCTACCGATCTGCAGTAGATACTTCCTTCAGTGTCCAGTACTGTTTGGTATGAATGCGCAGAAACTTAAGATGTGCGTTTCTATTTTTGTCTTAGTTTTTGAACCAGTGTTTTTGTTATTATAATTGGTTATTTTATGTATGATGCCTTGTATATTGTTTGTTTAAAATTTTAGATATGCTTTGAATTATGTGGCAAAACTTTAAGACTGTAAATGGCTTTTTTTTTTTTTGAAACCGAGTCTCGTTCTGTTGCCCAGGCTGGAGTGCAGTGGCGCAGTCTCAGCTCACTGCGACTTCCACCTCCCGGGTTCAGGTGATTCTCCTGCCTCAGCCTCCCAAGTAGCTGGGATTACAGGTGCACACCACCACACTTAGCTAATTTTTTTGTTTGATTTGTGGCATTTGTATGCAATATTTTCTTTTTTAAAAATGTCTATTTTTATTTTTGTAGAGACAGGGTCTCACTATGTTGCCCAGGCTGGTCTCTCACTCCTGGGCTCAAGTGATCTTCCCACCTCAGCCTCCCGAAGTGCCGAGATTACAGGCATGCACCACTGCTCCCAGGTGAATCCAGTTGTTTTCAACAAGTTTTCACTGCATACAGTATCTCATCTCTGCTGTTGCAGATCCTGTAAGGATTGGGGCAAGATATAAATATCAAATAAAGCAAGTCTGTGCCAGTCCTTTAAAGATTGCTTAGTTAGAATTTTGTGGCAAGGTTTAATACATAAACGTTAAGTCCAGAACCAAATGTTAAAAAAAGGAAGATAACATTTATTTAATATTATGTGCTGTGTTAGTTGCTTCATATTGATGCTTGAAGGTAGGTGGTATTACTGAGGTTTGCAGAGGTTAAAAAAGCTAGTAAGTGATAAGAGTTGGGATTCAGTTTCTTGTCTTCTGGATTTCAAAACAGACATTATGCTCTGCATATTGTCTGTGGAAGAAGTAATGTCATGAAAAATGAAAGATTAAATTATGTTTCAAATTTTGGTGAAATCAGATACTAAATGGCTGAAAGTTTCCTGATTATATGTTAATTTATCCCTCATCTATTTGGAGGTCTAGGGACAATGCTTCTACTTTAAGTCTAAAATTCTTAATGGCTTTAAGGTTTGAGTTACTTTCAGAGCTTTACTTTTACTTTTCTTCTGAGTTCTTGAGACTTTTAAAACTTTGCATTTATTGTGGCACATTTTTGTTTTACTTAGTAAACTTACTTTAAAAATATTTGCTTGTGCCTACTGTGTGACAGGCGTGCTAAGGCCTTTGCTATGACCTGATTAATTAAGGATATAGATTTTTTTTTATTTTTTATTTTTTTTACTCTCAGGATATGCTTAGGGATATATATTATTAAAACATCATTTTTTAATTACCCAAATTATTATAAACATTTCTCTGACCCTTATTTATTAGTGTCTTGATTTCTCTAAACTTTCACTTTCATTTCTTCAGAGCCAAATCACTCACTTACCACCCTGTAATGAGTAGCTCTTGATACTCTAAAGAGACCACATCCGTTTTACTTCTGTCTGCATCTTGTGGAATATTATATCAACAATAAGAAACTTTATTCATAATTAAGTTTAGCTTGGCCTCAGTTATAGTATGTTTTATTGTTTATCCTTCTGTATTTGAAGCAAACATAAATAGAGAGGATATAAATTTAGTAATTTATACAGTATGCTCCAGTCCCTGACTGTTTACTTCAGCCAATACTGCTTTCTCCTAGGCCTTTGCTTCCCCACTATGCAGTTTCCATAAATAACTTCCTGTTTTGTTTTTTAATGTCTACTTACTCTTTGTTTCAGTACAGGTATCACATGTGGGACCGCCTTTGCCTTCTCTCTTTCCACTTCGTCCACTCTGCCACAACATGTGTCAGAATCTCTTCCTTATTTTCCTAACACCCTAGATATCCCTTTCGTTGCTCTTACTGCATTAACTTTTTTATTTGATATGTTTTTGTCATGAGAATGAGCTGCAAGGAATTATCATTTCTTTTTTATCTTTATATTTTCATTGTGTAGCACAATATTGGCAAACAATAGAAGTTTGGTACATATTTGATGAATGCACAATAAATGGCATTGATTTTTATGTTTATCATTTTAAAAACTTTACAACTTTTAATTGTTTTGCTTATTATATAATATTTATTTCAGGACTGTATTATTCTTGTGAAAGACTTATGGGTAGATTTTCTCTTAAAATTGTGAAAAAGTTGTCAGAAGACATATTTATATAATGATATTCAAAGGCCATGCCATGGTGAGATTTTTTTCCCCCTAATCTCCACTGTTCCTCCCCTTCTTAGGATACAGATCTTATGAATGAGACAGAGTAAAGGGCTTTAAGTTGGATAAAGATTAAGATTCCCTGCTGGTTAGTAATTATCAGAATCTGGATGGTTATTTATTTGGATGAAACGATGCATACATTGTGTGCATCAAAAGTAAAGCATATGTGATTGTTAGAGGAATGTTTGAATTCCCCAGTGGGATGTCATGGGGTATGTTTATAAACTCCCACTAAGCAGTAGTTCTACAGTGGAATTTCTCTGGCATTGAGATAATAATTTGCACAGTCAAATTACCTTCTTTACAAAACCCCAAGGAATCATAAGGGCCTAATCCTTTATTAATGTCAACCCACAGGCTGCAAGAAAGCGTAAGATTGCCATTCGAAAAGCCCAGGGGAAAAATGTGGAGGCCATTCGGGAGCTGAATGAGTATCTGGAACAGTGAGTATTTTACAAGAGGGTCGTGTTTTGTTATTCTGATAAATCTTTTTTAATTAAAATGGAATTTGCATTTGATTTTCCTGTTTGTTTTCATGCTGTTCATTTACAGAATATCTACACACTTACTTTTTTTTCTTTTCCTCTCACCAGATTTGTAGGAGACCAAGAAGGCTGGCATGAACTTGCAGAACTTTACATCAATGAACATGAGTAAGTTATTAAACACACAACATTTTGTTGAGTGCAGTTTTCATCACTGTAAGTTCAGAAAGCACTGTGGTTTCCAAAGGATTGGTGAGAGGGTGTGAGTCATGTCATTTGAAATGAAAAACAGAACAAATCAACAATTAAATGAAAAATAACAAATCAATAATTCACTGGTCCTAATATGTGAATAGCTTTAACTAGGTCATTTGTGTTTTGCCAGGTTGTTTATGTTTAGGAAATAAGTTTTTCTTTCAAATAGAGATGGCATTCTTTGGAAATAAAAAGGCCTGCATTTGCTAAGCTAAGTTTATTTTTGGTAAATCAAAATTGTGAATTTTTAGAGTTCAAATTGTTCTTATATACAAAGAGTATTATACTCCCTGCTGTTTAAAAATTCTGTCAGTTGTATGCATGTATTAGCCTTAGTACTAAGAGAATCAACTCTTCCAAAGTAGAAGCGTTCTGTTGCCTGGGTAAAAAACTGAGAATAATCAAGAATGTTGAATGCTCTAGGATCTTGCTTATTGGATGTTTAATGTTTTTGTTAGCTTTTTTATTGCTGTAGTGACAGGAGGAAATCCCAGTGTGAGAGGATTAGTCCAGAGTCTTAGTGCAAGTTTTCTAATATTACAGCATTAATGCTAACCTCCATCTAGAGGCATGTTTTATATTTTTTTTCTTAGTTCTTCTAAATCTGAAGTATATGACATTGTTTCTTTTCCTTCTTTTTGACAGAATAGAATCAGATTCTCATGCACATTTTCTTGTGCATGAATATTTAACCTTGTTCTCATACTACAAACAACTGATGAGAAATAGAATGAAGACATTTGTCTGTTTTCTGTGGTCTATATATATAATGTGATCTAGAGGATTGAGGTAGTCTATTTGCATAAGTCTAAGAAAAGTGGGAGCTAAAATAAAAGTAATAGCTGTGATTTAATGAATGTGTACTATATTCTAGGAACTGTTTTTCAAGTTCTCTGCTATACTCTGAAACAGATATTCTGGTTTTGATTAGGAAATTATTTCCTGAATCACATTCAGTATAGATGATATGCTTGTATGTACACATATGTAAACATACTCATGATTTCTTACACATGTGAGACAGTATATAATACTTATATTTAAATACATGAAATTAATTTTTAGAGTATAGTAAAAATAATTAGCATTAATTTTATTTTGTTTCTAAAACAGGTGACAGTCATTTAACATTTTTTGTACTTTTTAAAGATTTTCTGACTAAAAGCATTTTAAAACATTTCAAATCAACAAGGAAATTTTTTTTTTCAAGTTAAAGGAATACCTAATGCAGAAAATTTGAGAAACACAATAAAGCATAAAGACCAAGACAAAAATTACATGTAATTCCAGCATCCTAAGTTAACTATAGTTTGTTTGGTTTTTATCCTTCCTTATCTTTTAAAACAAAAGCCCAAAATAAAATTATCTTTCGTAATTTATACTTTCTCTTATATTTTGTTCAAAAATTTCTTGTAACTATAACAATCTACAGTGTGTTTTGAATGGCTTTATATTATTTCATCTTACTAATTTACCCTAGTATTTTTAACCAGTTTCCTAGGGAGATATAAAGGTTGTTTTATATTTTTATATATAATGCTGTAGTGATCATTTTTATTTTGTTTCCTTGGGTTAAATTCTTTGAAGTAAAATTGCTTGATTAAATAAGACGTACATTTTCTGTGGTTTTGATAAATAGTTCCTGATTGTTCCCTAGAATGGTAACATCAATTTACTTGCACACCAGCATTTACTAGAGTCCCTCTTTAACAACACTGGATACTGTGATTCTTTTTTAATCTTTACAAGTTTGATAGGTGAAATTGGTTCTACCTTTTTAGTTCATTTTTAAGAGCTCTTTTTGTAAAAGAGAGCAACCATTTGTCAAAGGTATATCCTTGTTATATGCTTTTTAAATACTGACTTCTTAAAATTATAGAAACTACATTTTTAGAAAATCAGATTCATCAGTTTTTAACATTATCATGTCTGCTATCCTTTAATAGCTTAAAAATGTATCACCTTTTTCCCCTACTTCATTTGCAATTTTATTTTTTTGCATGTGTTTCTAATATTTATTTCATCATCAAATTTAGGTTATACCTTATTTTTAACCTACCATTAAATTTACTTATTTTCTTCACCATGTGGTACCACCTTCAGTTTTGCTTTGTTTGGAATCTAAAGAGTTTATTGAAATAGAGGTGAATGTACACTTAAGAGAAATGAACTGAGAAATCTCAAAAAATGAAGATTTACAAAGATGTAGGAGCACCTAAAAAATATTTTTTTAGAGAAAATGATAATTATGGTCAGCCTACCCTTTTATCTAGTATCACAAAAGTCTTTTTGGTCTTAAAGCTAGTTAGTTACAAAATGACCATTTTTTTTTTCTAATTGAACACTTAGAAGGAATATTTATGTTTAGGTGACTGGAAATACATATCTACAGATTTTTTTGAAACTGAAAATTACAATCAGTTCACTTGATTCATTTGACATGTTTGAGCAAGTCATTATAGGAGGCAGGAATTTTTTGGAGGAATGTTAAATTATCGTAGGATATCAGTTTTAGCACCAGTCTTGTGAACACAGTGGCAAAAATGTAACAGTTTCGAAAATATTAGATATGTTTAACATTCGATATTCTTTTCTGCATATGAACAGTTATAAGCTTTTTTAAGTATAATAGGGCACAGGCAGCTTTGGTAGCCTAGATCTAGAACTATTTTTTTTCTTTAAGAGACAGAGTCTACAACATTTCCCAGGCCAGACTTGAGCTCCTGGGCTCAAGTACTCTTCCCACCTCAGCCTTTTGTGTAGCTGGCACTACAGGTGTGTCACTGTGCCCAGCTCTGGAATTTTTAACTCCAAATAAATATCTATAGTATAATTTTCATATAGCCCTATTTAATGTTTCTATAGAGAGAAAAGGGGATATAGAATTGTGCCATATAAACTTTTTGTATTTTTAAGTTACTTTTATAAGTTTGTTTCTGATTTATAGTTTGTTTTTAGTTATTCCAGGGATATATGTTACATCCATTGACCATATTGAGACACTTGTTCTAAAGTTTTAAAACTACAGTTAATTATTTTGTGTCAGCACTACCAATATGTATTATAGGTTAAGTATCCATAACATGAAAATCTGAAATCCACAATACTCCAAAATCTGAAACTTTGAGTGCCAACATGATGCTCAAAGGAAATGCTCATTGGAGCATTTTGGATTTGGGATTTTTGCATTAGGGATTTTCAACCAGTAAGATAATGCAGATATTTTAAAATCTGAAAACTTCTGAAATCTGAAACATTTCTGGTACCAGCATTTTGGTTAAGGGATACTCAACCTTTGTAAGCAAAAATACATTCACATTATGAAAGACAGATTTTTTTACTTCATTTGTAATTGAAACTAGATACTATACAGCAAGGAACAGTTAGTATTATACATTAATTACGATTGTGATTGTAGTTCCTTTTCATAGGTCCAGCCTTTTAAAATTCCATATCGAGGGGAATTACCACAATTCTATAAGGAAAAATTGTGATGTTGGTAAAGTAATACACAGTACCAAATACTGTAACCTTTAGTTATATATACTTTTGTAAGGAAGAGAAGAAAACTTTATTTAGTTCTAGTACTGACTCTAACATTGTAATAACAATTGTTATTCTGTTTTAAGTAGATTCAAATTATTTTTACTTCTCTATTCTTAGTCTTGTTGAGTCACTGTGTATAATGAATTAACTTCTCTACGCACCTAGGATAGTACTGGCTATGTATTATCCCTGACAAGACTGAGGAAATAGTCACCTTCTGTGTGGCCTAACAATGGCCTAGAAAAGCTGGACTAGACCATCTCTTGAGCTCCTTCTAACTCTAATTTTATTTAATTCCATATTTTATCCACAAAATTAGTTTGATACCGTACTTTGTAAAATTGGGGGAAGGAATCCTTTTCTCATATGTGATGCTAATTGATTTTTGAGAAAATATCTTGGTATTCATTTTACCCTAAGAGCTGCTACTACCTGCCCATTTTATCTTGCTTTATGCACCAGTGTCACAGTTGTGCTCAACCCATTTAAATCTCTAAGAACTTTTATTCTTAGTCTCAATATGAATTTTTGGCATCATACTGTTAATAATTAAAGGAACACATTTAGAAGAGAACTGTCTTTTGATAAAGTGTTTAAGGTAGAGACAAATTTTCCCTTTTCTTTTCGAGTGATAAATATAAGGTAGTCATAATACATTTGTTTTAGACATTTATTCAATCATTTGTTCAGTCTTATTAAATACCTATATATACGTATATATACGTATATATATGGTCCTTCATAAATCTAAAATGCTGTAATTATTAGGTAATCTGCAGGGTGTATTTTTTTTTCCTCAGTCCTTTTGGGTGTGACTGCTGTACACATTTTCTTTTTTTTTTTTTTTTTTGAGACGGAGTCTCACTCTGTCGCCCAGGCTGGAGTGCAGTGGCGCAGTCTCGGCTCACTGCAAGCTCCGCCTCCCGGGTTCATGCCATTCTCCTGCCTCAGCCTCTCCGAGTAGCTGGGACTACAGGCGCCCGCCACCACGCCCGGCTAATTTTTTGTATTTTTAGTAGAGACGGGGTTTCACCGCGGTCTCGATCTCCTGACCTTGTGATCCGCCCGCCTCGGCCTCCCAAAGTGCTGGGATTACAAGCGTGAGCCACCGCGCCCGGCTGCTGTACACATTTTCGTGTTACCATTGACATCTTCAGTTTTTCAATGTGATGTGTAATGCATATAAGCAGCATATGTAGTGGTTAAAGAGTACAGGCTGTCTGGAGTGGCACAGCCTGGGATTCAGTTTACATCTCTGTGCCTCAGTATTCTCAGCTCTAGTATGGTGATAATAATTTCCTTCTTCCTAGGGTTTTGGTAGGATTAAATGAGTTAATACGTGTAACACATTTAGGACAATGCATGACACGTAATAAGCATTTAGTAAAAGTTAGCTATTATTAGTATGCATGTGTGAAACAGGAAAATAATTTTTAAAAGTATATCAGGCTTTAGTGTAAAGGTAGATACCTTTATATATTGGTAACAAATGCCAAAAATAACTTTAGGTAACCTCTTTCTGTTGGGTAGCGTCATCGCTTCCTCACTGGGAAGAAATCTTGTAACACCTGTGTTCATTAGGATTTCCTGTAGATAGTGAGGATAGTCACATGGCATTAAACGTTTAAAATGTATTTAGTGAATTATAGTCACATGCTTTAAAACGTTTTTCCAGAGCTCTTTCTGGCAGTTCTCTTTCCTTAGGTTTTCGGCAAGATTTTTGTTTATTCTACCAGAGGATTAAATAGTAGTACAGTATATATCAAAACCAACTTGATCTGTTTTTCGTGGGCTTAGAAATTTATAACTTCATTATAATTTGGTATTTGACAGTAAACTTAAGTAATGAGAGAAATCTTTGTAATAGAATATGTTGGTAAATATATGCCTGTGAAGAATTTTTAGTGAGTAGAGAATATTAAATAAAACGTTTATTTTCTTCTTACACATTAGCTGTTTGAATATTTTTTTAAATGATCAGTCAACTTCCAGAAGTTGTTTTATATACAACTTGATCCAAGGTCTTGAAGCCTTTCTTATTAGTAGTGATGGGATGTAATAGGAGTGAATTAATTTCATGATAAAATTTAATGTCATTGATATTTATGAATTTCAGATGACAAATACTTTATTAATAAAGCTATGTAAATTATTTTGGGAATAAGTTGTTTAACATGACTAAAGTTGTTCTTAAATTATTTCAAGGTTTAACTAAGATAAAAATTTGTGACTTTTAAAACTAATTTCTCCTCTTGATGTGTTTTTAGCTATGCAAAAGCAGCCTTTTGTTTAGAGGAATTAATGATGACTAATCCACACAACCACTTATACTGTCAGCAGTATGCTGAAGTAAGTGTTTTCAGAACAATGGCATATAATTTTATTTTGGTTACTATTCGGTGTTACTATGGAACTAAGAATATTTCCTTGATGTTAAACAAGTGTATAAATATTTAAAACATCTGATGAGCATTGAATTGTAGCAATAAAAGTTTAAAATTTTTAACATTGCAGTGGTAATACTGACTTAAGACATACTTAAAACAGTGAAATTCCTTGTATTTTTATATTTGTGTACTATTTTCTTTCCTAATTATAAGTTATATCACATATGTCACCACTTAATGGCTTCTGAGACATTTATAGTGATTATGATTGTTAAATCCATATTCTGGGAAATTTGTATTAAAGCCAATTGGGACATAAGAAGTATTTATTTAATTTGCATATTATTAAGAATAGCAGTACAACTGAATGCTATAAGGCTAGAAGGACTTCATTATTAAAGAATGTCCGTGCAGATTATAAAAGGACAATTCAATATTTAAGTCCACATTTATAATGCCAGTAATAGAAAATACAATGTGAGGTGAAGCATTTGCGAGGCAGCTGAAATAGAAATTATCCTGGCTTTTTATTGTGGCAGCATTTTTGTTTTAGAAACTACTCAGTCATCTCAATGTTCGTAGAACAGAATAGCTTTTTTGGGGAAGGTTGTGTTTGAAATTTTACCTTTAGGTGAATTCTTTTAACATCTTGTATTTGTTTACAGAGAATATCTGTTTCGATTACTTAATGCCTGTGGTATGATGAAACCATGCTATATTTCAAAGTAGTAAAATAAACAGTTTTCAGCACTTTGCAATTTTTAACAGGTTAAGTATACCCAAGGTGGACTTGAAAACCTCGAACTTTCAAGAAAGTATTTTGCACAGGCATTGAAACTGAACAACAGAAATATGAGAGCTTTGTTTGGGCTTTATATGGTGAGTTGAGGTGCATGTTTAATGTTATTTTTAAAAATCTGTCACTTAAAATCCATTTAACTATCCCCTCCAATCACTCCTCTCCTGTTTTTTATATTTTATTGATAAGCATATGTTTTTTTCTGTAATTAATTCTGAGCAATAGCTTGTAAGCCAGTTTTATTTTTGAATGTTAATACAGCCTAGCTGTTTGACGTTCTTTTTTTGTAAACTATCTATTATCATATCAGAATTGAAATCTGCCCTTATAAAATTAAACAGTGACAGATAGGAAAAAAACATGATTTCTTGTTTTGATATTCTTGGGTTTATGCCCAACGTTATTGTATTTCTTCCCTAAATTATAGTTGTATGAGGTATTTTTAAACAGTGCCAATAAAATACATTAGAAATCAAATCCCTAATATATCAAATTAAAACATTTTTTATGGTGTAGAAAAGCAGTTTGGAAATTGTGAGAAGTATGTAATGACCTATTGTTTAGGTATGCCAAATGCAGAGCTTAGAAAAGTCAATTAATAAGAGCTGTGGGAAACAGAGGAAGAATTTGCTGACCTGTAAGACATATATATAAAGTGAGCAACTCTCTACAATAAGAAAGGCTTGGAGAAATAAACTTTAATATGTCAGTTAGTTCTTTGAATTTTTTATTTATCCTGTTCTTTTGACTTCTTGATGAGTGTCTTCTTGTTGCAGCTCAGTGAAAAAGAACTGATTGAAGAAATGGAGATAGGAAGAAACAAAAATGAAATAGTTTTTCAAAAGGAATGGCAAAATATGGTTAGAAGATGATTCAAATGAATTTCAAGAAAATTTTCCTGGATTCTAGCAAAGCCAATTGCAATGGCTTGAAAATGCACTATAGTAGAAGTATCTCTGTATCAAATAAATACTAATTTTAAAAACTAATATACAACAAATTATTAATAGTTTATACATGGCACTTTATGTGCTGGGCATTGTTCTGAGCTCTGTTTTTTATTTTAAATCAATAAATCCGCACATCAACTGTTTGAGTAGGTCAATACTATCCTCAGGTGGTGAAACTGAGACACAGATTTAATTAATTTGCCCAAAGATGGGCATAGAGCTCCTAAATGATTGAGTTGGGTTTCCAGCCCAGGAAGTTAACTCCACAGTTTTTCTCGTAACCACTGCATCTGCTAAAATTCATGAGAAGAAGGTAACATTAAAGTCATAGAGGTATAAAAATCAGATTTGGGGATATAGATTCTTCACTGGCAGAGAGGGAGAAATAGGTGAAAGAGCCTATAGCACAGGCTGGCATAAAACAAAGGCTTAACCTTTTTTTGAATCGCATGGTCATATTCTTTTAAGAGTAAAATACATTTAAGAATAGGAATCAAGTTATATCTTACTCTTCACAGTAATATATACATTTAGTAATTAGCATATGATTTTGGGGTTTTATGGATTCTTTCACAGATCCCAGATTAAGAACCGCTCATTTAAATACATTTTTAAAAAGGAGAGGGTGGATCAAATTGCAGGGACTAATTGGTTCTCTGAAACACAGTTTGAAAACTCATGGTATAGTGAAAAGAGAAATGGATTAGAGATAAGGATCTTCTTTATTTCGAAGACCCATTATTTTGCTTTGGTCAAGTTAAATCTCTCTTATTGGACTTAAATTTCTTTTACCTATTAATGTAGGATGTCAGGCTAAATTATTTTTGAGTTTCCTTTTTCTATAAATATTCAGTAATTCTATGATTCTGACATAGGCAAGTTATGTAATTCAATAATAAGAAATAACACCAGTAATATCCTACAGTGGTAAAGTGCTTTTGGTTCATAAAGTGTTCTTCTATAGCTCTTTATTTAAATGATATGGAATTTTACCTTTAAGAGCTGTTATAGGTACATAATTAAATAATTTTAGGTATTATTTAAAATATCTTTTCCCTTTCCACTATTTTGGATTTATACTATATTTTAAAATATATTTTCATTTTTAAGCACTAATATTCAACTTTATGTTTATATTAAAAATTATTTTAATACAGTTTTTAAAAATTCTTTATTATCCCATTGCAACTATGTCCCTTATGTTTTTGATTATCTTGACTAGCAAAAAATGAATTTTGCTTTTGATGTTTTTATTTGTTTGTTTTTAGTCAGCAAGTCATATTGCTTCTAATCCAAAAGCAAGTGCAAAAACGAAAAAGGACAACATGAAATATGCTAGTTGGGCAGCTAGTCAAATAAACAGAGCTTATCAGGTTAGTATTTATTGATCATTTTGCTATGTAGGTCAGTTAATGTATTTCTCAGTTTTGTTTCTACAAACTACAAAGTCGTATGTCTAGCATTGGACTTATATGCCTTTGGGGCTTTATCAAATGTGTTGTTAAGAATTAATTTGTAGTTTTAAGATTACCTTTTTTTCCCCTCAAGAGGAGTCTGTTAGTATTATTATTTCATAATTAGCCTTACCATATGGAAATCTCAGTGGTTCTGCATTTGGCAAACGCAAAGTAATTCTAAAAACTCAGAAAGGATAAATAAATATCATGTCACATTTCAGAAGCAGATTGGGTATGGGAGTGTATTATTAATCATAGGTATCTGAAGAAATAGAAAAGAAGGAAGAAAGCCTTAAACTAATCAAACTACATAACAGAGTTTGTGCAGTCTGCTTACACTTCAGATCTTTTACTGAAACTTCTCCATTTGTATCTTAGTTTTCTAAAGCTCGTCCTTAGCAGATTTTTTAGGAAATTATTTTTCATAAGAAATTTGCTCATGGGAAAACACATCTTCGTATGTCTTTAGCCTTATTTGTCTATAGCCTTTATATTTAAAGGACAATTTGGCTTTTTATATACCCGTTGATACTTTACCTAAGTATCTTAAGCATACTGTTCAGTTTTTTTTTTTTTTTTAATATAGATGAGATCTTGCTATATTGCCCAGGCTGGCCATGAACTCCTGGCTTCATGTGATCCTCTTAGCCTCCTAAGTAGCTGGGACTGCAGGTGCAGGCATCGCCATGCCCAGCTATTTCATTCTGTTTCAGAATAAAATGTTGCCGTCAAGAAGTATGATGCCATCTTGACTTGCTTTTTATCATAAGTGACTTTTTGTCTGGTTACCCAAAGGAATTTTTTCTTTATCTTTAAAATCCAGTAGTCTTACTACGATTTGTTTTATTGATTATTCTTGGGTCAGTTTTCCCAAATACACAGTACACCCATTTAGTACATCAATTTAGCCCTTTTATTTGAGAAAAGTTGCTTTTAGAATTACAAATTTTTTTTTTCTCTGCTTAGTTTTCTTTTTCAGGGTTTCTGTAGTAAGTTTATTAGACTTCGTTTTTCTATGTCCTTTATTATTCATTTTCTTTCAAATTATTCTGTCATTTTCTGTATTTTATAAAAATATGAATTTGATTCATATTTTTCTTTCCTCCATGTTTAAATGAGGTAGTTTTCCTGGACTATTAGCAGGCGATGTTTATGGAATGGCAGGGAGTTGGAGATAGGTTAGGGTAGCTTTCCCAGCTTGGCTATTCTATGGCCGTCTCCTTTTTTGCTAAAGAGAATTCAAATATGACCTCTTTGTATAGCCAGTCTTTCTTAGAACTGAGTGCGAATGGCCAGTCTGTCTTAGAACTCTGTGACTCAGAAAGATTTTCTGGCTTCAGCCTTCTGTTCTATTTCTAGAGCCATCAAGATCTTGAAATCTGAGGTGTTGCTCTCAGCTTTAAATGTTACGTACTGTTGTTACAGTTTGTGTTTCTTCCTTTTTGTTTTGTTTTCTTCTGGGAATGCTGCCTCTGGGCATCACTCCTTTCCTCACCCCTCCTTTTCTGAACCATCTCTCCTTGCCCTGATGTTTCTGCCCTGTTGAGTTTGGTTTCAGTTTTTGTTTTTCTTCAGGGTGTGAGGTTTTGTCCTTCTGGAAGAGAATGTTTGCTAGATATTTTAGAGATTTTAAGATATTAGATGGTTAGACTTGTCTAATCTCACATTTATGAGCAGTTTTTTACACTTATCTTTGTTTTGGAGCTTATGAAGACTTCTAGGCCATTGGCAGATGCATCATCTCAAGTTTTCTTGTTTAGTGGATTAAGAATTCATAATTTGTTTGGTTTTTGGTTTCTTGTAGAGTAGCAGGTTGTCCTCTATTACTTTCTATTTCTCCTACCACACAGTTGTTAATCTTTTGTAGGTCATGCTGCTCTTGATGACATAGTCACATTCTAGGGTTTGGAAAATTGACTGTTACCTAGTTTTTTTGAAAAATGTCATCTGTGGGCGTGGGTTCTATTATGTTGGTTTTGGTGCTGGCTTTTTGTTGTTCGTTTTTGCCCTTCTGGTTGGAGAAAATTGAGGAGATTTTACAAATGTAGTGCCTCCATAATCACATCATTGAAAGTCACCTTTGTGTATTTTTATTGTCTGTTATAGAGCATGTTAGTTTTGTTGGCATATTGTAAGTCAGAGTATTTATAAATATTAGTGAGACTGTGCTTCTTCAAATGTAATTTGGGATAGCTCAGATCTGTAATGGAGTTCCACACAGAGTAGGCTTGGGGGTGTGTGGGTGTGTGTGATTTATGTAATATAAAAAAAAAAGATTTGCGTAATATAAAAGTAACGCTATGCCTACTACATAATTGTTTTTAAGATATTTATGAGAAACAGCTACTTAGAGTGCTTTCTTGACATAACTATTTTAAAATCAATTTTTACTAAATTAATGACATAGAAATAAGAATTATAACAGAAAAAAGGATGCAAGTCATAAATGTGCCTTTCAGTGACTAATATAAGGTAAATGTATCCAGGCTAATAAATATAAACATTGCAGCATCCCAAAGCTCTCTTGGTAAGTCCTCTTAATTTCTCCTCTTAGTATTCCTTAAGAGTACTCACTTATAACCCTATAGTTCATGGAATCAGCCAGTATGTATTCATTTTTGTCTTGCATATTTCTATCATTATTCAGTTTATGGGATTTATCCTTGTTTGTGTCTGTAGTTCATTCATTTTCTTCCGTAGTTCATTGTATGAATGTTATAATTTAGACAGTTATTGCTATGCATTTGGAATATTTTCTGTTTGGGCTATTTTGAATAAACTATACTGAATATTGCTGTACAGGTCTTTTGGTGGAATGTGTGTGCAGTTCTGTATACCTTTGAGTGAAAATACTGGGTCATAGAATATATGTATATTTAACTTTAGTAGTTAAAGGCAATTTTCCAAATTAGTTTACTCCCACCAGTGGTAAGAGTTCTAATAGTCCCACATCTTCACCAACACATGGTTCTGTCAGTCTTTGTAATTATAACCATTCTGGTACATGTGTAGAGTGGTACTTCATGGTTTTATTTTGCATGTCCCTGATGATCAGTTGCCATTTGGATGTCCTCTTCGTGAAATCTTTTTCTCATTGGTTTGCATGACTTATTTCTTTAGTTTTTTGCTTATGAGCCCTTTTTCAGTTATATGTATAAGCAAATATGTATAACTTTTTACTTTTTTGCTCATATGATCTTGATGAATAGAAGTTCTGAAATGAAATGTGTTCAAATGCCTCAGTCATTTGTGTTTTTTGTGTTCTGTTTAAGAAATATTTTGCTACTCATGGTCATAATTCTGTGTGTCTTCAGAATTTCTATTCTTTTACTTTTCGTATTTAATCCACAACCCATTTGGAATTGATTTGTTTTTAATTTTTAATTTTTATTTTTTTGAGACAGAATCTGGTTCTGTTGCCCAGGCTGGAGTGCAGTGGCATGATCATGGCTCATTGCACCCTCAACCACCCAGGTTGAGTTATCCTCCTGCCTCAGCCTCCCAACTAGCTGGTACTGTAGATGCATGTCACCGTGCTCAGCTAATTTTTAAATTTTTTGTAGAGATGAGGTCCAGCTGTATTGCACAGGCTGGTCTCAAACTCCTGGCCTCAAGTAATCCTGTCTCAGCCTCCCAATAGAGTGCTAGGATTATAGGTGTGAGCCACTGCATCTGGCCTGGAATTGATTTTTATGTATAATGTGAAGTAGGGGGTCAGTTGCTCCCCATATGGATATGCAGTGTTTCTGTCCATCTTTGTATTCTATCATGAGTCCTGTCCATGGAAGCTAGTTCAGTGTAGTAAAGAGAAGATTACAGATGCTAGACCCATGTTGTCTGGGTTCAAATTTTGACTGATATAATTATTAGCTATGCAAACTTGGATAAATTACCTAACATCTCGCCGTATCTTTTCTTCTGCAAGATGGCCATAATGAAATATTCTGAGAATTAAAGAAATTAAAACATAAGTTATTATGTTTTTCCTTTTCCCTGTCTCTTCAGTGTGACAAGACCCCCTTGAGGTATATTGAGGTATAATTTACATGTAATCAAGTGCATATATTTTAAGTATACAGTCTGAGTTTTGACAAATGTGTACATCCCCTTCCCAGCCCCCCACTCAAAATAGCATTTTCATCACCCAAGAAAGTTTCCTTTTGCCATTTTGCAGTCAACCTCATCCCCCACTGGGAGACAGACAAGCACGGATCTGATTTTTATCACCAAACATTAGTTTTGCCTGTACCATAACTTTGTATAAATGAGTTCATAGGTTATGTGCGCTTCTGTGTCTGGCTTCTTTCACTCAGCATGTTTTTGAGATTCATTCATTTACAATCCATTTCATTTTTCCTATTACTTTGTCTACCCATGTATTTTCCACAAATTATATGAAGGTAAATTTAAGCCCAAGCAAGGTATCTCAGTTATTACAATGCATGAATCACTGACCTCTGAATTTGATAAGCAAGTTTTTATTATTTGGTTGTTTTTGTGTTTTTTTCTGGTGAGTTTTCTTATAGATCTTACAGAGAATTATGAAAGATTTACTTAAGCAAAATCTAACTGTATGAAAACAAAAATACAGTATTTGTGAATAATGTAAAAGAGTATAACTTTCAGAGAATGACATTCTTGATAACTAGGTAAATCTTTGGGATCTCAGTGAGAATTTCTTAATCGTATCTAGGAATATAAACTAGTGTAGAGTATATAATATTTCGTATGTGATTTTTCTAGATATTTATATATTAGGGAAAATTAGGTTTCAAGAACTGCTTTTCTTTCTGTGTTTCCACTTAATGATGAAATAGAATATGGCTACTATTTGCTCTTCAATTAGGTAATTGGTTTAGCATGTTCGGTAGAAGCAGACACATTTGATTAATGCACATGAAAAACTTTAATGTGAACCTACTCACAATGATTTTCCAGATAAATGCTTCTTTGCTGCACTGGTAAATCTGTGCTAGTGATTTATATGATATTTATGATTGCAGCAGTGATTCTGTTACTATCCTTTTGGGAAACAGAAAATTAAATCATGATTTGAGGGAAAAAATGATTCTGACTTAATCAGTTAAATTGCCATACAATTCTGGAATAGACAGAATAGTTGCATGTCAGATTAAATTTGAAGTGATAGATTTGTATTTCCAACTTTCTTTTATTTGTTCTGACACAAGTAAATTCATTTGGTTTATTCTAAATTGCACTGGTTGTGAGTAATGTTGACACCATCTCAGGTGACTCTTTAAAATTAGCTAGTTTTAAAAGATCACACTGTATTATTTTTATGTTTAAGTATAAACCAAGAAAAATACTGTATTTAAAAATACATGTTATGGTTTTAGCTCTACATAATTTTTTTTATTTTTACTTTGCTATTTAAAAGCAATTAGAATAAATGTTATGTGGTAATGTTACTATGTGATGTCCTATTCTGTACACCTCCCCCAACCCATAAAACTTTTTCTCAGAATTAGACCTTTAAGTATCTGATTAGGACCATTCCTATTTATGTTTCATAAATGGTGGTAAAAGAAAAAGCTTTCTGTTTCTGGTAAATCCTTGTGTAAGTGAATTTATTAACTGGATAACAGAAGTAATAATCATGCCTCACAGCCTTTAGTCCTCAGGGGAAATTATAAAAAGACAAAGTTTTAAATGTGATATTGCTGTTACCATATTTAACATATGAATTCCTTAAATTCGTGATGCCTTTTGAAAGGCAAGGTGATTTTGATTTTTATGAGAAGCTTTTTTTTTTTTTTTTCCTCTGGCATTTCCCCTAGAAACATTCCTTATGTACTTTTTCAAATCAGGATTCAACTACAGAAACGAATCTAATGGTTTAGAGTGTAGGAAGTGAGGGAATCATAATGTTAAGCTGTAGCCAGAGGGGTCAGAGACAGGTTACCAATTCCTGAAGCCTGTTGCTTCTATGATGTTACCTGTGCTTGATCGCTTAATCTTTCTGAACAGGTCATGAGAAGTTTGCCAAATTAAGTTAATTACAGAAGACAAGAAACACATCATAAATCAAGTACTAAGTGCTTAAGACAGCATTGTTATTTGAAGAAATGATCAGTCACTTGAAAATGTATTGAGTGGAGATGTTGCTAATACCAAGTATTTTAATCATATTTAACCAGGGGGAAAATGGTTAACATACACACACACACACACACACACACATACACAAAATAAACTTTCTCAGGGAGAAAATGGTTACACACATACACACATACACAATAAACTTTCTCCCATCTCCATCAAGGAACACTTTCTTATCTAGTAAATCTTTTGTTTTAAATCAGACTGATAAATGATGGTAATTCAGTCCAGTTAACAAACTCATTTTAAAATCAGCATGTGGTATTCACCAGTGTTTCCCTCCAGCAGTTATGTGTACGATATTGAATTTAATATGCCAGGAATTTGCTTTTAAATACACAAATATAGGGTATATTTTGTGTATATATTGATGTATTTATTTTGTTTTCATAGTAAAATCCAACCCCAATTAGTTTTATAATGTAAATAAATTACAATTAATAAAGTAGAAATGCATATTTTAACACATGTTTACATTGTTTTAATGTGTAGCATAGGTTTTTACTTGACAGCTCTTTGCAGAGCCATATCATTTAGTTAACTAGTAAATCTGGAAACAAAAAAAATTATGAGCTACTTTAAATAATTTTAGAGAGTACTTGCAACTTTAGAATGTTTAGTGAAGTAACTTGTATTTATATTGTACCTTTGTTTGAAATTGTAAAAATCTGTTTAGACATCAGACAAGTAGAAATGATTCACACTCCTACACTACATAAATATAAGCTAAATTGCATTTTAAAATTATACTTTCAATTTCATATTATTTTGGTCTGAATAGGATAGTTTCAAATACATGATTTTTTATAGGTCATTATATTATGTAAACGCTTAAACTGGCCAAGTGTGCAGTGAATTCTCTGTACACTTCAACTGAAGGTTACGACCTTAAAGGAAAATGTCCTTAATACCTAAATTTTATTCTTATTGAAAAAGCAAAGAATATATTTGATTTCCTACTAGTGATAAAATAGTCAATGTTAAGTTTCATTAACAATGTGAAAGTAAGATTGTCATTTTTAACCTGCCACTGAAATTGAGCCTAATTGAGCTTTTTTTTTTTTTTTTTTTTTTTTTAATTAGTTTGCAGGTCGAAGTAAGAAGGAAACCAAATATTCTCTTAAGGCTGTTGAAGACATGTTGGAAACATTGCAGATCACCCAGTCTTAAGGTTTCAAAAACTCTTTGACATTAGATTTCACAACTGCACAATTGAACTTATTGGCCTGTAACTTATTTACTAAATGCCCAGTGCTATTTATATACTACAGTAATTTTCTGTTAAGAAGGCAGTTGTAAAGAATGTGTTTATATAAACCTAAAAATGCCTTTTACTGCTAAGTGGGAAGATGGGGTAAATCCATGGAAGAGAGATTTAAGACTTACTGATTGTACATCAGTCTCTTCATATCACATATACATATATATATATATAAAACTCTAATGTAGAATAACCTTGTTAAATAAACCACGATGATTTATTAAACTTGCGTATGAAGATTCTAACTTCATTTTGTTATATTCACAGTGGATATATTGTTTAAGAACTCAGTTTCTAGTTAACTCCTTACTGGTAATAGCAAAGACACAGTATGTGTAGCTGACCGAAGCAGATTATTTTGACTTCGTTTATATTGTCAAATTGGATTTTGCTGTACATTCCAGTGGGCTATTTGAATTGTTTTATCTGCTGTAATATCCTTCTGATGAGTCTTGCTTAAAATATGTCATTCTCCAAAGTTCAGCAATATTTCTTTGTAAAGTTTGTGTTTTGATATAGGACATAATTGAGATTTTTACGTATAAAATGCCTTAAGGTAAATGTGTTATGACACTTAAATTTAACTTTTATTCAAGTTATATTTATTGAACCCTTTAATAGTAAATTACATGAAAGAATATTCAAGAATCATATAGAGTAGGGATTAAAGGGGTTGTAGTGGCTGAGTTATTCTTAATTTTGAAAAAATAAGAAAATTAAAACTATCCTTAGAAACAAAAATGATAAAATTTTCCTATTCTATCATTACCTTAGTTAGAATTTTTTATTTTTCTCTTTTCATAATAAACAACCATTATGCTACCTTCAACAGTATTTGACGTTTCAATAAAATAGAAGAGACTTTGAAAGTTAAATTTCATTTAGACACAAATCGGTTTTTAAAATAGCAACTGTTCACAGCAAATATTTATGGTATTTGCTTTAATAAATATATTTAAATTTATTTTTACTAAAAATATACAGAGGCATCTGCAGACTTGTCATTGCTGCTTTGGAGAAGTGGGGATTGTGGAGGAATTGACAATCTAGAAGTGTTTAGAAAGAAAAGTATTGTCAATATCAGCTTCTTTTAACCTTTTGAATAGTTCTGCTAATAAATTATTCTCCATATCTAATCTTTCATATTACAGTCATTTTCATTTTATTCTGCCATGAGTAATAGGCAGCTAATTAATATATTCTCTGAAAGAACTCTTCTCATCTGAAGGTAATTCTCTACTAATCTTTGTTACCACAAAGATCCCGTCTTTGTACACATGAAATTAGTAACTGCATTTTCAACATTGAACCATTTGAAATTTACATATTCTGTAAAGAAAATAGTGCCTGCACGTTGTCTCACTACCTTTTCCCCTTCAAACCTCCTCCCCGTCAGTCACTGGATTAGTGTTTACTCTAGCAATTATATTTGTGTAATAAGTAATTCAGTGCCTCTTATAGCTGTCTGCCTTAGTTTCACTTTTTTTTTTTTTTTTTTTTGAGACACTCTCGTTCTGTCACCCAGGCTGGAGTGCAGTGACGTGATCTCAGCTCACTGCAACCTCCACCTCCCAGGTTCAAGCGGTTCTTGTGCCTCAGCCTCCGAATAGCTGGGACTACAGGCATGTGCCACCATGCCTGTCTCATTTTTGTATTTTTAGTAGAGATGGGGTTTCACCATGTTGGCCAGGCTGGTCTCGAACTGCTGGCCTCAAGTGATCTATCCGCCTCAGCCTCCCGAAATGCTGGGATTATAGGCATGAGCCACTGAGCCTGGCCAGTATCACTTTATTTATTCAAAATTTTAATAACTTCTTGCCAAGATTTTATATTTGTTAAGCACATTGCCAATCCGTAGTAATTTATAAACTTCAACTTAAATGTACTGATAATCCGTTACAGCAGACAGTTGCCTACAGCTATTACCTTTATTTCTTCTTTAACAGTACCTTAGTTTGATCCAATAGTGGCAAGGATCCCTCTTCCTCAAAGAGATTAGGACCTTACCCCAACTCCAGAGGCTGCACCTTTGTTGATCTGAAACAGAAGTGGTAGTTTTATTCCATATAGTCTGATTAGTACGAGGCAGAACTTTTTGCAGTGAAGGAAATCAACCATCTATTCTGTCTATTGTGGTAGCTACTAACCATATGTGATATTGAGTACTTGATATGTGGCTACTGCAATTGAGAAATTGAATGAAATGAACAGAACTCTACTGAGAAGGGCTTTCCTTTCAAATTAAAAAATCAGAGCTTTGTGTGGTAACAGTCATTGCCTCTTTCTCCTCTTTCTGGCCAGCAACATGCCTAAAGGTGCAGCTGCCATCAAACAACCATGAAACAGCAAATGTGAGAATGAAAGTTACATTTCAGAGATGGAACTGAAGGAGGATTAAGGGGATCCCGGGTTCCTGATATGGCATTGTTGAACACCCAAACCAAGATGAGCAATTGCCAAACTCCCCAATTATTACGTGAGAAAAAATAAACTCCTGATTGTTTAAGATACTGTTTGGTTTCCTGTTACTTTAGCCATATATGTTTCTGACTAATGTATCTACTTATCCACTCTTCAACATTTTTTAATGTGTAAAACTTATTTTAGACGTGTCAGGAGTACTATTTCAGAATCTAATCATTTAAAGCAAGGAGATAATTACATATAACAAAAGAAGGAATGTCTTATTGCAGCTCAGCTCCTAGCATTCTAAGCCAACAGAAGTGAAAAGGGGACATATTTACACAGCTTAACCGTAAAAATAATACTGATTTGGGGGCACAAGAGAATGTAGAGAAAAATATAAAAGGAAGACCAGAATTTTAGTATGCTGCAAGCATATGCTTCAACTTTTTATTGACAAATATTTCAGTTAATCTTTTTGTCTTATATACGGTAGCCCACTTATCATCAAAGTAACTTCATTTTAATTCATTTCATAGAACCATAGGATTTTAGACAGGACTTTGGAGATGATTTTGTTGTACTTCATTTTAAGATGAGGAGATCTGAGGTTCAGATAACTTAACCTCTTGTGTTACAGAGCATGGACCAGACCCAGGATGTCAGGGGTTTCCAAGTCAGCATTTTTTCTGGTATCCTCTGCTGCATCTGGCTGTCTTGTGATGTTCCAGTTTTAGAGTGACAAAAATGAGAACCAGTTATATGCAGGGATCATAGCCTGTTAGCAGATCAGGGATTATCATTCAGATGTTCTGATTTGTAAAACAATTTTTAATTAACTAAAAAGGTAAATTATATTTTAATTTAAATTGTGTTTAAATTAAGATGTTATTTCATTTACAGTCAATATGAGAATGATCTCAAAATATTTAGAATATAATATAATGCCATTTTGCTCCCTCCCTCGCTGCCCCCACCATTAAAACTCTTGTTATTTTCCATTTATTGGCTCTTAATATGGCCTTCGAGGGTCCGTATAGTATCAGAATCAAGGAGATAATTTCTTTAATTGTAAATGATGTCCTTCCACTTTCCCACACTTTGAATTCAGCTACACTTAAAGTCCATGAAGTTGTTATACTTCCTTCTTCCACAAACATTCAGCATCTACAAAATAATATGATGAAAGACTAAATTCATTCCTCTTAAGATTAGGAGCAAGATAAGGATATGCCCACTCACCACTCCTATTCAATGTAGTACTTGACATCCAGTGCAATAATATAAGAAAAGGGGATAAAAGGCACAGAGATTGGAAATGAAAAAATTATATATTTCATATATATAAATTTCATATATATAAATTCATATATATAAAAACTATATTTGCATTTAACATTATTTTTTACATACAAAGTCCTAAGAAATCTCCAAGAACTTATAAGAACTAGTGAATTTAGTAAGATCACAGAATACAAGATCAACCACACAAAAATCAAATTGTATTTCTATATGCTAACACCATTTACAATTTCAAAATGTAATACTAAGCATAAATCCAACAAAACACCTACAGGACATTGAAGAAGAGTCAACTCTAAAATATTTGAAGAGATTTATTTTGAGCCAAATATGAGTGACTAATGGGCTGTGACACAGCCCTCGAGATCCTGAGAACATGTGCCTAAGGTGATTGGGTTACAACTTGGCTTTATATGTTTTAGACATAAGGCATCAATCAATACAGGTGAGATGTACATTGATGTAGCTTAGGAGGGTGGGACAACTGGAAGTGGGGGCTTCCAGGTCACAGACAAATCCAAAGATTTTCTGATTGGCAGTCAGTTATTATCAATAGAAAGTGACAGTAAGGGGTTGTGGAGACCAAGGTTTTATGCAGATGAATCCTTCAGGTAACAGGCTTCAGAGAGATAATAGATTGTAAATGTCTAGACTTAAAGAGTCTGAAACATAATCATTTATATGGATTGGAAGACAATATATTAACTAAGTTGCCCCCAAGTTGATTTATGGGTTTAATACAATTCCTATAAAAATCCCAGAAGGATTCTTTGTTGAATGATTCTGATTCTAAAGAATCAGAATGAAGCTCATTCTAAAATACATTAAAAAGCAAAGGAACTAGAATATCCTAAGCAATTTGAAAACAATGTAGTTGGAGGAATCATGCTACCAGATATTAAGACACGTAAGTACAGTAATCGGGACTGTGATATTGGTACTGGTTGTGTGGTTTTGGTAGTGATAGACACATAGCTCAGTGATAGACACAGAATAGAGTACAGAAATAGACCTACACAAGTATGAAAAACTAATTTCTGACAAAGGTACATAAGCAATTCCATAGATGTGTTGGAAAAATTGAATTTCGAACAAAGAGTGTTGGAACAATTGAATAGTCATAGCTAAGAAAGAAAAACCTTAACCTAAACTTCTACCTTATAAAAACTTTTACTCTCTAGGCATGGGGGGCTCGTGCCTATAATTTCAGCTAGTTGGCAGGCTGAGGTGGGAGAACAGCTTGAGGACAAGAGTTTGAAACTAGGGTAGGCAACATAGTGAGAACCTCTCTCTAAAATTTTAAAAAATTAGCTGAGCATGATGGCACATACTTTCAGTCCCAGCTACTTGGGAGGCTGAGGCAGAAGGATCACTTGAGACCAGGTGTTTGAGGCTGTGGTGAGCTGTCATCACACCACTGCACTCCAGCCTAGGTGAGAGAGCAAAACCTTGTCTCTAAAACAAAAATTAACTCAAAATGGGTTATGGTTCTTACTGTAACATATAAAACTGAAACTTAGAAGCAAACAGGAAATCTTGAGCAAGGGTTAGGCCAACTGACATTAAAATTCCTTAAAAAAAATTGAGTTTTGTAAAAAATAAAAACATTTTGTAGAAGAGCCTGTTAAAGAGGATGAAAAGGCAAGCCATAAATGGAAAATATTTGCAAACACATGTTCAACAAAAAACTTATGTCCAGAATATATAAAGAAGTTGCAAAATTTATTAGGAAGAAATAATCCAATTAGAAAACGGGCAAAAGACTTGAACAGACACTTCATCAAAGAAGCTGTACAGATTAATAAGCACATGAAAAGATGTTCAGCATCATTATTAATAGGGAAGTGCAAATTATAACAAGATACCATTGAACACCCATTAGAATAGCTGGTAATAACACATGCTGAGATATGCAGAGCCACTTTCAGACATTTTGTCTGAAATTGGAAATTTTACATTTCCACCACAGGTTTAGCTACCTGGGAGGTGGAGGTTGCAGTGAGCTGAGATCACGCCACTACACTACAGCCTGGGTGACAGAACGAGACTGTCTCAAAAAAAAGAAAAAAAGTGAAACTAAGGCAGACAGCTATAAGAGTTACTGAATTACTTATTACACAGGTTTAGCTACCCTGGAAATCAGTTTATCATACACTTTTATATTACAGCCGTCATGCACCTTTCATTTGGAGAGTTTATCATTTAATTATATTTTCAGGTGATTATCTGTCTCCCTCAGTAGATTCTTAAGTTGCATGAGGGCAGAGACCCTATATGTTTTTGTCCATGTTTACCTTTTTAGTTTCTAGCATGATGCTTGCATATGGTATGTATTTGAATGAATTAAAAATACTATGCACATTTAGGTATAGTTTATTTAACAAACCCTACTTCCAGAAGTAGCTTAATTCCACTTCTTCACTTAGTTCCCTAGTAAAAGAAACTGCAATCAGGAAGTCACTTCAAAAATCTAATCTGCAGGCCAGGTGTGGTGGCTCAAGCCTGTAATCTCAGCACTTTGAGAGGCCAAGGTGGTTGGATTGCCTGAGGTCACGAGTTTGAGACCAGCCTGGCCAACATGGTGAAACCCTGTCTCTACTAAAAATACAAAAATTAGCCAGGCATGGTGGCTAATGCCTGTAATCCCAGCTACTCAGGAGGCTGAGGCAGGAGAACTGCTTGAACCTGGGAGACGGAGGTTGCAGTGAGCCAAAATCGTGCCACTGCACTCCAGCCTGGGTGGCAGAGCAAGACTGTCTCAAAAAAAAAAATCTAATCTGCATATCATGAACAACACAGTAAAACTACTAAGAGGATCATATATATAACACATAAAGAATAGGAAAAAATAATTCTTAGAAATTTGACTAGTTTGAGAAATGTAAACTGGAGCCATTCTTAGCCCCCAATTTTTCCCAACTCTAAAGATTATGTGAATGCCAAGAGAAGTTGATGGATTATAGAAAGGTCTGGTTAGTGGTTCTCCAAGTCTGGTCACTTGGAAACTTGTTAGAAATGAAAACTGTTGAGTGCCACCCCGTATCTACTGAATGAGAAACTTGAGTGGGGTTCACTTTGTGTTTTAATAAGCCTGTCCAGTGTTTCTGAGTCCCGCTAAAATTTGAGAACCATTGGTGTCGAATAGACTGTATTTTGAAAACAATGACTGAAAGAAGCAAATGATTTCGTGGAGATCTGCATGTTACTTTGTTTCTTACATTGTGATTGTGTGTGGCATTTTTTAAGTTGTCCCCTCTTCTGATTTATATGTTTTCCCCCATCTCCTATTCTATTTTTTTGGTGGGGGGCAGCAATATTCTCCCTAGATGCTATAGTAAAGAACTGAGTTACCCATGTTTGTTTTGTGTATTGAATATCTTTCTCTTAATAATTTTAAAATTAGTACAGAGAATTATACTATTATTTTCTTTCTCAGAAGCCAAGGTGAATTCACTTGATTTATATTGACTGCTTTCAACAGCTTTTTAAAAAAACTTATAATTCTTAAGAGAAGGGAGTGAAGATGGGCCAGTGGTTTGTTGGTTTGTTTTGCTTTGTTTTGTTGTTGTTGTTGAGACTGAGTCTAGGTTTGTCACCCAGGCTGGAGTGTAAGTGGTATGATCTCACCTCACTGCAACCTCCACCTCCCAGGTTCAAGCAGTTCTCCTGCCTCAGCCTCCTAAGTAGCTGGGATTACAGGCACCCATCACCACACCCAGCTAATTTTTGTATTTTTAGTAGAGATGGGGTTTCACCATGTTGGTCAGGCTGGTCTTGAACACCTGACCTCACATGATCCAACTGCCTCAGCCTCCCAAAGTGCTGGGATTACAGGTGTGAGGCACTACACCCTGCTGGGCCTGTGGTCTTTAGAAAAAGAAATTATTTCTTTATCTATACACATATGTTCATATATGCATCTCTCTATGTATATATGCATATTTATATTTATTTAAGAACCCAATTGTAATAACCACAGTGGATACAGAAAGTAGGAACTTTGTATTATAGTGAGCATAGTAGAAGACAAGAATAATATAAATACTTTTATTTACTTATTTTTTAAATTATACTTTAAGTTCTAGGGTACATGTGCACAATGTGCAGGTTTGTTACATATGTATACATGTGCCATGTTGGTGTGCAGCACCCATTAACTCGTCATTTACATTAGGTATTCCTCTTAATGCTATCCCTCCCTGCTCCCCGCACCCCACGACAGGCCCCAGTGTGTGATGTTCCCCGCCCCTGTGACCAAGTGTTTTCATTGTTCAGTTCCCACCTATGAGTGAGAACTTGTGGTGTTTGGTTTTCTGTCCTTGGCGATAGTTTGCTCAGAATAATGGTTTCCAGCTTCGTCCATGTCCCAACAAAAGACATGAACTCATCTTTTTTTATGGCTGCATAGTACTCCATGGTGTATATGTGCCACATTTTCTTAATCCAGTCTATCACTGATGGACATTTGGGTTGGTTCCACGTCTTTGCTATTGTGAATAGTGCCGTGATAAACATACGTGTGCATGTGTCTTAATATAAAGACTTTTATACAAATTGTTTTTTTAATATAAAAAACCGATTAATAATTAGATTTGGATGCCAATAAAAGTTAAATTAGAAGCATATTGCTATAAACCACTTGCAGCCACAAATAAATAGGTGAATTCCAATAGGGTCATTACATCTCTACTACTCCATATAAGAATGTGTAAACATTATAAGTAATAAGATTTGTATTCAAATCTTTAGAACCCTGAAAAATGTTTTCAGCTCAACAAACTGCTGCCACCAACAATAAACTTGGAGACATTAATCTTGCAAATAAGTCACTACTGGGGAAACATCTATCTGCAATAGACCAAGTAATGGTGAGTATTTCCAAACAGACAGAATGGATTCATAACTGAAGAAATCTGAGCTTATGCATAATTAATTTGAGAGATATAATTAGGCAACTTAAATATTACATGAAAACATGGGTAAGAATTATGTGAAAATGTATGTGTATCTTTTGAAAACCATAGGTAAAAATGTGTACTATCAACATCATATCTGTTTGAAATGAAATTGGAGGTCTCCAGAGTGGTAACAATAGCCAGTGATTTCAAGAGTTGTACTCAAATGACAGCTGATTTTGGATTTAGTTTCACTATACTGATGTACCTGTCATACGTAGTATGCCAGAGAACATAGGAGACAACACAGCCCCATTGGCTGGCAATTTTCTAATAGCCCACTTACTCTGACCAAAACCAAACTGCACAGATAAATATGCCTCTAGTTCTTATGAGAGGAATAAAAGTTGGTTAGTTCCAAATAAAAGCATTGGGAAAGACTGTATAAGAATGTCTTACTAAAACAAACTTCAAATAGCACCACTGATATGATGATTTAAGGAAAGTAATAGCAGTTGGGACATAGACATGGTACCAAACAAATGGTTGCCTCTTATGTGGTACCCAGGAGTCAGAGCTGTACTTAGAAACAGGCCCTGTGGTATCAGCTGGCTCTGGGGAGAGTAATCTGATGGTCACCTGGCAGATTTAACGTTGCTATCTTTTTATGTATGCAGAATTGTTCTCAAATATTAAGGGCAATGAAATACATATATTTGCAAAGGACTTCAATGCCTACACAAACACAGTCTTTCAAATATTAGAGAAGGAATTTCTGAAAATATAAACATTAAAGATGTAAAAATAGTTTAAAACAATATTCTTTTAATTTGGGGGTGTATACTGCTAAATATTTCATTGTTTTACTTTATTATTCTCTAAATAATAAAGATTTCCCCACAAGGAAATATTTACTAGTCTAAAAAGACTCATAATGAGGTATTTTGTGGCTTAAATTATGGCCTAATTTTGTTTAATGGCTTTGAATTTGTACTTAATTATTTTATCTTTTTTTTTTTTCTTTTTTTTTGAGTCTTGCTCTGTCGCCCAAGCTGGAGTATAGTGGCACGATCTTGGCTCACTGCAACCTCCACCTCCCAGGTTCAAGTGATTCTCCCACCTCAGCCTCCCAAGTAGTAGCTGGGGTTACAGGCATGCAGTACCACACCTGGATAATTTTTAAATTTTTAGGAGAGACGGGGTTTCACCATGTTGGCCAGGCTGGTCTCAAACTCCTGACCTCAGGTAATCTGCTTGCCTCAGCCTCCCAGAGTGCTGGGATTACAGGAGTGAGCCACCATGCCCGGCCATGAATTTGTACTTAATTTTTTCTATTAACAAACCTCAAATGTCAGTGGACAAGTTTTCAATTAAAAGTTTTAACAGTCATTGATTAGAAATAGTAATAAAGTTTGATTTTTCAATTGGATAATTTTCCTCCTACAAGCTTGTAGAAGTACGCCACCTAGAGTTTTAAATTTTTTAAATTATAGAAACTGCAGGCTGTTTTTTTCTTTTTCTTCTTTTTTTTGGTTTGTTATTTTAAACTAAAAGTAACATATTTTAATCAAAATCAAGCCAAATATTATAATAATCGTGGAATTTTATCATAAATGTATTCTTGGTTTTTACATGTAACTTTCTCGAGATTGCTGTACAGGGGATAGAATATTTTTGTTTAATATTTCCAGATTAAACAATTCACCTGTATGCCCACATAAGATAGATAATAAATCATGCTCAGGAATTTTAAAGTCTGATTCAATGATATTAGGACTAATTTTAATATGTTATTATCTGTGCCAATTCAAATATATAAAAATACTTGAAAGATATAAATAGAGCATTGTATATATGTATAAAAATACAGTCACAGTGTATGTTAACCTTGTTGTGTTCAATGGATTTTTAAAAAGTTTAATTGCAGATGACATAGCCATTGAGTAAGCTTAAATACTGGGGATGCGAACATACCAGTAAGTAACGTTTTTCAAATGCTAATAAACTGTGGATGAAAATAACTTTTTATTTGGCTTCTTATGGTTTTCAGGTGGACATGATACATGCGTATTTCTTGGGAAAAAATCTAGAAAGAATTGGTTTTGTAATTTATCCATAGACCTAAATATCTTTATTGAGAAGATAATGAATAAGATGTTGAAGCCTATAGGCTTCTTCAACTAGGCAGTGTCAGCAAGCATTGAGATGTTATAGTGATTATGATGGAGAAAGATATCATTGAAAAAATTGTAAAACTTTGTTTGGGTTTAAAACCAAAGCTATTTGCAGAGGTAAACAGCCTTTATCTTATTCCTGCTTTAAAAGATTCTGTTCTCTTCTGGTTTTTATATCTGTTGATATGTAATGCTTGAAATTTTTACTTTTAGATGTTCAGACTTTAGAACAATTATAGGCAAAGGTTTCCTGCAAGATGGCCCACGAGAAATCAGATTATCTCAGGAAGTACTGCTTTGATTTATTAGTGTCCTGAATTAATAATTTCTAAAAGCTAGAGGAAAAATTCCTGTACATGAGAGGAACTTGTCTTCAATTTCCTTTCCCCTACAACATCTAACATATATTGAGCCCACAGTGAATGCTTATGAATATTTGTTGATTTCATATTTTGTCTCCAAGCCAGCTAATGGTGAGGAGTGTCATTCACTTGCTAAACTTTAACACTCAAATTAGGTTATCAGACTATGAATTTGGTTAGTAAAGTTGGAAAGCTGTTTGTGGTTTTGTTTTTTAATTGAATGTGGCCAATTTTATTTAAGGCTCAGCAGGAACTTTGTGATAGCAGTTATCTATTCCAGCAGTTCAGAATGAAAGACTTGGGAAATTTCTCAATCCATTAAGAATATGAAGCAGACAGAAAAATTACCCATTGGGTAACAGTAAATGTTGGTGTTAAACAAAAAACAAAAAATGTATTTTTCAGTTTTAAGGGATGCATAAATTTTATTTATAGTATAGCCTCAGGACTGAATATGCTGCCTAGAATGTCTTCCAGTTGCTATGGGGAGTTCTGTTATTTGTCAGTGTAGGGTTTCCTACTTGGCAGCATTATGTATTTATGATGGCATCTGTGTTTTCTGGTTGTTGCATTTGCAGTGGAACTTGTATTTTGGCCAGTTGAAGAGAGAGGGGAAAAGAAAGCAAATTAACCTTGACTTCTTGGTAATGAAGCAGTAGCTTCTTGTTACTTGCATCATTATATTCCAAGAACACGAAATGCAACTGCAGTTGTGTGCCATACTTACTCTACATATACCTGACTACATTTGCAGTATAATAAAATTTTATAATAATATTAAAACCCAAAAGTTAACTATGCTTTTTCAGTTTACATGGCATTTTTTCAAGTGGAATTTTAATATGGGAAATTCAACTATGTAGAATGATGTTTTTTGTTTTCTTTTTAGTTAAAGAAAAATTATCATCACCTATACCATTGTGTAAGTTTCATTAGAACAAGTGAAAATCTAAATGAACTAATTTAAAAATTGTTTCCCTTCAAATTTTATGAGAGAAACAGAATAAAAAGTAAACTCATAAATATCTGGTATTTCTTCTTAAAATTTTTTTCAGTATATGTTTTAGATTTCATTTTACTACACATTTAGCTCAAGCTTGTCTTCTAAATTCATCTGCGTCTACTACATTGACCTATAATGCTTGATGATGTTTATAAAGATTATCTTCAGTCATCCTAAGAGTGCCTTTTTAATATTAAGGACATAGAAGCACCCTCTTAGTATTGGTTCTAAATATGAGGAATGAACTCCCAAATGCTCACATATTAAATTATATTCTCCATAATTTGTAGATTTGCAGATTATGTTCATTGTAATTTGTGTATTTCTTTTTATCTGTTGAATAACGTCAGTCTCAGAGGCAAAGTTTAGTTAAATATCTACTAACAATGTAAAGCATTGTATATGCTCTATGGTACACAATTATATTCCCTGGTTTCTGGAAGCTTATAAAATGAATATACCAGTGGTCCTGGTATGTACAAAACAGAAGGCTGCATGGAGACAAAAATCTAATACTTAGATCTTGCCTTCAAGGAGCTTGTGATTTAGTTTGTAGACAATGCGTAAGAATGAAAATTACTTCAGTATAATCAGCCTATAGCTTTCCAGTAGGTCAGTATAAAAGTGATTTTTTTTTTTTTTGAGATGGGGTCTTACTCTTTTTTTTTTTTTTTTTTTTTTTTTTTGAGATAGGGTCCAGTCAGGCTGGAGTGCAGTGGTGCAGTCTCAGCTTACTGCAACCTCTGCCTCCTGGGCTCACGCGATCCTCCCATCTCAGCCTCCTGAGTAACTGGGACTACAGGTGGGTGCCACCATGCTCAGCTAATTTTTGTATTTTTTTGTGGAAACGGGATTTTGCCATGTCACCCAGGCTGGAAGAGTGACTTTTAATTGCCTAGTGAATTAATACATTTGTGATGTGTATCTTCAGATGAAGATGCCACTAAAGATTGGAGGATTCTGTAAAGACAAGGGAGGAGAAGGGGCTTGGTCTTGATATTGAAAGTTGGATAGTATTTATTTATTTATTGAGACAGAGTCTTGCTCTGTCACCCAGGCTGGAGTGCAGTGGCCTGATCTCCCTTCACTGCAAGCTCCGCCTCCTGTGTCCAAGCGATTCTCCTGTCTCAGCCTCCCGAGTAGCTGGGACTACAGGCATGTGCCACCACGCCAGGCTAATTTTTTGGATTTTAGTAGAGACAGGGTTTCACCATGTTGTCCTGGCTGGTCTCGAACTCCTGAGCTCATGCAATCTTCCCATCTCTGCCTCACAAAGTGCCAGGATTACAGGCGTGAGCCACCACGCCTGGCCAAAAGTCAAGATAGTTTTAGATAGAGTGTTGGCATTCCCAGTAGAGGGAGCAACTTATGCATCAATCTTAAAGTTGAGAAAACAGTATGTTTTTTAAAATTTTGCTATTATTATACTTTGAGGGTACATGTGCACAGTGTGCAGGTTTGTTACATATGTATACATGTGCCATGTTGGTGTGCTGCACCCATTAACTCATCATTTAGCATAAGGTATATCTCCTAATGCTATCCCTCCCCCCTCCCCCCACCCCACAACAGGCCCCAGTGGGTGATGTTCCCCTTCCTGTGTCCATGTGTTCTCGTTGTTCAATTCCCACCTGTGAGTGAGAACATGCAGTGTTTGGTTTTTTGTCCTTGCGATAGTTTGCTGAGAATGATGGTTTCCAGCTTCATCCATGTCCCTACAAAGGACATGAACTCATCCTTTTTTATGGCTGCATAGTATTCCATGGTGTATATGTGCCACATTTTCTTAATCCAGTCTATCATTGTTGGACATCTGGGTTGGTTCCAAGTCTTTGCTATTGTGAATAGTGCCACAATAAACATACGTGTGCATATGTCTTTATAGCAGCATGATTTATAATCCTTTGGGTATATACCTAGTAATGGGATGGCTGAGTCAAATGGTATTTCTAGTTCTAGATCCCTGAGGAATCGCCACACTGACTTCCACAATGGTTGAACTAGTTTACATTCCCACCAACAGTGTAAAAGTGTTCCTATTTCTCCACATCCTCTCCAGCACCTGTTGTTTCCTGACTTTTTAATGATCGCCATTCTAACTGGTGTGAGATGGTATCTCATTGTGGTTTTGATTTGCATTTCTCTGATGGCCAGTGATGATGAGCATTTTTTCATGTGTTTTTTGGCTGCGTAAATGTCTTCTTTTGAGAAGTGTCTGTTCATATCCTGCACCCACTTTTTGATGGGGTTGTTTGTTTTTTTCTTCTTAATTTGTTTGAGTTCATTGTAGATTCTGGATATTAGCCCTTTGTCAGATGAGTAGGTTGCAAAAATTTTCTCCCATTCTGTAGGTTGCGTATTCACTCTGATGGTAGTTTCTTTTGCTGTGCAGAAGCTCTTTAGTTTAACGAGATCCCATTTGTCAATTTTGGCTTTTGTTGCCATTGCTTTTGGTGTTTTAGACATGAAGTCCTTGCCCACGCCTATGTCCTCAATGGTATTTCCTAGGTTTCCTTCTAGGGTTTTTATGGTTTTAGGTCTAACATTTAAGTCTTTAATCCATCTTGAATTAATTTTTGTATAAGGTGTAAGGAAGGGATCCAGTTTCAGCTTTCTACATATGGCTAGCCAGTTTTCCCAGCACCATTTATTGAATAGGGAATCCTTTCCCCATTTCTTGTTTTTGTCAGGTTTGTCAAAGATCAGATAGTTGTAGATATGTGGCATTATTTCTGAGACCTCTGTTCTGTTCCATTGGTCTATATCTCTGTTTTGGTACCAGTACCATGCTGTTTTGGTTACTGTAGCCTTGTAGTATAGTTTGAAGTCAGGTAGCGTGATGCTTCCCGCTTTGTTCTTTTGGCTTAGGATTGACTTGGCAATGCTGGCTCTTTTTAGGTTCCATGTGAACTTTAAAGTCGTTTTTTCCAATTCTGTGAAGAAAGTCATTGGTAGCTTGATGAGGATGGCACTGAATCTAGAAATTACCTTGGACAGTATGGCCATTTTCACGATATTGATTCTTCCTATCCATGAGCATGGAATGTTCTTCCATTTGTTTGTATCCTCTTTTATTTCATTGAGCAGTGGTTTGTAGTTCTCCTTGAAGAGGTCCTTCACATCCCTTGTAAGTTGGATTCCTAGGTATTTTATTCTCTTTGAAGCAATTGTGAATGGGAGTTCACTCATGATTTTGCTCTGTTTGTCTGTTATTGGTGTATAAGAATGCTTGTGATTTTTGCATATTGATTTTGTATCCTGAGACTTTGCTGAAGTTGCTTATGAGCTTAAGGAGATTTTAGGCTCAGACAGTGGGGTTTTCTAGATATACAATGATGTCATCTGCAAACAGGGACAATTTGACTTCCTCTTTTCCTAACTGAATGCCCTTTATTTCCTTCTCCTGCCTGATTGCCCTGGCCAGAACTTCCAGCACTATGTTGAATAGGAGTGGTGAGAGAGGGCATCCCTGTCTTGTGCCAGTTTTCAAAGGGAATGCTTCCAGTTTTTGTCCATTCAGTATGATACTGGCTGTGGGTTTGTCATAGATAGCTCTTATTATTTTGAGATACATCCCATCAATACCTAATTTATTGAGAGTTTTTAGCATGAAGGGTTGTTGAATTTTGTCAAAGGCCTTTTCTGCATCTATTGAGATAATCAGGTGGTTTTTGTCTTTGATTCTGTTTATATGCTTGATTACATTTATTGATTTTCGTATGTTGAACCAGCCTTGCAATCCCAAGGATGAAGCCCACTTGATCATGGTGGATAAGCTTTTTGATATGTTGCTGGATTCGGTTTGCCAGTATTTTATTGAGGATGTTTGCATCAATGTTCATCAAGGATATTGGTCTAAAATTGTCTTTTTTTTGTTGTGTCTCTATCAGGCTTTGGTATCAGGATGATGCTGGCCTCATAAAATGAGGGAGGATTCCCTCTTTTTCTATTGATTGGAACAGTTTCAGAAGGAATGGTACCAGCTCCTCCTTGTACCTCTGGTAGAATTCGGCTGTGAATCCATCTGGTCCTGGACTTCTTTTGGTTGGTAAGCTATTAATTATTGCCTCAATTTCAGAGCCTGTTATTGGTCTATTCAGAGATTCAACTTCTTCCTGGTTTAGTCTTGGGAGGGTGTATGTGTCAAGGAATTTATCCATTTCTTCTAGTTTTTCTAGTTTATTTGCATAGAGGTGTTTATAGTATTGTCTGATGGTGGTTTGTATTTCTGTGGGATCGGTGGTGATATCCCCTTTGTTATTTTTTATTGCGTCTATTTGATTCTTCTCTCTTTTCTTATTAGTCTTGCTAGCGGTCTATCAATTTTGTTGATCTTTTCAAAAAACCAGCTCCTGGTTTCATTGATTTTTTGAAGGGTTTTTTGAGTCTCTATTTCCTTCAGTTCTGCTTTAATCTTAGTTATTTCTTGCCTTCTGCTAGCTTTTGAATGTGTTTGCTCTTGCTTCTCTAGTTCTTTTAATTGTGATGTTAAGGTGTCAATTTTAGATCTTTCCTGCTTTCTCTTGTGGGCATTTAGTGTTATAAATTTCCCTCTACACACTGCTTTGAATGTGTCCCAGAGATTCTGGTATGTTGTGTCTTTGTTCTCTTTGGTTTCAAAGAGCATCTTTATTTCTGCCTTCATTTCGTTACATACCCAGTAGTCATTCAGGAGCAGGTTGTTCAGTTTCCATGTAGTTGAGCAGTTTTGAGTGAGTTTCTTAATCCTGAGTTCTAGTTTGATTGCACTGTGGTCTGAGAGACAGTTTGTTATAATTTCTGTTCTTTTACATTTGCTGACAGTTTGTTATAATTTCTGTTCTTTTACATTTGCTGAGGAGAGCTTTACTTCCAACTATGTGGTCAGTTTTGGAGTAGGTGTGGTGTGGTGCTGAAAAGAATGTATATTCTGTTGATTTGGGGTGGACAGTTCTGTAGATGTCTATTAGGTCCGCTTGGTGCAGAGCTGAGTTCAATTCCTGGGTATCCTTGTTAACTTTCTGTCTCGTTGATCTGTCTAATGTTGACAGTGGGGTGTTAAAATCTCCCATTATTATTGTGTGGGAGTCTAAGTCTCTTTGTAGGTCACTAAGGACTTGCTTTATGAATCTGGGTGCTCCTGTATTGGGTGCGTATATATTTAGGATAGTTAGTTCTTTTTGTTGAATTGATCCCTTTACCATTGTGTAATGGCCTTCTTTGTCTCTTTTGATCTTTGTTGGTTTAAAGTCTGTTTTATCCAAGAGTAGGATTGCAATCCCTGCCTTTTTTTGTTTTCCATTCGCTTGGTAGATCTTCCTGCATCCCTTTATTTTGAGTCTATGTGTGTCTCTGCACGTGAGATGGGTTTTCTGAATACAGCACACTGATGGGTCTTGACTCCTTATCCAATTTTCCAGTGTGTGTCTTTTAATTGGAGCATTTAGCCCATTTACATTTAAAGTTAATATTGTTATGTGTGAATTTGATCCTGTCATTATGATGTTAGCTGGTTATTTTGCTCGTTAGTTGATGCAGTTTCTTCCTAGCCTCGATGGTCTTTACAATTTGGCATGTTTTTGCAGTGGCTGCTACCGGTTGTTCCTTTCTATGTTTAGTGCTTCCTTCAGGAGCTCTTTTAGGGCAGGCCTGGTGGTGACAAAATCTCTCATCATTTATTTGTCTGTAAAGTATTTTATTTCTCCTTCACTTATGAAGCTTAGTTTGGCTGGATATGAAATTCTGGGTTGAAAATTCTTTTCTTTAAGAATGTTGAATATTGGCCCCCACTCTCTTCTGGCTTGTAGAGTTTCTGCCGAGAGATCCGCTGTTAGTCTGATGGGCTTCCCTTTGTGGGTAACCCGACCTTTCTCTCTGGCTGCCCTTAACATTTTTTCCTTCATTTCAACTTTGGTGAATCTGACAATTATGTGTCTTGGAGTTGCTCTTCTCAAGGAGTATCTTTGTGGCATTCTCTGTATTTCCTGAATCTGAATGTTGGCCTGCCTTGCTAGAATCAGGAAGGTCTCCTGGATAATATCCTGCAGGGTGTTTTCCAACTTGTTTCCTTTCTTCCCCATCACTTTCAGGTACACCAATCAGATGTAGATTTGGTCTTTTCACATAGTCCCATATTTCTTGGAGGCTTTGTTCATTTCTTTTTATTCTTTTTTCTCTAAACTTCTTTTCTTGCTTCATTTCATTCATTTCGTCTTCCATTGCTGATACCCTTTCTTCCAGTTGATTGCATTGGCTGCTGAGGCTTGTGCATTCATCACGTAGTTCTCGTGCCATGGTTTTTAGCTCCATCAGGTCCTTTAAGGACTTCTCTGCATTGATTATTCTAGTTATCCATTCGTCTAATTTTTTTTCAAGGTTTTTAACTTCTTTGCCATTGGTTCAAACTTCCTCCTTTAGCTCGGAGTAGTTTGATCTTCTGAAGCCTTCTTCTCTCAACTCATCAAAGTCATTCTCAGTCCAGCTTTGTTCCGTTGCTGGTGAGGAGCTGCATTCCTTTGGTGGGGAGAGGCACTGTGATTTTTAGAGTTTCCAGTGTTTTTGCTCTGTTTTTTCCCCATCTTTGTGGTTTTATCTACCTTTGGTCTTTGATGATGGTGACGTACAGATGGATTTTTGGTGTGGATGTCCTTTCTGTTTGTTTGTTTTCCTTCTAACAGTCAGGACCCTCAGCTGCAGGTCTGTTGGAGTTTGCTGGAGGTCCACTCCAGACCCTGCTGGGTATCAGCAGCAGTGGCTGCAGAACAGTGGACATTGGTGAACTGCAAATGCTGCTGCCTGATTGTTCCTCTGGAAGTTTTGTTTGAGAGGAGTACCCAGCCGTGTGAGGTGTCAGTCCACCCCTACCAGGGGGTGCCTCCCAGTTAGGCTACTCGGGGGGTCAGGGACCCACTTGAGGAGGCAGTCTGCCCGTTCTCAGATTTCAGGCTGGGTGATGGGAGAACCACTACTCTCTTCAAAGCTGTCAGACAGAGACATTTAAGTCTGCAGGGGTTACTGCTGCCTTTTGTTTGTCTGTGCCCTGCCCCCAGAGGTAGAGCCTACAGAGGCAGGCAGGCCTCCTTGAGCTGTGGTGTGCTCCACCCAGTTGGAGCTTCCTGGCCGCTTTGTTTACATACTCAAGCCTAGGCAATGGTGGTCGCCCCTCCCCCAGCCTCGCTGCTGCCTTGCAGTTTGATCTCAGACTGCTGTGCTAGCAATGAGTGAGGCTCCATGGGCATAGGACCCTCTGAGCCAGGTGCGGGATATAATCTGGTGTGCCGTTTGTTAAGCTCATTGGAAAAGTGCAGTATTAGAGTGGGATTGACCCGATTTTCCAGGTGCCATCTGTCTGCCCTTTCTTTGACCAGGAAAGGGAATTTCCTGCTCCCTTGCACTTCCTGGGGGAGGCAATGCCTCGCCCTGCATCAGCTCACGCAGTGCGCTGCACCCACTGTCCTGCACCCACTGTGTGGCACTCCCCAGTGAGATGAACCTGGTACCTCAGTTGGAAATGGAGAAATCACCCGTCTTCTGCGTTGCTCATGCTGGGAGCTGTACACCAGAGCTGTTCCTATTCGGCCATCTTGGCTCCATCTCCCAAGAAAACAATATTTTTTAGAGGCACAGTGAGTAGATTTTTCTTACTAGGATGGAGAATTTTAAAAAGCAAGTAGAGAGAAGGAAGGGTGGGAGGTATTACTATATTAGAACAAATATTTATCTAGCACTTTACAATTTATAAGAGATTTCTATGTAATTCCCATCTAATCTAAATACCTGTGATCCAGTATTTTTATTAATCCTATGTAAAAAATAAATATAGCGGCCGGGCGCGGTGGCTCACGCTTGTAATCCCAGCACTTTGGGAGGCCGAGGCGGGCGGATCACGAGGTCAGGAGATCGAGACCACGGTGAAACCCCGTCTCTACTAAAAATACAAAAAAAATTAGCCGGGCGTGGTGGCGGGCACCTGTAGTCCCAGCTACTCGGAGAGGCTGAGGCAGGAGAATGGCGTGAACCCGGGAGGCGGAGCTTGCAGTGAGCCGAGATTGCGCCACTGCACTCCAGCCTGGGTGATGGAGCGAGACTCCGTCTCAAAAAAAAATAAAATAAATAAATAAATATAGCACTGAAGCAATTGGGAATTATTGTTATAAAATATAAATGAGAAAAACGTAAATTTAACCTTTGATTAGCTAAAGAGAAAAATATAACAAAAATTAAGGTGAGGGTAGGTACAAGGTAGAGTGTGATAATTTAATCTTTCATTACAAAAAGACTGATTAAAGTTAAAACAACATCGTTTCAAAAGTGACATCAAAGATTCTTAACATTTTTTTCTCAGCCTTAGGGAGATGCTTTATTTAGCAACCATATCTTCTGTGGAGGTGAAACTTTATCTGAATTTCAATATTGTTTTCCATTTATTTTTGAATTTTATTTTTACAATAATCATGATTATTCAATTTTCCTTAAATTATATCTGCTCATCTGAGGTTTCCTTTTACAAACTATGTATTTGTAAAGATGTTTAATAAAAGTTGGCAATGGCTATATTTGGGTGATGGGATATTTGTAGATTGTTAGGGTTTTTTTCTTGGCACTTTTTAGTGTACTTTCTAAACTGAATGTGCATCATTTTTTCCTAAAACAATAAAGGCATTATTCTTAAAATACGAACTTCATGCAACTGATATTCTCAGGAATATACTTTGGGGATCACTGACATTTATCATTATTTCCCAAGCTTTTTGGATGAATGATCTCTTTCACAATAATGTATGACCCTGCCAAATAAAAATAAAAATTATTTTCCAATTTTTATATGGCATGTAATAAAGTGATTTAGGAAAAAAGTTTTTATAATTATTATACTTTATTAAACATTAAATCATATTGGGTATTGTTGTCACTATAGTTTATCTTATTAATATCATTTTCCAGGGGGGGAGTACAGGAAATATTGATACACTTTTAAAGAATTATAATCAGGCAAATTAAACTAATGGGTCCGAGGAAGATCATTTTGAGGCAAATTTGCACATTTATCCTATTTCTACCCCTCATTATCATATAATTCAACATTTTCTCATATTTCTTCAGTCAGGACACAAATTATGTCTTAAGCGACCAGAAATAGATGATTTAAAACGAAGTAATGATATGAAGTCGTGACCAGCAGTGCTTCCTTTCTTTGATTTCTGATGATTACTGTTACTTTCACTGTGCTTCCACTCCCAGGCTCTCCAAATACTCCATTTGAGATGAACATTTTAAAAATAATTTTTATTTACATTAAAAAATAAGTACTGAAACAGATACTATTATTAACTTTAACATCGTGATCCCCTAGGAGAACTTTGTGAGCCCTTAAGGATTACTATTTGGGAAATGCCTAAATAGGAGCTGATGAAGGCATTGGCTTCCATTTAATTCTTAAGGAAAAGAGAGAATGTAGAGAGAGAAGAGCAGGTTAAGGGGCTAAAGTATCAGGCTTCTTATCCCAGCATTTTGGGAGGCCGAGGCTGGTGGATCACCTCAGGTCAGGAGTTCGAGACCAGCCTGACTAACATGGTGAAACCTTATTTCTACTAAAACTACAAAAATTAGCTGGGCGTGGTGGCTGGCGCCTGTAATCCTGGCTACTCGGGAGGCTGAGGCAGGAGAATCTCCTGAAGCCAGGAGGTGGAGGTTACAGCGAGCCAAGATTTCACCACTGCACTCCAGCCTGGGCGACAGAGCAAGACTCCATCTCAAAAAAAAAAAAAAGTTGGAAGCAGAAGTAAAAAACATGGTAAAGAATGAGAACTAAATAAATATAATTGAGAGGTCTGCATTAGATGTGGCAGAGAGAACAAGCAAATGAGATTTCTGAGATCACTGGAATTGGCAGAGGCCTTGAAGGGCAGAGTCTAGCATACAGAAGATGTAAAGCCACATTCTGTGAAGGTAAGTAGATGTGTTTACCTCTTTCTCACTGTACTGGTGCATTATGGGGTAAATGTTGTGTATTACTTTTCCTCGTATTGCTTAGCACAGAGTTTTGCCTATAGCAGGCACCAGACTGTGGTCTTGGTAGTACATGACTGTTGGTTACAGATCAAAAAGGACTTGAAATGATGAGTTTAAGGTTTTGATGGGTATTGAAGACTCAAAGGATGATGGCACTCTGGGAGTGATCCACAGAAGGACAGATGATTTGAAGATGTTAATAACTAAAGACAACATGGATGTTAAATGATGAAAAATAAAGTTGGATGGAAAATAAACCATTGGATCTGCTTCTGGAGTCCAAGAAGAATATTATTCTGCCTACCTCCCCCTTACTCTGGCTCTTCCTATTGTAGCCACGTGGGTCAGTAATGCCATTGAAAAACACAATTTTAGACTAAGTGGGGTCACAGATATTTTGGTCTATCTTAAATTGATGACATCTTATTGAAGAATTTATTGTATAAATTGTGCTTATTCTGGCATTTTTTTAATGAAGAAAAAGTCTTTTAGTGTAATTCAGTGCACATTTATGAATTTCAAGGATCAATAAAAAATGGGAAAGTATATGAATGCATAATCCATAGAAGAAGATACCTGACAGATGCAGTTCAATAAATATTTTTTTAAATAAAAATTAGACTGTGGTAAGAATTGAAATGGAGAAAGAAATAGAAAGTAGCCAGGTTACCAACAGCTATGTATATGACACTATAGAGCTAGGACTTTATTCCATAGATAAGGGAAGTCTGCTAAAGTGCCATCTACATTGAACCCATTATCTTGCTAGCATTGTAGTTGATGTACCTAAAACAGACTTGAGCTGGTAGAGAAAGTAGGTAGGCAGACTTGTCCAAGTGAGAAAAAAATGAAACTGTGGTACTATGGTGAGGATAAAGAGAGAAAAGGAGCAGATTTAAGAAATACTAAAACTTAAAAGTACTAAGACTTGATGAACTAGATGTGTTAGATAAGAGATAGCATGGAGTCTAGTAAAAGTTCTGTTTTTCTCGTGTGATTGCCTCAATGACACAAAGCTTGATAGGAAATAAACGGGATAGCACATGGATCTATTACAAGTTTTTGAAATTGAGCTTGAAAAGCTACTTTAAAAAATAAATTCTAGGCCAGGTGTGGTAGCTCATGCCTGTAATCCCAGCACTTTGCGAGGCCAAGGTGGGAGAATCACTTGAGCCTAGGAGTTTGAAACCAGCCTGGGCAACACAGTGAGACCTCTGTCTCTACAAAAAATAAAAATAAAAAATGAGCCAGGTGTGGCAGCTTAGATAGGAGGATCACTTGACTTTGGAGCTTGAGGCTGCAGTGAGCTATGATCATGCCACAGGGTCTCCTTCTGTCACGCAGGCTGGAGTGCAGGGGTGCAGTCATAGTTCACTGCAGCCTCGTCCTCCAGGGCTCAAGCGGTCCTCCCACCTCAGCCTCCTGAGTAGCACAGTGCCACCATGCCTGGCTTGGTGTGTATGTGTGTGGATATGGGGTTTTGCCATGTTGCCCAGGCTAGTCTTGGTCTCAACCCCTGAGCTCAAGTGGTCCATCTACCTTGGCCTCCCAAAGTGATGGGATTACAGGTGTGAGCCACTGCACTTGATAAAAAAAAAAAATCAAAATGTATTTGTTTTTCAAATTGGTGCTACGTGGAGTTAAGAAGTTTTGTATTAGTCAATTAGTTGTATATGGAATGGCATCCATCCTCCAAACTGAAATCACAAAATAAAATTTGGAGATAATTTTAAAAATAGCTCGAGAGAGTAAATGTTGATTAATTATCTATAGTAATAATAGACATGGTAAAATATTTTCCTCAAATGTGATTTAAAAACACAGTTACTGTAAGGCCCTAGCCATTATATTCAGTTCCAGTTGGTGTCTAAAATAAGAAAAATATTTATTTATATTTTACTTAGAGAACTTAGAAGGGGTACATATCCCATTTTAACATTTCCTTTTTGTATTAGTAAACACAGTTTTAAATTTAGAGATTCTAATAAAGAAGCTCATTTCAAGTATGTAAATGTTATCCTATGTAAAAGCATTCTAACATTGTTTTTATGGCATATGGAAATGCTCTTTGAGAAAGCTATGTAAAACATTTTGAAAAATCCATTTAATAACATGAAAATATATGCTGAAAAGTGATTGATGTCGTCTACTTTGGCATCGCTGCTTACTCAGAGTCGATAGAAAGGTAATTGATAGAAATTCTATCTGTGAACATTCAAGTTTAACTTCATTTGTAATACTATCAAATAGATTAGACTGAATAAAAGTAGGAAACAACACCAATGTGCAATACCAGTGGCACATCTGTGAATGATGACATTATATTACAAGCTTAATAAACGGTTTCATTTCATTTTAGCTTTAGATGCAATACTTCATGTGGCTCAAAGTAAATTTTTGAATCCTGGTAACAAGGAAATGAATAAGATTATTAGCATTGCAACAAAGCTCTGAAACAAAATATAATTTGGAAAATACAAACTGATTATATGCAGGATAAGGAAAAAAATTAGAAACACTTTGTTCAATCAGAGCCTTGCTTTTGAAAATGAATAAAAGGAGTCAATATATTACCATATAAAATATTATACTTATGAGACCTTCATTTCTAAAGAACAAAGGATAACATAAGATCTGTATTTTTATAGAGTGGGAGTAGGACCTAGAGCCCCCTTTCCATTTTAAGTATGCATGTGCCCTCTCTTAATACTTTAGGACTGATTCTTTTTGCATTAAAATTCAGGTAGACTAAAGGAACAAATTACATCTAAGGGAATCTGGAACAGATAAATGTCTTTTAGTACCTGAGTTATATATTACGTGTTCCAAAATACTTGTCTTCCCCTTTTACGTAAACCCAGAGCCCCACGTTTTCCATAAGCAACAGGGCATGAAACTTTCGTAAGTTAGAACTGCAGAGCAAACGAAGTAAAGTAAAACACTGAAATTATGCACAACCTCACTTTCCCATATGGCAAAATAAAATAAATTGTTCTGTAACAGAAATTGTAGTGCTTATAGAAAATATTCTATACCACAAAGCATTATATTTTTATTAATGTTAATTCCCAATGAACAAAGATATTAGTAGGAAAGGAATTCCAAAATTATTTTCCTACTAAAATTCTTTAGGGTTCCAAAATTCTTTGAACCTGAGATACAAAGTAGAATCTGATTTGTACCTATGGTGAAAGATGACCTCCTTAGCTTACCAAGTGTTTTAAGTGTTACTGATCATTTCCTCTTCCTAAATCACTAAGTACATCTCCGATTAGCTATGGTGTTTACTGAATTCTTAACATTATTCAGCCTCCCTTTAAACAAGTGGAGCCTTGTTACAAATCTAGTCAGTTTTTTCTTTGACATGAGTCAGTAACTAGTTCTTGCTTCTGTAAAGCTAAAAATCCTGTTCTTCTGCCATTTGCTTGCCTGGCAGTTTAGTACTGAGTATGATTTAGTTAGAAGGATGTTTAATGTTAGGGATGATTTGGATTGCATGAAATAAGATAGTCAGCTGGTGGAAGCCAACTCAGGCTACACATATTTAAGACTGAAGTGCTGAACCTGCGTGGTGCATGTAGCTGTTTGGGAAGCTGCCAAAAAGGAGTGTCACAGCCTATGTGCAGCAGACTGGGTGTGGTCTAAAATGGCCTGAGGTTTCCAAATCTCCTGGCTTTTTTCCTCTTTGGATAACACCAAAACAATTTTCTTCATTATTGAAGCATCTGGCTAGCTCTACATTTTCTTTCTCTTATGATTAACTCAGGGAGAAAAATTTATTCAGGGGGAAGAAAGTTACGGCCTCAACCAAAGTTTTTGCAGAAGATAAAGCTTAGTGGTACTAGAATGCACAAGTCTGTGTTTGTGTAGCTCTAAGATGAGGAAAATAGCAGTATCTTATTGTGTTCAGAAAGTAGAAAAATTTGAGTATAGTAAATCCATCAATCTCTGTAATATTTTCAGTAGAGGCTGAGTTCTTGCTTCAATTGCATTGCTACTTCATTTGTATAACACCCATGAATTTACTAGATTGTATCAAATCTAACTTTACTTTGAATGCAGTATATAAGTAGTAATAAGTTTTCCTTTGTAAAGCCTGAGCTACTCAACAAAAGTGTGTTCTTTTACTTCTTAGGCAGTTGATCAGAGCTGTTAGCTCATTTTCTGTAGATTGAACTTTAAAAAAACAGTTATTCCCTAATTCCACACTACTATGAGTGAGGAGACCTATCTATTAGCTAGCTGGATTTTTAAAGTAATTCTTTACTCCATATCTGGGAAAATCATCCCATCTTACTCTGTGTGAAAAAATAAAGCTTCTCCATACCCATGTTGATAGAGTTATTACCACGCTCTAGGTGAATTACTGCTGCTTTTGGTGTTGTGAAGAACCACATCATATTTCTCTTCTCAAGTGGCAGGTGTCTCCTTACTTTTTCTCTTTCCAATTTTAATTCCCTTCCAGATACATATCCCTCCCAATCTTTAACCTTGCCTTAATTATAAGAATTAAGATTATGTTTGTTGACTGAACTTAGTTCCCTTAGTGAAATAACAGTCGTCAGAAATTGACACGTCCCTTTGGACATATATAGGTGTATTTACTGATGAACAGTTATTATCATTAAACTGATGCAACTGCTTTCAAATAAAGAAGCCATTTTATGGTAACTATATACAGAACCCCAGTTTTTGAAATTGCTTATGCGCGGTGTTGTTTTTTTATCCCAAACCAGCCTTCTAACAACATTGAGCATCTGAATAAACACTGTCTCAGGAAATAAAGAAAGGCATTGTATACTTCAGAGATCCCTGAAAGTTCTTTTGTTCCACACTAGATAAAGCAACCCTTGGTTTCTTAGAGGTTTTTTACTGTATTTTTACTGTATTCTTTTTTCCAGAAATCTGAAACAATACTCCTGTACACATGAAAAGTCAGATTAGCCATGTAGGCCTAGTTCAGCTATATGTATTTAATGAAATAAGTTTTTCCTTTTACTGTAGAAAAGAAGCACAGTAGAGAACTGGAGACTCTACATCAGAGCCCATAAGCAGTAGAACAAAGTTAAAACGAGAAGGTATTATACAATATGGGAAGAAAGAAGATTGAGTTGACTACTAAAGAAAGCTGGACATCGGGATGTATATGTTTGGAGATTAGGTACCCAAATTACCCTTTAAAAAAGATTTTGAAAATACTACATAAAATAAGACATTTATGTATTTTTAAATGGCATTGATGAGTTGGCAAAAAAAAAAAAAAAAGCCATGTCTAAAAAGAAACCAGGAATCATAAAAGATAGTGTGGTATGTACTTTTTGTTCTGAGAACTTCTGCTGAATCCTGGAATACTGGCTTTCAATTTTGACAGCTTCTTGGGACATGGAGAATACTAATGAAAACTCAGGGTCCATCGATGGTAAGAAGCCTAACAGGATACCTCTACACAAAGCTGAGGATGTGTAAGGGTGAAACAAAGAAGGAAACACCAGGGAAATTTGCCTGCATTAACAATAATGCTAGATAAGGCCAGGTGCAGTGGCTCATGTCTGTAATTCCAGCACTTTGGGAGGCCAAGGTGAGTGGATCAATTGAACCCAGGAGTGTGAGACCAGCCTGGACAATATGGTGAAACCTCACCTCTACAAAAAATACAAAAATTAGCTGCGCCTGGTGGTGTGCACCTGTAGTCCCAGCTACTTGGAGGGAGGCCTGCTGAGGCAGGAGGATGGCTTGAGCCAGGGAGGTCAAGGCTGCTGTGATTGCACCACTGCACTCCAGCCTGGGTGACAGAGAGCCTATCTCTAAATAAATAAAAATTTAAAAATAACAGCAATGCTAGATAAGTGGTGGAAGAAAGTAAAAACTTCTTTGAAAATATAACAGTAATGCTAGCAAAGTGGTGGAATAAAGTAAAAACTTCCTTGAAAATATATAAGCACAAGTTGGCCCTCAATGGGTCTGAAAAAAAACCTGAGAATTTAGCCTAGAATGTTCCTGGCTAATTGTGCACCCAAGGGACTGGCAGAAACAAGTAATTTAGTTTCCATCTAGGCCTCAACCACATTCTATCTACAGATATAATTCCAAGGAAGATGAATATTTGCAGACAAAATTCAAAGAACACCCATGGATGTCATAAGAAAGCAATGGACCCCAAAACAGTAAACATTGGGATTATCAGGCAGAATATACGACCATATTTAATGTGATTAAAGAAATGAAAGAGAACCTTGAAAACACAGGTAACATGGATTTTAAAAATAACTTATAAATAGAACTTTTAGAAACTATTAATAATTAAAATTCAAAACTCTATGGGAAGATTAACCAGAAGACTAGATGTGGCAGAAGACAGAACTGGTGAAGTAATTTCTGAAGAAAATGTAAAACACAGTCCAGAGAAACAAATGAAGACTATAATACAGAAGTTAATAGTTGTGGAGAACGGAGGGAGAAGGTCTAAAATACTTTTTGTTAGAGTTCTAGAAGGAAACGATAGAACCAATGGGGAAGCGAGAGTAGAATTCGAAAAGAACCCCCTAAATTGTTCAAAAACATTAGTCCTCAGATCAAGAAAGCTAAACAATAGCCGGGTGTGATGACATGCACCTGTAGTTCTAGCTATTTGGGAAGCTGAGGCAGGAGGATTCCTGGAGCTTGGGAGTTCAACGTTACAGTGAGCTATGATTGTGCCACTGCACTCCAGCCTAGGTGACAGAACAAGACCCTGTCTCCAAAACAAAAAAAGAAAAACGAAAGCCAAATAAATTCCAAGATTAAGATTAAGAACTTCCCTTCATCAAAAATCACCATAAAGTGAAAAGATAAACCACTGGGAGATGATACTTGGAATATATATAACAAGTGATTAGTGTCTCTCTAGAATATATATATATATAAAATGTGATATAATATATACATAAAATATATAATTATACATAAATGTATACATATAACTTGCAATATATATAACCAAGGTATTAGTGTCTCTCCACAATGAATATATACATATTTTATATATATATAATGTATATATGCACAAAAATATATAATTACGCATACAAATGTTATATAATCATGTAACATATTTTGCTTATGAATTGAAATAGAGAAATGGACAAATTCAATGTATTTCAAACTGAACTTACTATCTTCTTCCAGAGAGCAGCTCCACCTACTAAGGTGAAAAAACCTCCAAATTATCTTAAACATCCTTCTAAATTCTCTTAAACATCTTCCTTTGCATGCCTATAGCCAATTAATCTCCAAGTTTTGGTGATTCTATATGTGAAATGTTTTCTAAATTGTCCCCTTTTCTTCTAGTTCCACTGACACTAACTTGGTTCAAATCTTCAGGATACATATTCCCTTTAGCCTAGGGAAATACAATTCTAATTGATTTCCCTCTCCTTCCTTCATTATTCATTCTTTTTGCAGTGCCAACAGAAAGTTTTTTTTTTTTTCTACACAGAACAAGCTTGTCATTCTTCTATTAAAAAATTCACCATGTTCTATAAATTATGACTTCATTTTTCAGTTTTATAAAATTATGCATACACATAGCTTAAAGAGTCACTACCACTACTATTACTACTGCTATAACCATTTGGGTTCTCATAATGAATTTCCTTAGGGGTTTCCAGTGACTTCTGATCAAACAAAAGAGGTAGATAAAGATTTTCACAGTCCATTTTAAAATTTTTCATGAGAATTCCCTTGTCTGTTTATCTGGGCCTGCTATTTGAAGGGCTTAGGATGCCTTTCCTTGTCTTCTCTATTCTGCCTCAGGGACAACTTAAGTCCTATGTAATTAGTTTTGATAATACTTTATATCAAAGCATAGAACTATATGACTTAATTTATTACATACTTGGCTTTATTTAACTATTTCATATTTATTATTATTATCTCTTCAGCGACTTCCCAGGCCTATAAAATGCCATCTGAAGTAACTGCTTTCAAAATTTTCTTTCTGAATATTTTTATAATGTTCAGCACCATGGGTTAATCCAGTACCATGAATTATAGATACTTAAATAACATATTAATTGGTCTAAATTTTAGGTGAATACATAAAGGAAGGAAGAAACTCAATCTTCCAGTAATATATACAGTTTTTGGAAACATAAATGCTGCATGGCTGATCATGCTATTTTTCTACTCATCCCTTCTTCCCTCCTCAAGACATTTTCTCCATGAAGTCTTTTTCAAAACTTTGCTTTATGGTGGTTTTGGAAAAAATAAAATAAAGCAGGTTGACTCAAGGGTGGCAGAAAAGAAACCTTTAGCCAGCCAAAAATAAAAAAAAAAAGTCCCCCTTACTCCCTCGGCAGAGTTGGATTTCCAAATAGTCACAAATCAACAACACTTAATGAGGCTGTTCTTACCACTAATAGTGCTTTACATTGCAGGGATTTCTGGTGGATCATTTGGCATTTTCATTTGCTTGACATATGCAGAAGGTGTCTAAAGTTGTCAGATTAAAGATATTTCTATTACTTTAGACTTCTTGGAAATCTCAAGTGAAAAATTACCATCATGGCACATGGAGTAAAACTAAATCTCCCCCTTTCCTAGTTTAGCTCATTTTTGTTGTTGTTGTTGTTGTTTCAACTTCAGATATAGTTGGGAAAATACGTGTTTATTTTAAAATTAGCAATATGTGTTTATTTTAAAATTGGAAACAGTTACTTTAAATATGGATTATTTAAAAGTTTTGCTAATTAAAATAAGGTATCAACACAGTGAATTTTCAGTATTTAAAAAATATTTATTTTTAAAGTATTAACTGTACCCACATTCAAGATAAAAAAGGAAGAGATTCTGCTAAAATGTAGAATTTCGACTGATGGATGAAAACATCAGAAAACACTCTGGAATAAAATTCTGTTCATAGGCTGTGGTTACAACTGCCTATTTTTAAACAACTTTATTGAGATATAACTGATACACAAAAAACTGCACATATTTAATGGACACAATTTAATGAGTTTGGACAAACGCATACACCCTTGAAACCATCACTACAGTCAAAGTAGTTACCATATCCATCACCTCCAAAAGTTTCCCTGTGCTCTTTTTTGTTTTTGTAGTAAGCACACTTAACCTGTGATCTACCCTCTTGATAAAATTTTTACGTGCACAACACACTATTGTTAGTTGTAGGCACTATGTTGTAGAGCACATCTCTATAACTTATTCATCTTGGATAACCGAAACTTTATACTCATTAACAACTCCCAATTTCCCCCAACCCCATCCCCTGTCAACCATCATTCTAGTCTCTTTCTTTGAGATTGATTATTTTAGAAACCTTATATAAGTGGAATCATATAGTATTTGTCCTTCTGTGACTGACTTCTTTCACTTATCATAGTGTCCTCAAAGTCATCTAAATTTGTTGCATTTAGCAGATTTCCTTCTTTTTAAAGGCTGAATTGTATTCCATTGTGTGTATTAAATATATACCACAATTTCTTTTTTTAATTATTTTTTGAAAGGTTTTCAGTTCAGCAGTACCTGTTCAGGTTTGTTACATAAACTTGTGTCATAGGGGTTTGTTTACAGATTATTTTGTCACCCAGGTATTAAGCCTAGTAAACATTAGTATTTTTCCTGATCCTCCTCCTCCTCCCAACCTCCACCTTCTGATGGGCCTCAGTGTGCATTGTTCTCCTCTATGTGTCCATATATTCTCATCATTTAGCTCTCACTTACAAGTGAGAACACGTGGTATTTTATATGCCATATTTTCTTCATCCATTCATCTATCAATTTACATATAGGTTGTTTCCACATCTGTGCTATTGTGAATAATGATGCAGTGAACATAGGAGTACAGATAATCTGTCTGAGATCCTGACTTCATTTTTGTGTGTGTATATACCCAGAAGTGGAAATTTCTGGATTGTATAGCAGTTCAATTTTTAATTTTTTGAGGCACTTCTATATTGTTTTCCATAGTAGCTACACTGTTTTATATTCCCAACAACAGTGTAAAAGGATTTTGATTTTTCCCTGGTGATTAGTGATGTTGAGCATGCCTATTGGTAATTTGTATGTCTTCTTTAAATAAATGATTATTCAAGTCCTTTGCCCAATTGTTAATCAGGATACTTGTTTTTAAATTCGATTTGTTTTTGTGAGTTCCTTATGTATTTTGGATATTAACTCTCTATCAGATACATTGTTTCCAAATACTTCCTTCATTCCATAGGGAACCTTTTTATTCTGTTGCTTTCTTTGCTGCACAGAAAGCTTTTTCATTTGATATGGTCCCACTTGTCTATTTTTCCTTTTGTTGCCTGTGCTTTAGGTGTCATATCTAAGATGTCATTTCCAAGACCAATGTCAAGAAGCTTTTCCTTTATGTTTTCTTCTAGGGGTTGTACAGTTTTGGGTCTTAGATTTAAGCCTTTAAATCCATTTTGAGTTTATTCGTGTGTGTGGTGTAAAGTAGGGGTCCAATTTCATTCCTTTGCATGTAGATGTCCAGTTTTCTCACCACCATTTGTTGAAGAAGTTATTCTTTCCCCATTGTGTATTCTTGGCACCATTGTCAAAGATTAGTTGACCATATATGTGTGAGTTTATTTCATCACTCTCCATTATGTCCCACTGGTCTATACATCTGTCTTTATGCCAGTACCATACTGTTTTAATTATTGTAGCTTTGTAATATATTTTGAAATCAAAACATGTGATGCCTTCAACTTTGTTCTGCTTTCTCAAGACTGACTAAAAGGTCTTTTGTAGTTCCATATGAATTTTAGGATTGTTTATCCTATTTCTGGAAAAAAAAGTCTTTGGAATTTTGATTGGGATAGCATTGAATTTGTAGATCATTTGGGGGTGGTATAGATATTTTAACAACACTAAAACTTCCAATTCATTAATGTGGGATGTCTTTCCATTTATTTGCATCTTCTTTAATATATTTCATCAATGCTTTGTGGTTTTCAGTGTACAAGTCTTTTACCTCCTTGGTTAGGTTTAATTCCTAAGCAAATTATTCTTTTTTTTTTTTTTTTTTTTTTTTTTTTTTTTTTTTTTTTTTGAGATGGAGTCTCGCTCTGTATTCTTTTTGATACTATTATAAATGGGATTTTTTCTTAATTTCCATTACATAGTTTGTTATTCGTGTATAAAAATGCAACTAGGGCTAGGTGCAGTGTTTCACATTTGTATTCCCAACACTTTGGGAGGCTGAGGTGACAGGATCATTTGAGCCTAGGAGATCAAGACCAGCCTGGGCAACATAGGGAGACCTTGTCTCAAAAAAAAATTTAAAAACTAGCTAGGCATGGTGGCACATGCTTGTGGTCTCAGCTACTTGGGAGGCTGAGGTGGGAGGATCACTTGAGCCTGAAGGTCAAGGCTGCAGTGAGCCATGATCATGCCACTGCACTCCAGCCTGGGTGATGGAGTGAGACCTTGTCTCAGAAAAAAAAAAAAAAAAAAAAAAAAAAGACAATTTTTACATGTTGATTTTATGTCCTGCAACTTTACTGAATTCACTTATTAGTTTTAAAAGGTTGGTGTGTCTCGTGTGTGTGTGTGTGTGTGTGTGTGTCTAGTTTTTAGGGTTTTCTACACATAAGGTCATGTCATTGGCAGAGATAGTTTTACTTCATCTTTCCTGATTTGAATGCCTTTTATTTCTTTTTCTTGCCTAATTGCTCTGGCTAGGACTTCCAGTACTATATTAAATAGAAGTGGTGAGAAAGAGCACCCTTATCTTATTCCTGATCTACAAGAAAAGCTTTCAGTTTTTCACTTTTGAGTATGAAGCTGTGAACTTGTCATATGCAGCTTGTATTATTTTGAAGTAAATTCCTTCTATACCTAGTTGTTTGAGAGTTTCTTTTTTAATCGTGAAAGGCTGTGGAATTTTGTTAATTTCATTTTCCAACTATTGAGATTAATATGTGGTTTTTACCCTAATTTCTTTTAATGTGGTGTATCACATTTATTGATTTGCATATATTGAATCATTCTTGACATATCAAAGATAAATCCCACATGTTCATGGGGTATGATCCTTTTAACATCCCATTGAATTCAGTTTGCTAGTATTTTACTGAGGATTTTTGAATCTATGTGCATCAAGAGTATTGGACTGTGGGTTTTTTTAATTGTAATGTCTTTGGCTTTGGTATCAGGGTAATGCTGGCTTCATAAATGAGTTGAAAGTGTTCCCTTCTCTTCAGTTTTGGTAAGAGTTTGAGAAGGATTGGCATTCATTCTTTATATATTTGGCAGAATTCACCAGTGAAGCCATTTGGTTCTGGAATTTTCCTTGTTGGGAGATTTGTGATTACTGATTTAATTTCCTTAATTGTTATTTGTCTGTTCAAATTTTCTATTTCTTTATGAGTCAGTCTTGGTAGGTTGTATATTTCTAGGAATTTCTTCATTTCTTGTAGGTTTTACAATTTGTCAGCATATAATGGCTCATAATAGTCTCTTATGTTCTTTATATTTCTTGGCTTTAGTTATAATTTTTCCCCTTCATTTCTAATTTTATTTATTTGAGTCTTATCTGCTTTTTTTGGTTAACCTAGCTAAAGGTTTATCAATTTTGTTTATCTTTGCAAAAAACAAACTCAGTTTTATTAATTTTTAAAAATATTCTCTATTTAACTTATTTCTGCTCTAATCTATTATTTTATTGCTCTGCTAACTTTGGGCTTAGTTTGTTCTTCTTTTTCTCGTTCATTCCCTTTGTGGTTGGAAAAGATACATGATATGATTTCACTTTAAAAAAATTTGTTCAGACTTGTTTCCTGATCTAACATGTGATCTGTCCTGGAGAATGTTCCATGTGCGTTTGATAAGCGTGTGTATTCTGCTGCTGTTGGCTGAAATACTGTCTACATGCCTATTAGATCCAGTTGGTCTATAGTATTATTCAGGTCCATTATTCGCTTATTGATTTGCTGTCTGGCTGTTCTACCTGTTATTGACAGTAGGGTTTTGAAGCCTCCTACTATTATTGTATTGCTGTCTATTTCTCCTTCAGTTATGTCAATGTTGGCTTCATGTATTTATGTACTCCAATGTTGGTGCATATATATTTATAATTTAAATATAATCCTGATGAATTGATCCTTTTACGATAATATAATGGCCTTCTTTTTCTCTTGTAAAAGTTTTTGACTGGAAGTCTATTTTGTCTGATACAAGTTTAGCCATTCCAGCTTCCCAATCAAATTCATCATTTTTTCCGTCATATCTGTGTTCTGTTTCTTGGTTAATTGATTTACTAGTCTTTTTGTCACCAAAGTATAAACCTTGGACACCTTTCTCTCCTTCATGGTCATTAGTTCTGCAGTTCTGTCTCTGAAAGGCCTCTTGAATTTCCTTTCTCCATTCACGTTTCATTTTCTTGATTCAGAGCTTTACTAGCCTGTTGCATTATGCTCCTAGTTGGTCTTCTACTCTCTCTAGCTTCTCAATGTGCCTTTCAATAACTGAGTATTTTGCATTAAGAACTTTGATTATTTTGCACTTGTTATGACATTAACTCTAACTTTATTAATACGGCAATTAAAATTCTTTCTAGCCTCAGTATTGTTATTTTCGGTGGTCAAGGGTAGGGCTTTATAGCACACAGACCTGGAAGAAAATTCCATTTTCACCACTTCCTGTGTAACTTACTCAGACAGATTTCCTAACTTTACTAAGACTAGTTTCCATATCCACAAAGTGGTAATGATGAGAGCAATAATAATATCCATTTCCTAGAATTTACGTAGGGATTAAAGGAGCTGTAATCCACTTAAAGTGCCCAGCATGTGGCATACACTTAATAAGTTAGCTTTCATTTTTATTTTTCTACCATTTCATCCACCATTCCTATTGCCTAATATGCTATGAGTTTTTCAGATTTCATCAGTCTTCCTATGTTTCCCCTTCTCTATCTAATAAACTTGTTTACTTGTTTTCGAAGTCCGACTTAAATGCCACTTCTTCAGTGAAGGTTTCCGTGGCTGAACTGACTTAATTAATCACTCTTTCTTCTGAGTTTCCTATTGCATATTCATACTAACAATTGGGTTCATAACATTGTAACATAGCTGTATATTTGAAAAGGCTCTTCCCCTTATACACTGTTTACATGCTGAAAGGTTGAGACCATATCTGTTCCATCCTTATATCCTCAGTACCTAACAAAGTGTTGAATGAAAGAAAATGCAGATACTTCCATTTCTATCCTGATTTTAAGCTCTGTTCACCTTGAACTAGTTACCTGAAAATATTGACAGCTGAAGGTCTTTCTCAAGGATAATTTAAAAAATAGTAAATTGGCAACACACTACTAATTTAGCAGTACTTTAGAAAGTTTGGAAAATGAAAGTAAAAATTTACCCACAATCATGCAGTTGTCACAGAATTTCTATTTTTTTTTTTGGTGTTTTTCTTTTAATAGTTTAGCTGTATATTTGCAGAGCTATAATTCCAGTACATATTTAATTTCTTGTTATGCTTTTTTAAAAAACCATTATGTTTTAGGTACTTCATATGCTATTATGGAGCATTTATAACCATTATTTTAAAAAGATACTTAAATCTTCAAGTGAGTATTGAACAATTTGAAATTTATTGTTGTATATTCCCGTCTACCATTTTTCCTCTTTTTGCTAGTATAAGTAATGCTGTAGTAAAAAATTGCATGACAGTAGCATTTTATATATGCTGGATTGATTCTCTGATATACATTTCTCAAAGTGAGATTAATGGTTTAAAAATGATTCACTTCAGTTATATGCCATGCTAGGATTGTAACTACAGTATTTAAACAGGCCATTAATGAAACTGGAATATATTAGGGTGGAAGGACGAGGAGGGAAATGTCTTTTCAATAAAATTATATATTCTTTAAGAAAAGATACTTTGTCTTTACAGTTTTTTGCTGTCTCCTCTTGTAAGAAAGCAATGTTTATTTATTGATATTTATTTATAATTTATTTATTGAGTAAGCGCTGGGCATATGCAAAAGGATAAAGCCAGCTCTCAAAAAACACAGTTGTCTGGGAGGAACAGACATGTAAACAGGCAACTAGACTATACAGAAGTAAAGACTTCAATAAGTGTAAGTGCATCCACGTATTAAGAAACACACAGAAAGAACAACCAAACATATTGGAGGGTTCAGAGAATTCATTCAGAAAATCCTGTGCTAGTCACCAGAGATACAGTACTGAAGTTCACGGAGCTCCAAGTCTGAGAGAAAAGACCGACATATATTTCCAATGGAAACTTATTTTTGTAATGACAGTCTTGAAGTACTTAGAAAATACTTTCCAAATCACTAAGAAAATAGTGAGCCATTAGCAAGTACTTATTGATCATCTATGATGTCCCAACAACCAAGTAAGCTTGGTATGTTTAGCTCTGTTTTAGAGATGAGAGAACTCAGGTGCAGTACATTTCAAGAATGTGCTCAAGATCACACAACTAGTAAATGATGAAGGAAGTAGTTGTACCAAAGTTTGGAAAGTTTAGAAAATTTGGAAAGTAAAAGTACTTTTTTTTTTTTTTTTTTTTTTTTTACTCAGAGTTTAACTTTTTTCAAGGAGTTGTTGACAATCTGGATGGAAGGATGACTAATACATTTTAAAAATAGAGAATAATTAAACCCAGAATGCTATAGTAGGGACTATGGGTACAATATTCAGAGGATAGTTTAATGGAGGTACTAATAATTAGACTTCAAAGCAGAGTGTTAGATTTGAGTTAGGTCCTGAGGAAATTTCATAGACAAAGTGGAGAGAAAATACTTGGTCATGGAGTAGCAGAGCAAAATAATGCAGGGATAAAAAGCAGAATGGTAAGTTCAGGGTATTTTCAATGTTGCATATATTTAACTTTACTTCTTCAAATTTAGTAACTCATTTCCAACCATTATGAACAAATAGACTTTATTATGAAAATCTATTTTAGATTTTTAGAGACTTAAACAAAATCTGTCCTGAAAATTTGGGCACAGCGAGGGTATATAATTGATCGAAAATTCTGGAATCCAGTATGCTTTCTCTACTACCACACTGCTCTGGGCAGGTGAGGTGAGGATAATGGGGGTGGGAAGAGAGAAAGCCTAGAGTACTGGGTATTCTCAAACTGTCTCCTTTCCAAGCATGAAGCAGACCCAATTCTGCTTAGCTTCCCAGATTGCAGGGCTGTCAGAAGGAAAGGAAAAACAAAGTATATGAAGTTTCTTTTAAGGTACACACATGTGGATTGGTGTTTCCTTTCTTGGCTGTGGGAAGGCGCCTTCATCACAGTACAAAGGAATGTTCTTGATACTGTGGGGATTTGCTGGCACAAGTTATAATGTGCCACAGAAGCACCTTTTTTCTCTTTGCAGAGTTCTGTAGGATAGGTGACAGGGCAAACACACAATAGCCTTCCGAGATACGATGTACAGAGCCTGAAAAGGAAGGGAGATAAATTTGCTCTTTTACCTCAATCATGCTCTGATAATGAAATCATATTGTTAAAAAAAAGCAGTTTATAGTTCATAGACATTAGCTTTTTGGCCAGGAGATGAGGGCCGCTCTTTTAGCAGAGAGGTAGGCCAGAAGGTGTAGAAAATGAAGCTTAAAGAACTGCTTGATTGTAAGAGGATTCTTGGAAGGTCATTCAGTAAATGTCCTTAAAATCTATTTGGGAGGTCTTTAAAAATAGGAGTGATAAATTTTTATGTTCTTTGACACTTTTTCACATGTTTCTGGCTACAAATGGACGCAGAGAACTAGATTAGATAACTTCTACTCCAGCCCTGCAAATCTATGCTTACATTTATATCGTTTAGCCTAGGGGTGTCTAATCTTTTGGCTTCCCTGGGCCACACTGGAAGAAGAATTGTCTTGGGCCACACATAAAATACACTAACACTAATGATAACTGATGAGCTAAAAATAAAATTGCAATAAAATTTAATGTGTTTTAAGAAAGTTTACAAATTTGTATTGGGCTGCATTCAAAACCATCCTGATCCACATGTGGCCCATAGGCCATAGGTTGGACAAGCTTGTTTTAGCCCAAAGGAACTGGCCTTTAGATATTTACAAATATTTAGTAGAAAAACATTAGAAAGTCTGCCTTGTAAAAATAAAATTTCACAATTATTAACATGTTTAAAAATTGGATTCCTAGGACGGAAGTTTTAGAAATTCCTGAAGGGTTTGTTAATTGATACAAACATACCTAAATAATCTTGTTTCTTTGCAGTAGAGGGGGTACCTTGAGATATTCTGCACTTGACATCTACGTATAAAAAAAAAGTCTGCCAATGAGGGCTATGTTCCTTATTATGCCTCTGCCTTGCATTTGTATTTTGGGCTTGCATCCATAAATAAATGAGCAACTAATCTTCACAAGACTTGGGTCTTCTGCCAAGTATAGATATTATACGTAAGTATAGATGTTATACTTAAAGAGGCATTGCATGCTACTACAATGTTTATGAAGCCTTCACATTCTCTGGTTTCGGTTTCTAAATGCCCCTGGTTAAAGTGCTGAAATTTCAAGCAAATAGGAAATTGTTACTTCCACATGGGTCTCTTGGGCTCCATTCATTAAGTAACCACCTACTATGTGCCAGGCCCAATTCAAAGCATTAGGAATACAATGAGAAGGCTGGGTGCGGTGGCTCACACCTGCAATCCTAGCTGCTCGGGAGTCTGAGGCAGGAGAATCGCTTGAACCCGGGCGGCGGAGGTTGCGGTGCCTGGGCAGCAAGAGTGAAACTCTGTCTTAAAAAAGGAATACTCTGAGAATATGATAGACATTGTCCTTGTCACTAAATATTTATTATCTGAACTCCTAAGCTCTTTAGACAATCCAGTAATAATTTAACATAATTAGAAGAAATTTCCTCTGTAAAAAGCTAAATTGTTGTCAGAATCATTGTAATACAGTAGAAAATTTGGAAATTGGAAAGGACCAGTGAATGTTTCCTTTTGAGTCAAGAATACATTTTAAAATGACTAGTAGTTCTAGATAAATCAGATTTTCCAACTTATAATGTGGTAGAATATTTTCATAGATCTGCAACAGCAGCTTTGGTAAAGGAAGTATGCAACTAAAACCAATTTCAAATTTTTTTTCTGATTTCCAGAATGGTTTTCTGTCATAACTCTGGAAAACCAGCACCATGAATTTTTAAAATTATCATTAGGCAGCTCTGGCATAATTTATGTTAAGAGGTTTTGGACTGTTTATGTACCCTGGAATTTGCCAAAATTAGTAATGCGATATTCCATATTTCGCAAACGTATAGAGCAATATAAATAAGGACACATGCCTATTGGGGAGCACTGTTTGTTTAAATTCTTTTTTTTTGTGGCATTCATGAAATGCAGGGGACTTCCAACTCAAATTCTACGATATTAGGCAGCAAGTTGTACTGTGAACCAAACCAGATGGTGATCGGCTCTATTCCTATTATCAATTCAATACAGCGATGGTTACCAGATCTTACTTCTGACATGAACATTTGGAACAGATTAGCAGCAGTTAGCCTGAAATAAGAAACCTCCATTTCACTAAGAGGTTCAGAACATATCATGTTGTAAAATCAGAAAGACTGGTAAGAAAACTTGTGAGGGAAAGAGTTCACTGTCTACCTTGGTTTTCCCCTGCAGGACGTGTTGTTTCCCTTTTATGAGTGTCTATTCAATGGAATTTTAATGTGGGGTATTGTGAGGATTAGGATATATTGGTCTATCACCCTCCTGAGGTGCCCTGTCCCACAGCTTGTCGAATTTATCTCACTGTAGACATGATCAGTCTGGGCCTTGGGACAGGAGGGATTGTCTGCATTTTCGGAGGTTTCCCTTTCAAGAAGTTTACGCGCACACATACATACACACAGCCCTTACAAGTTCAGAGTTTCATCCAGCCTCTGAAATTCATGAAACATTTGAGCTGCCTAGATCTGGCCTGTGGATTTGTATGTAATTGGCTAACTGCTTTGCTTGATCTGTCAATGCCATGTGCTGTCTACTTCTCACAATTTTTTTTTTCTCTTGGTATCTCTTGGTCAAATCAATTCCCAGGGCTTTTACAGGACCAGGAAAAACTAGGGTGTGTTTTTCCAAACACAAAATTTCCAATTTTGTACACAGGTGAAAGCAAGTCAAGGTGAACACTAAAGGGCAGCAAGTTTTATTTATTTATTTATTTTTTATTATACTTTAAGTTCTAGGGTACATGTGCACAACGTGCAGGTTTGTTACATATGTATACATGTGCCATGTTGGTGTGCTGCACCCATTAACTCGTCGTTTACATTAGGTATATCTCCTAATGCTATCCCTCCCCCCTCCCCCCACCCCACAACAGGCCCCTGTGTGTGATGTTCAAGGGCAGCAAGTTTTAGAGTACAGCTATCAGAAAGAAATGTTGACATAGACGTATGACTGAGTTCAATTTCTATTTTACAGTATAGAAAACTGAAGTACTGAGAGGTTAAAGGATTTTCCCCAAAACACACAGATGATGTGAGTGGTAGAGGTGATGGGAAAAGGCTGTGAATGTTGCCAATACATCAGCATTCTTTTATGACCACGATTCAGAGACAGATAGGAAAAGGTAGGCCCTCTACTTTCTATACCCAAATGGTGGCAACCCTGCTCTTGTTCTGGTAAGCCAAACAGCCTACCAGAGAAACCATTCAGAGAGACCAGCTACCTCTGTGCATTTCTGTTTATTGTTTAGCCAAGACCTTGCTTCAGGGTTGATTGAAAAGCCTTTTGCGTGCTTCTAGGTGTGACAGGAAATAAAAATTCCTCTTTAGGGATGGATTTTTGGAACCTCTTGCACTGCGCAGAGTTAGGGAGGACAAAAACAATGCCCATCTCCAAGAGGATAAGAATACCTCACCTGGTCTACTTGAACTGAATTTTGGGATGCAGTTGTTAGGAATGCAGATAATGAAGTTAAGAGATCTGGAGGAGAGTGACAAGAAGGGGTGGGGGTCGGGAGGGAAAGAGAGAGAGAACCAGGCAGGGAAGAAGTACGGCAAGAAGAAGATTGTTCTTTATCATAAAAGTAGAAGAAACATTTTTAAGCATTTCTAACTAAGAATAAATGACATGATAGGATTTACATTTTGGAACTATGTGGCTGCAGTCTAGAAGAAGGATTCTTAGAAGTCAACAGTAGGCTGGGCATGGTGGCTCACGCCTGTAATCCCAGCACTTTGGGAGGCTGAGGTGGGTGGATCACTTGAACACAGGAGTTCAAGATCAGCCTGGCCAGTGTGGCACAACCCTGTTTCTATCAAAAAATACAAAAATAAGCCAGGTGTGATGGTGTGCACCTGTAGTCCCAGCTACTCAGGAGGCTGAGGTGGGAGGATTGCTTGAGCCCAGGAGGTTGAGGCTGCAGTGAGCTGAGATTACACCACTTCCCTCCATCCAGCCTGGGCAATGGAGTGAGATCCTGTCTAAAACAAACAAACCAACAAACACACAAACAATCCATCAAGAGTAGATGAAGACTAGTTAGGAGGGTACCACAGTTAGGAGGAAATTACGTACTTCAGATAAATGAAAACTGAATGGGCTGCTCCTTCAAGTCTTTGTTCTACTCATTGTATCTACATTTCTAAAGCTATATTTTTTAAAGAAAATTTGTTATACCATATATATTAAACTCTGAATTTTTTAACAACAATTTATTGTGAACATTTTCATCTTTTTTCTATATTTTTTAATGACCACATAATATTTCCTCATGTGAGAACATCATAATTTATTGAATCATCCCCTATTATTGAAATTTTTAATTTTTCAATGGACACTACTGTAATGATTATCATTGTAAATATATCTTGCCTATATTCATGATTATTTCATTGGGATAACTTCCTAAAAATAAAATTTCTGGGACAAAGAGCAATCAAAAGTCTTAAATTTGCTGGAGATGGCCATATTGTGTAATACATGGCAGCAATTCAAGTTCCTTTGGCAGTACCCAAGAGACTGCATGTGAGTTGTACCCAAGAGCTGATACCCAAGAGGTTGCATGTGAGTTGTATGCAAGATCTCCACACTGCATGTGTTGTGATTCTTTCTTATTGTGTGAAATACCTTTTAAATAATCAATGCACCAGTTACTTCTCTTGTACCAGATATTAAAGTTAAAATTTGGAATTGGAAACAAATTGTAAAATTTGAATTAAAAACCTATTTTTTTAATTAGTGGTAGATCTAGACTTACCAGATTCTCCAACTAACTTATAATGTGATAGAATAGATAAAAATTTATCTATCCATCTCCAACAAATACATTTGCTAGCTATGAATAAATATAGTCCCTGCCTGCAAGCATTAAAAAAAAATAGACTTTTAAAGATCAGTTTTGTTTCAGAGCATAATGCAGGCATTTTATAATTATAAAAAAAAGAAAAGAAAAATCAGGGACATAAATAGATACGTACTTTTGAAGTGAAAAAATATTTTTCTTTAAACTTTTTATAAGGTAATATTATAATTGGTTAATAATTGGAAGTAACTACAATAAGGAACTGTTATTTTGTAGTAGCCACAAACATGGTGAAGGTAAATGAAATTATTTATATCTAATGACAGATTTAAAACAAAACATAAGTGGCTGGGTGCAGTGGCTCATGTCTGTAATCCCAGCATTTTGGGAGGCTGAGGCAGGCGGATCTCCTGAGGTCAGAAGTTTGGGACCAGTCTGGCCAACATGGTGAAACCCCATCTCTACTAAAAATACAAAAATTAGCCAGGTGTGGTGGTGGGTGCCTGTAGTCCCAGCTACTTGGTAGGCTGAGGCAGGAGAATTGCTTGAACCTGGGAGGTGGAGGTTGCAGTGAGCCGAGATTGTGCCACTGCACTCCAGCCTGGGCAATAGAGTGAGACTCCATCTCAAAAAAACAACAACAACAACATCAACAACAACAACAACAAAAAAAAGAAACCATAAGCAAAACAGATACGTTTATTACATTTTTCTTTCTTTTCCCAAGTCAATATTCATGAGAATCTGCCCTGATGGAGAAAAGATTTTCAGTGTATTGGCTACCAGAGAATTTTTATTCTCACTGTGGCATTTATGTTTCTGATAAGATGAACATATGGCAGACTTGAAAGAAAATAATTTGTGTTTAATACAATTACTTGTTACGTTTGCATGCCACAAACTTACTTTTCAATTAAAATAATACCTAACTCTGATTCTTCTTTTCTCTAACTTCAAACACTATTCAGTTAAATACTAGATACATAGTAGGTGCTTGGTAAATGCTTGATTAACTCATTGACCTGGAAAGCAGCTGTTAATAGGTTAAAGATTCTCATTATGGATCTGCCTTGCTGTGAAAAGTAGTAGGCGTATAACAAAATACTCTTTTTTGGGGCCAGAAAAGCATGTTTTATATAATCAAAGTGAATGCAATAATTTAAGATCTTATTGATATTCTGGGTAGCAACAGCAACTGTTAACATCTCAGTAATATCACCAGTTACTATGTGTTTTAAGAAGTTCACTTCTATTACATATTTAAATTTTCTTAACTATCCTGTTTTCTCATTAAAAAAATTAATAACGTTTTGGCAGAGCCAGCCAACACAAAAACAATCTAAACAAGATTATAACCAAATCATCAAATAGGAGGCATATATATATATGTATATATATATATATATTTTTTTTTTTTTTTTTTTTTTGAGAGAGAGTCTTGCTCTGTCACCCAGGGTGGAGCACAGTCATGCAACCATGGCTCACTGCAGCCTCAACTTCCCAGGCACAAGGGATCCTCCCAGCTCAGCCTCCCAAGTACCTGGACTACAGGCATGTGCTACCTGCCTGGCTAATTTTTTATTTTTTGTAGAGACAGGGTCTCACTATGTTGCCCAGGCTGGTCTTGAACTCCTGGGCTCAAGTGATCCTTCCACTGTGGCCTCCCAAAGTGCTGGGATTACAGGTGTGAGTCACTGTGCCCTCCTGGAGGGTTATTTCTTTGAGGCTTCACAGGTCCTCATTTAATAGGCCCTTTCCTCTTTCCTACTTGCCGAACACCAAGACGCCTTTGGTGTCCCATTAGACACAACTTTTTCTATGTTAAATCCTTGTCAACTAACATTCAGAGGGAGAGTTTAAGATATTACTATTTTCAGGAGTAATTGCATTTTATTAAGGAGATCCTTGAAATAAAAACTTTTTGACTTAAAATAGCAATGTATAGCAGGAGGAATTTTAGATAATAAACTATGGGTGCCATGTGGAAAGTTCTTTTTACCTTTGGCAGTGTTTTCCCAGCATCTCTCAAATCATACCTGATAAGTTGATGCCAATTTGATTGACATCATCTCTCCTTTTTGTCAGGATTTTAAAAGTTTTTTTTCATAATCTGTCTTTTGTATCTGCTGTTCTCCTTTATCTCCTAAATAAAGAAGAAGCTGGCTTTTTTTCTGTGATCTGCCTTCTGATCCTACTATTTACTTGAGATTTGTGATGACCCAAAGGCCAAATCCAATGGGTACTTTTTAGTTCCCATCCAGTTTAACAAATCCTTGCTAATGATTTTCCCTTTTGAATTTTTTTTCATTGCAGCATATCATTCTCTTAGTTCCCTTTCCCCCTCTTCCAATATATATTTTTTTCAAGCACCTTCATTAGCTTTTTCTCTTCTTCCCACATGGCATGTTGGTACTTCCCATACATTGGCAAGCCTCTTCTGATTTTATCCTAGAGTTTCTCCTTGGGTGATTTCTTTCACTCTCTTGTCTTTAGCTCTTCTCTCAGTGCCCACTACTCGCTGACAGCCTACTCTCTCTCTGGAGCTCCTGAACATTGCCACTTGTATCCTCTTAAGATATAAATGAAACAAGCTCAATGTCAAGCTCATTATCTCCTATTTTTGTCTTCTTTTGCATTTTTATCTCAATTAGTGGCATCACCATTTGTTCAACAACTCTCCCCTCCCAAATTTGCTAGATAATTCATATTTATCCTTGAACTCTCACTTCTACATCCAGTTGACCACTGGATTATTTTGTTGGTCCTTCTAAATTTATTTAACAGCTTCTCTCAATCTTCAGTGCTCATCCGTAAGTTTTTTAGACTTTCACCTCCCCTAACCTGTCTTACTACAAAAGTCTTCTAACTGTAGGCAAAGTACCTACATTGTTCTCTTTCAACAGTAGTGTTTTGTCACTGCTGCTGGATATGTTCATTAAGTGCCTCTTTATTTAAAATTATGATAGCTCCCCATGCTTACAAGCAAATCTTTCCTTCTTTCATTCATTCAATTAAAATAATGAATATCTACCAAAAGGCTGAGACTGGCTAAATATTGGTGAACAAAGACTAATACTCTATATTGTTTTCTCTATTCAATGATCTAATTCCAACTTAATTCTATGATACCCCTTCTCCATACCTCTCCTCCTTGCCTCCACCTCACACTGCTTCATTCTTTAAAAGGTATTCTTTACTTCAACTATTCAGATGTGTTATACATTCTTCTAAGATATCATGCTCTACCATCCTGAGGGCAGTCTTTCAACCCCTTCTTGCTTCATAAGAACAGATCTTGGACCTGGAACACTATTTTACCAAGGGTTAAAGAGTTTTCACAGCCTGTGCTGGTCTTGTCATCTTGTGGGGGAATAACCTTCCTGTTTCAGACTTCACGTGCATTCCTTTGTTCTGCTTAAGCATGTGTGTCACATGGCACCTCGCCAACCCCACAAGTATATATCTGTCCACTGCGGGGAGGGGATGAGTTCCTCCTGCAATAGCACAAGAGGGGTGCATCAGGCCAATTGCTTTGCATCAGCTGCTAGGAGGGACCAGCTGGCCATGAGACACTGACATCCACTACTGACGCTGATCTTGCTCTGTCTCATCTCTGTGGAAGGAAAGTAGTCTATCCAGTGCTTGACAACTGCAATACCAAGACACAGTGGGCAGAAGTGCTTGGATTTCTACTCTTTATAATAGGCAACAGATGCCACTTGCTCAACACATAACAAGTTCCAGTTACCTAGTAGCATTTCTAGAACGCACATTACAGTATTCAGTCAACATTGAGTACTTAATGAATGCAGATGTCCTTTTCCTGACTTCCTTCCAGTCAGCCTCATTTTCTTTCTAATATCTGAAGTGTGAAGGAATTTTTAAAAATTTCCATTTTCAAGCACATCTACTGTTAAAAATCATACTCATTGTAGTCTCACTGTATAACCACTGGAAGAGATGACTTCCTCTACTTGCTCTAGCCCAGTCAGAAATGTTCCCACCATGGAAATGTGTGCCTGTTTGCATTGCTTTCTTATTTTTGATGTATGGCAAAATTTTCATGAATATAAAAAATATTTTGTTATTGAACATCTGTAGTTCCAACATTTTATGTAAAAGTGGCTTTATCATATTGTATATATCCTTGTACCTAAATGAAATCATAGTGTTAAAACATTTGCAATTGTCTTTTAAACCCTTAAGACATAAACCCCAGCTTGGCATTGACTAAATGAATGTGTTCTTGTCTAACCTGTGATGTGGAGAATCACACTATGTTTTAGTTGATGCTGTTAATAATTATTGATCGGACTGTTTTAGTTGATGCTGTTAACTATTCTTTGAGCTTTCCACCATTCAGGCTTTATTATTCAGGTCAACTTTTCTACAATACCAGCTATTATCCAATTATCTTTTAGAGCTGGACATAAAAAGAGTAAGAAAACCATAGTTAGGAGCGTGGTGGAGAAGACAGAAAGAAACAAGTTTGAGTATTAATCAAGATAGAACAAGCCTACGCTTCACAGCAAACAAACCTCCAGATCTCTTTGGCTTAACTCAGTGGGCCCAGGTAACTCTCTAGGAAAGTTTCTTCCATATATTAACTTGACCATTGATGCTACTTGGGTCTTGTGGTTTCACTATCTCTTCACAACAGTAAGACACCTTGGTAGAATAATAGAGTGAATGGAGGGTTCATAACCTTCAAATCCTATTGGCCAGAGCTTATAAGGCCCCACCAAATTGCAAAGGCTGAGAATGGTAGTCAGTATTGCCAGCGAAAACATAACTAGATTTGTCTAAATTTTGAGGAGGAGGGTCAATCATGAGAAAGAACATGAAGTCTAAGAGGAAACTAACATTTATTGGGTAGCTTTCTGTAGAACTTCCCAAACCTTTTTTATTTATGGCATTAAATATCTCAGTATTTTTCTGAATGGATTCCTCGGCCGAAATATCTAACTAACAGTGCCATGGATTGAGTGATTAGGTCCAAACAACTTAAAATGTATTTATACACTAACTTAGTAGCCATTTGAAAATAATACACATACATTGAAAGAAAGATAATAATTTTTATTTCAGCCTTAACCACAGATATTTACTCACTAATGAGATGTGTGGGTTTCTTGGACACTGTGCGCCTCTCAGACCTTGGAATCATATTGGATCCCACCACCTTCATTTCCTGTTCTGAACTGATTTTCATGTTTATTGGCTTTTTATCCAGCCGCCACCAAAACTTAGCTCAGCAGAGATATGACATGAATGAAAGAAATGTAGTATGATCGAATGTTGAAACTCTACACTACCTTGAGCTAGTAGTTCACACAGTGGCTGACAGGTTTCAAGTATTGCAATATTTTCCTCAGCAGTTTAAAATATCCCATGGCTGCCATGTAAGCATGCTGCAGTGCCCTCGGGTGTTTCAGTGCATGATTTGGGAAGCATACATCTGTTGGCCTAGGTACTATATATAAATCACCTACTTCTTAACAGTTTGGAAGGTAGGTACTATGATTTTCAAGTTGGATGTGGAAACTAAAGTTTGAAAGGGGGCATGCATTTTACCCTAAACCTCCTAGTTAGTAATTAGCAGAGCAGAGGCTTGAACCCAAACCTTCTGGCTTTAAACCCCATTGCATCATGCCATGTGTCATGAGATTTGCAGCATTAAGGTTTTCACTGCTTCCTCTTCCCATGACCTTTACCTGATTTCAAGCAACATTGAAATTACTATTTTTTTAAAACATGTGGAAATGCTTGAAACTCATGGAAATGATTTTGAGTCATGTCTACTTTTTAGCTTTAAGGCACACCTGCTAGAAAATAAATTTTCCTGAGCAGAGATTCAAGAACTTTACAATGGCCCTAAAATGGCCCCAAGAAAGATTGTTTAAGATTTGAAATCAAGACAGTAAATTTCTAATTAACTTGTAATTATTTTACTGCTAATTTTTAATGTGACATTTAGTAAAAACCTCATATCACTTTTCTTCAGCTGTCAGGACAGTTCTTATAAACTAAACCTTCTTCACCAGCTGTTGCCTAATGCAGTATGGTCCATGTTGGAATTTTTCCAACTCCGCCTGAACATTATTGCTAAGTCTCAGCAGACCCATGCAAAAGTGAACCATAACTGTAATCTTTCATGTTACTCATAGTTCTATTTAATTGTCTGAAATACTACCGATAAATAGTGCAATCAGAAGAATTTCAGTTTAACAGTAACTACTTCCACCTCACTTTTCTGCTCTCATCTGATTTGAAACAGGTTTTGGATTACTACCTCTAAATTATGTAAACTCCTAATCAATGATTAATTTAAGAATCTTCGAGCTGCTGGTGTGTGTGTGTGTGTATGTGTGTGTGTGTGTGGTTCTTATGTGTCAATAAATTCAGCCCTAGTAAAACACACTTTCCTTTTTCTTCCCTAGACTTTTTAGGCCTTTATTTTCTCCTGAGCTTGTTGAGGGGATAAAGGATAAGTAGCTGGAACCAAGGAAGAGTAAATCCTTGCAAAAGAAATTGTTTTCAGAGAAATTTCACTTCACATAGAACTAAATGTATATTTGCATTAAATGCCCCTAACACAGATTATAATTCAGAGAAACATCTGAATAGTGGAAAAACTGTTCTCTACTTAAAAACAAATTCATCAGCAAATGGAAATAGACTAACATTTATTAAGCACCCTGTAAATGCCAGGCATTTTACATCTATTACTTTGTTTGAACCTAAATATAACACTGGGAGCTCAATTTTATAAGCTTCATTTTGCAGAGGAGGAAACTGAAGGCTGAGAGTTTTAGGAAATCTTCCAAGTTTATAAGTGAATAAATGTTAGTGCTTGCATTCAAAGTCAGGTGGGTCTCACTTCACAGCCATGGCTTATGCCTAGAGGACTGTGCTGCCTTCAGATCATTTATGTTTTATAATGGTGATTGTATGTGAAAACATGGTATTAATTTTTTATTTATCAAATATTTATTTGGTAAATAAAATGTGACCAGCACATTTATAGGAGTGAATTAATGGAAATTATGATTATTGACATTTATTAAAGCTATATATATGTATTTTCTAAAAGTCAGTGATTTATTTTCAGCCTTTCTGTAATTTTTCATTAAGGATCTCAGAAAATCCCAGTGTGTTGGTGAGGATCTGCAATATTGAAAAAATGTTGGACCGGATCCCAGGAGACCTGTGTTTGCCTCTTCCACCTGCTACCTCTGTGGTCAAAAGAATCAGTTTCTGTATCTGTGGCTCAGTTTCTTTATTTGCGTAATGAAAGGATTGGAATATATAATCTCTGAGATTCTTCTGAGTACTACAATGATTTTACTAAACACACTCAACTTTTATAGGTCATTCCCAAAAATCCCTATGAGTAAACTGAAATGCTGGTGGTGTATATAATTCAGAGCTGACGAAACACCTTCAGATTTGGCTTTGGAAAGTATAAATGAAGTACAGTGAGTAAAACTTTTAAAACACGATACCAATTATATTAGTTTTTTACCAGTTAGAACAAATTACCACTCATTTTGTATCTTAAAACATTATACCTTTGTTATCTCCCATCCATGGTTGAGATGGGTCCTCTATTCAGGGTCTCACAAGGGTACAATTAAAGTGATAGGGCTTGGCTATGTCCCCACCCAAATCTCACCTTGAATTGTAATAATCCTCACGTCAAGGGTAGGGCCAGGTGGAGATAATTGAATCATGGGGGCGGTTTCCCCCATACTGTTCCTGTGGTAGTGAATAAGTCTCATGAGATCCGATGGTTTTATCAATGGGAGTTCTCCTGCAAAAGCGCTGTTGCCTGTTGCCATGTAAGATGTGACTTTGCTCCTCATTCCACCATGATTGTGAGGCCTCCCCAGTGATGTGGAACTGTGAGTCATTAAACCTCTTTCCTTTATAAATTACCCAGTCTTGGGTATGTTTTTATTAGCAGCATGAGAACAGACTAGTACACAAGGTGTCAGTGAACTGAATTTATTTCTGGAGCTTGGTCTTTTCCAAGCTGAGGTCAATGGCAGAATTCATCTTTTTGTGGTTGTAGAATGGAGGTCCCTGGTTATTTTTGTTAGCTGTCATCCAGGAGCAGACAGTGTTCAGCTCTTATAGGTTGCCTGCAATTTCTTGCTGTGTAGTCCCCTCACAAGCCTTCTCAAAGTCAAGATACTTACTTTTTCAAACCTAACAAGGGATAGTCTCTCCCTCTGTCTGTTAAGACAGAGCCTTATATAATTGTCCTGGGTTGAATACTGTCTCCTCAAATTCGTGTCCACCTGGAACCTCAAAATGTGATTATATTTGGAAAGAAGGTCTTTGCAGATGTAATTGGTTAAGGTAAGATGAGGTTACACTGGAGTACGTAGGGCTGATCCAGTGGCTGATGTCCTTATAAAAGAAAACAGATACACACAGACACAGAGGGAAGATGGCCATATGACAATGGAGGCAGAGATTGGAGTTACGCTGGTACAAACCAAGGAACACTAAGGTTTGTTGGCAACCACTAAAAGCTGAAAGAAGCAAAGAAGGATTCTTTTCCTAGACCCTTCAGGAAGAGCATGGGCCTATATGCACTTTGACTTCAGGTTTTGTGCCTCCAGAACTGTGAGAGAATAAATTTGTATTGTTTTAAGAGGCCAAATCTGTGTTAACTTTGTTTCAGCAGCCTGAGGAACCTGATGTAACAATGTAATGAAATCATGAGAATAACATTCTATTACCTTTCACAGATAACAGTAACGAAATCAAGAGAGAATTTGTCATATTCTGTCCAAGGGAAGCAAGTCACAGGTTCCTCCCACCCTATAGGGGAAAGGACTGACTGGGGATCACCTTAGGATATGTCTGCCACAACAATGCAAGGTTATAGTGTTTTATCTTATGAAAGTGGGCCTCTTTATTGTGTAAGAATTCAGCAGCTCTATCTAATTTCCTTCACAATCTCTAGTTATTTCAAAGTTATATACAAAGGTATTTGTTTTATTGAAAAGTTTCAGCATAACTGTTACCTTCTTAAATGATTGCTCTGTTCTTCGGAGTCCATCTATCTTGACATTTAATTGTGCTCTTGTCTTTTAAAAATTGATTTGATGATATATTAGCTGTAGGTTGTTTTAAATATGGAAGTTAGCTGATCATTTGAAAATACAAAGCAGAGAAACAGAGAAGTTTATTAGCTAAACTCTGCCCTCTTAAAAGCATCATTAGCCCTCCAAGAGATGTTGGTCAATTGACTCAATTTCATTAAGGACCTACCATATATTCAGCATTGTACAAGCTTATTAAGTGTATTTTAGTACATCCTCCCTATTTTAAATGATAAAATGATATGGTTAAAGGAAAGTTGAGACTTGTCAGCCAGCAAAATCACTGCCTTCCGATTACTCTAGGATATACTTACACAAAACATTAGTAGATTCCGCCCATATTCTTAGATTTCACAGAACTGCAGGCCAGGGTTAGCGAGGACCAACAAAGCGAAGCAGTGACTCTATTTAACTATAGGCATCCTGTGATTTTTATATTGATTTGTGAATCCAAACATTTACTGATACTATGAACTGCAGTCAGATTTGTAAACTAATGTTCCAGACATATCTTTTGTAATGTCAGGTGGATTTTGTGGGATGTCAGACAAACACGTGTTTTTCTTTGGGTACTGCCACAGAGCTCCCTTATAGGATAAATTTCAGCCCTTAGTCAGCCTTGGAGAAAAATAAATGTTTCCCAATATATGAACTTAGTGCATATCACGTTGCATAACTATTCCGGGTGCACAGTCCCTGTATATTTTGAATATTCTCAAAGATTCAAACTTCCCATTCCGAGATAGTTTGTTTGAAACTCTATTCAGTTTTGTCAGAGATAGAGGTTTACATACTTTCTTATATGATGCGGTCAAAATCCAGTCCCTAAACTATCCCTGACTTTATAAAGACCACAATTAAAAGTCTTTCTTCTTGCCAAATTCCTAATCTTTAACACTGCATGAATAATCCTTTAGGGTAATGGTATTTAATACTGTTAGAAAGAGGTATAAAATGCTGTAATTTCAGAAAGATTATTTGGGCAATATCAAACATGAAAAAATAAGCACACTTTGGGTCCCTAAACTTAGAATTGCCAGGTAATGTGAAAAAAAGTTCATATGGTCAAGTTTCCTGGCTCTGGATTTTAGCAAACTGAAGTAGTGTTCTATAGACCCCTGACGAAATTTAGATGATCAAAGGCAGCATTTCTCATCTGCACTTTCTTGATTGGGTCTCTCAATGAGAGAGATCAAAATCTATAGATAAAATTACAAGCTCTGGAGTCAGTTGGCCTGTGTTCAAAATTCGAGCTCTAGCAGTATTCAGCTGTAAAATGGGATAGTATAATAGAGAATTTGTAGTGATTAAATAATGAATGTAAATTCATAGCATGAACCCTAACAGGTAGGAATTGCTACCTATATGTTAGCTAAAAAGAAGCAATAAAATAAAATTTTCACTCAACACTCACTTCCAAGTGTCTGTGAAACAAACTTAAACTATGGCTAAATTTGCAAATGACCTTGGGGTTTTCTTTGGCATAGAATACTTTGGCACCACCCATATAGGGAGGAAGAAAAAAAAACATTCATGGCTACTTGCTGTATGTCAGATCATATGCTAGACTCTGCATTAAACTCATCAAATTCTCAAAATAAATTTATGAGATGTCTTCATTTTAAAATAAATTGAGGCTAAAACAGTAATAATAATTGCAGACCTGTGATTTCAGTCGACGTTGGTGTGACTCCTTAATCTGAGCTCTTCTTGCTCTACCATACTGTTCTCAAAAGGCAAAGTCCCCTGTAGTTCATGACTTCTGTGGACCAGAAAGAGAGAAAAAGAAGAATGGAATGTGATGAGATTTCTATCATACAAATGTCATTTCCTGTGAAAAGGCAAAGATGATTTCAAATAGTGAAGAAGCCTAGAAAGTTTTTAAGGGGCTTGGAACATAATAGAGACACACAATCAGACATGTTCTCAGACTAGTGCATGTAAGTCTTTCCTTTGTCCTCCCTTCCACATAGACATGCAGTCACAGTCACCTAGACCAGTTTGTGTCTATTGGCAATCTTGGGCTCATTTAGATAGGATGAAGATAGCTGGGAATGGTGGATTGGAAATACTTACATTTGCATTTTGAAAAAAATCACATGAACTGCAGTGCAAAGAACAGATTAGAGAAAGGCCAGAGAGATGAACATGGGGAGATAGGTTAGGAAGCTATTGTCATAGTCCAGGTAAAAAAATTGTTATTCTTAGAGTAGACCAGAAATAAGAGGATGAGAAGTTAATGGATTTGTGTTAGAGGTTAATTAGTGGGACTTTGTGATGGACTGAGTATGCATGGTGAAGTTAGAAAGGTTCAAAAGAACTCTTAGTTCTGCAAAGTTCACTGAGATAGGGGAAATAGAAGTAGAATCACATTTTAGGGGATAGATCAATACGCTAGTTTTTGTATGTGATCAATTTGGATAGGCTGAGTTTGGATATGCTGAGTTTGAGACTTCCAAATGGAGATATAGGATAGGACATTGAAAATAAAGATGTAAAGCTCAGAGAATAGTTCTGGCTAGAGACATGCATTTGGGAGGGTGACCATAGCGCTGTTTGTATGGTGATGGAAGCTATGGACATGGATGTTATTTTCTCAGAAAAGCATAGAGTGTGAGACAGAAAGATTTTCTGTGAACTTAAGGCTTGTGGAAGTCCAACCCTGTGATGGTTGGGTGGATGAGGATGAACCTGCAGAGGAAACAGAGGATCAGAGATAGAGAAGCAAAACCAAGTGACTGGGGTAAGAAGTATTGCAAAAGAAGAGATGATTAAGGCATGTGGCAGTAGATGAGGACTGGAACATGTCCATAGATTTTGTAACATTGAATGAATTAGTGACCTTAGCAAGAGCTCTTTTGGTGAAGTGTTGAAGGAATTTTAGAGGTTAGAGGAATAAACAGTAGATAAAGAATTGAAACAATGTATAGAAAAAACCCAACCAACCAACCAAACAGAAAATCTTTTGAGAATAAGTTTAGTTGGGCTTTTAGAACCCAAGAAAAGCAGTTAGGCTTTCTCTTTCTTAGGTCAACTTCTTTGTTGTACCCTAAGAAGAAAGGAAAAAGAGAGAGAGAGAAATTCAAGCCAAGGGATAATATTCATAACTTTTTAAAGTAGCCTGATTCTTCCACCTAGAGATTTTGAACTAAAGTGTGGAATGTGGATCTATTCCAGGCCAATACAGAGGAACCTTCTTACTTGAGGAGGGGCAGACAGGCAGCAGGGCACAGTTATGCTGGTGGTGGGTATTCTAGTTGGACGAGACAAAAATCCAGTTTAGCTAAACTACCCTAGAAATTGCCTCATTGTCAGAGCTTGAGTTCTTGATGTTCCCAAGCCAGAGGAGAAAAATCCTTAGTACAAAGCAGAGCAGCATAAAAATTCCATTTCTTAGCAGAGTGAGAATAAGTAATTTTGTTTGAGTCAAATACATGTATAATATGTTTCTCCTTGATTAGTTTTTGATTACTAACTTGGTAGAAAGCATGTTACCAGTGTTTTGATTACTCTTCAACATATTTCTGCCTATAAGCTTTTTGAGGTGAAACAGCTTGCTCTTTTTTTTTTTTTTTTTTCCTTTGGATACAGAGTATCACTCTGTCTCCCAGGATGAGTGCAGTGGTGTGATCATGGCTTACTTCAGTCTCAAACTCCGAGGCTCAGGTGATCCTCCCACCTCAGCCTCTTGAGTAGCTGGGACCACAGGCAGGTATCACCACACCTGGCTAATTTTTTATTTGTAGAGATGTGGGTCTTGCTGTGTTGCCTGGGCTAGTCTCAAACTCCTGGACTCAAGTGATCTGTTCACCTCAGCCTCCCAAAGTGCTGAGATTACAGGCGTGAGCCACTATGCCTGCCCATAATTTTATTCTCAATTCTTAAAAATTGTATTTTGAAACTTAACATACAGTAATGTTGGCTTTCTTTTGGTATGCAAGACTGTGAAGTTTAACACATGCATAGATTCTTGAGCTATCACTGCAACCAGAGTACAAAATCATTCTATCATCCCAAGAATCTTTCTCAAGCCAGTTGTAACCTCTTCCCACCTAAATTTTTGCAACCATTGATCTATTCTCTGACACTATAGTTTTATCCTTTTGAGATTGCCTCTGCTACTATGGAGAACAGTATGGAGGCTCCTCAAAAAAAACCAAAAAATAGAACTGCCATAAGATCTAGAAATCCTACTGCTGGGTATATGTCTAAAAGAAAGGAAGTCAGTATATCAAAGAGATAACTGCACTTTCATGTTTATTACAGAAGTATTCACAATAGCCAGGTTGTGAAAGCAACTTAAGTGTCCATCAACAGATGAATGGGTAAAGAAAATGTGGTACATGTACACAATGGAGTACTATTAGGCCATAAAAAAGAATAAAATTCTATCATTTGCAACAACATGGATGGAACTGGAGAACATTATGTTAAATGAAATGAATTAGGCACAGAAAGACAAATATTGCATGTTCTGATTCATACGTGGGAACTAAAAGAAATTAAACTTACGGAGATAGTGGAATGATGGTTGCCAGAAGCTGAGAAAGGTAGCAGGGAGAGAGGGATAAAGTGGGGTGGTTAATGAGTACAAAAACACAGTTAGATGGAATGAATAAGATCTAGTATTTGGTAGCATACTAACGTGACTATAGCTAATAATAATTCTCTGTGTATTTTTTGAATAACCAAAAGAGTGGAATTGGAATATTCCTAACACAAAGAAGTCATAAAGGCTTGAGGTGATGGATACCCCAATTATCTTGATTTGATCATTACACATTGTAAGCCTGTATCAAAACATCACCAGTATTCTCTAAGTATATATAACTAGTAGGTACCCATAATAATTAAAAATTTTAGAAAATGGAATCATAGAGTATGTAACTTTTTGAGACTGGCTTCTTTTACTGAGACTAGCACCTTTAAGATTCATTCATGTCGTTGCATATATAAATAATTCGTTCCTTTTATTGCTGAATAATATTCCACTATATAAATGTACCACAATTTGTTTGCCCATTCACCTGTTCAAGGACCACAGTTATTTCCAATTTTAGCAACTATAAACATTTGTGTACAGGTTTTTGTACGAACATGTTTCCTTTCTCTAAAGCAAATAGGAGTAGAAATTCTAGACCTTATTCTAAGTGTGTATTTAACTTTATAAAACACTACCAAACTTTTCCAGAGCAGCTATACTTTGTATCTTTGTTTTAAAATTAAAATGAGATATACATCTATGATAATGGCTACAATTAAAATGCTGACAATTTCAAGTGCTGACAAAGATGTGGAGCAACTGGAACTCTCATATATTGCGAGTGAGAATACAAAATGACACAGCTGGGTGAAAAAAATGGGAACCTCAATTCAATTAATTATAGAGACAAGGTCTTGCTCGGTTGCTCAGGCTGGAGTGCAGTGGTGCAATCATAGATCACTGCAGCCTCAAACTCTTGGACTCAAGTGCTCCTCCTGCCTCCACCTCTCAAAGCGATGGAATTACAGGCATGATTCACTGCCTCCAGCCTTTAAAATTTTTTTTTGAGACAAGGTCTTGCTATGTTGCTCAGGCTGGTTTGAAATTACTGGGCTCAAGCAATCCTCCCACCTTAGCCTCCCAAGTATCTGGAATGGCAAGCATGCACCACCACTCCCAGAGTTACAATCTTTGATAACTTTGATAATCATAGAAGTGAGATTTCTTCATTTTGCCATATTCTACAAGTTGAGCATCCCTTATCTGAAATGCTTGGGATCAGAAGTCTTTCAAATTTCAGTATATTTTCTGATTTTGGAATATTTGCCTATACATAATGAGATATTATGGAGATGGCACCCAAGTCTAAACATGAAATAATTTTGTTCATGAAACAAAGTTTTGACTGCAACCCATAACATCAGGTGTGGAATTTTGCACTTGTGGCATCATGTTGGCACTCAAAATTTCAAATTTTGGAGCATTTCAGATTTTGAATTTTCAGATTAGGGATGCTCAAGCTGTGTTTGTTAGAATCAAGTTATTAGGTTTAGTCCACACTCAGGGAAAGGGATTTACACAAGGGCATGAATGCCAGGAAGGATGGATCACATTGGGAGCCACTTAAGAAGGCTGCCTACAATAATAATGTAAAGAACATGAGAGGAAAAAATAATATACTCACATAGAATAATATGTTTGCATAGATGTTTATCATTTCTATTGCTCTTCCTTTATTCCTGATGTTCCAAATTTCCCTCCACTATGATTTTACTTTCTGTCAATGAAATATCTGTTATCAATTATTTCAGAACAGATATGCTGATAATGTAGTCTCTTAATTTTTCTTCTATTGGGAAAGCATTTTCTTCATCTTTTTTTCTGAAGGCTATTTCACTGCATACAGTAGAGCATTCTGGGTTAACAGTTGTATTTCTTTAAAATGTATTCAATTGCATCTGACCTCCATGGTTTCCAATTAATCTGAAGTGTTTTCTTATAAATAATATGTCATCTATTCTGATTACTTTCAAATTTTTTGTCTTAATTTTTAGCGGTTTAATTATGATAGATTTCTTTGAGTTTCTCTTGTTTGGGATTCCTGAGCTTCTTGAATCTGTACATCTACATATTTCACCATATTTTCAAAGTTACAGCCATCATATCTTCCAAAAAATTTTAGCACTGGACTCTTTCTCTTCTTTGGTATTCTAATGGCACAAGTATTAGATCTTTTGACATATTGCTATAAAATGAGGCTCTGTTATCTTTCTCCCAGTATCTTCTTCCCTTTTTTGTTGTTGAGAATTTTAATCTTTTCTTTGATTCCTAGAGTGCTCTCCTTTATTTATTATAAGGTCTTTGTAAGATAATTTCAACATCTGTGTCACTTCAGTGTTGCTGTCTATTGGTTGTCTTTTTCCATACAGATTGAGATTTACTAGTCCTTTATATGACAAATAATTTTAGATTGTAGCCTGGATATTTTGAATGTTACATTATGCGACCCTTGGTTTTGTTTAAATCCTATGGAGAATGTTGATATTTTTAGTTTTAGCAGGCATTCGGCCCAATTTTATCTAGCTCACAAGTTCTGTCCAGCCTTCTGTGAATTGCAGTTCCAATGTAAGCTTCATTTTCAAAGCCTTTGTAAGTACTTTTCTGGTCTGTCCAATGTACACACCACCCAATGGCCATTCTAGGACCTATCTCATAGTTCAGTTCTCATAGTGTTTATTAAGCTGTTTAGGGTCCAATCTATGCATATACAACTTGAGAGAAAGCCTAGGCGTTCATAAATAATTTTATGGGTTTACTTTCCCAAGATCCTTCCTGTTCCTAGCACTTTCGAGTTTCCTGGTGTTCCCATAGTTGATCTTCTGGCTAGGATGATGGAGCTTTATTTAACCTGCTTTGCTTCCCACTTGTCATAAATGCACCTACAATGGGATCCCTTGGTGGGAGGAGAGATAGAGAAAAAGGCAGTGGGGTTTCATCCCACGTTAACTGAATCCGAGTTTCCTTACTCACTGTGTATTAAAACACATTTTCTTGTTAACATTATATTATTTTTAAACTTCTTTGAAATGAGTTTGGAAGGAAAAGTCATTTTGCTGAAAGCTTGCACCTTTCTCATTTGAATCAAAGGACTATACTCTGTCTGTTATCAAGCATTGGAAACACATGGTGGGGCCAGCTGCCTCAGGTAAGTACCATGTACTAAGGGAATTCTTTGCAGAAGAAGAGATCTGAAATCAACTGCCAGATGAGGAATCAGACAACAGGGGGAAAAAAAAGAGAGAGAGAGAGAGAGAAGAGTACAAGAAAGAAATGGTTAGGGCATCTAATAGATATTGGTCTTGGTGTGATGACCTGATGTTGAAGTTAAAACACCACCACCAGCCCTAAAGTTAGGTTCATGTAATTTTTAGTTGTGTTCAGTCTTTAGGGGACACAAATTCCAAGTCCTACAATGGCTTCACTTTGATAGGCCTTTTGTCTATTCAAACCATATTTCTTTCTACTACAGGTTAATATTGTTGAAAGATCATATTTTGATGTTTCTGGTTTCTGGAAGGTTTGTGGGATCAAAGTAAATGAAAACCAGGACTTTTAGCTATGGTCTTACCACCTTTTCAAGGTAAGGGCACAAAGGAATTCTATTCATAGACAAATAAATACTTTGAAGATTTAGTTTTATGTGAATAAAATCTTTAATAAGTATTGTCCATTTTAGACTCTGAACTGGGCACTTAAAACCATGTGATTGGTTATTAGAATAAAAATAAAATGATTTTTAAAAATAAATAAAACCTCCTAAGTGGGGCAGAAAAATGATGTCATTGAAATCTGAAAACTGTCTTTAACAGTTTATGTTTATACAGTGATATCCTGCTGATGTCTGATGTAAAAGAAAAAGAAAAAAAAACTTCTTAGAGAAAATTAGCTACTTGAACTAAGGCTGCTGAATGCATTTAAATCCTGCAATTTTGGCAGAATATCACATCATCTAAATGGGGGGAGATAAACTCGAGGTGTAAAGGATATGAAATGCAGTTTGCATAATCTTGACTTCCCAGACAGTAGATTGCAGAAGGTGATAAGTTAAAGCTTGTGAGGAAAAAGGTAAACTAATTCTGGAGCTGCCAGTGATATATCCTGGCTGGACTAAAATCAAAGTATTTTCATTAGCCTAGGCAGCCTAAAAGACATAGTGTTATTTTATTTTTAAAAATATAATTTCCACCTTGTAATTACATCATGATATTTCTCATTGGAGAACTTGCAGTTGGGTATAATTTTAAAATGGCTCATGTTTTCAGCAACGAGGAAAAAATAACCTTGAGCATAAATAACATGAACATTAATAATGTTTAACTAAAGAATGAAGAATTACATCTTAAAATAATTGCTGTACTCTCTTCATAATCATGCATTATGTATGAGAGGCAAAGTGCTCTGAGTATCTCTGAGGATAAAAAGTGATTTGTTATGTGAAAAATATCAAAGTTCTTTAGCCAATCTAGGTACAAGTAGACTGTTAGGGAGAAAGGGCATTGTACTATTACCACTAACTGCAAGAATGTATCATACTCATTTAGTCTGTGCTAAATTTTATCATGTAGATATCTTTAGGGCATTCTGGGGTAGTGGATAAGGGCTTAACCCCTACTGTTAGCCTCTGTAGGTGCCAATCCTGGCTTCACCATTTGCTTTAGGCCGTTGTCTGTTTTCTCTTCGGCTTCATGTACCCCATCACAAAATGGGGCTATTAGTGTCTATTTTATAGATTTGTTGTGAGCATTAAATCATCTCATGTAAAATGCTTAGCTCAAGAATCTGGCACTCACTAAACACGCCATAAATGTTAGCTACTACAATGAATGACATAAAGATTCTATAGAACAAATCATTCAGTAAAAGCTCTTTCCATGAGAAAAAAAAATTTTTTTTTAGAAGAATTCTACCTTGGATAACATTTGGTCCAGCATGTTTAGGATTGCTGGACTCTGGTGTTTCAAAATCTGGCATACAATCAATGGATTTTTACTATAATTAAAAAAGTTATTTAGATTATATTTATAAAATTAAGTTCTATTTAAACATTTACAGAAACTGGGAAATCTGACCATGGACTCAGGTTTCTTAGAAACTCAGCTTAAAAATCATGAGTTATTTTTGCTCTTTTCCCCTTTCCCTATACATAGGAGAGATTCATGTAAAAAATTTAGTAACATTTCACTGCCTACTCCAGAATCAGGATATTTATCTTATTCCAATGAGACTGTTGTCTCAGATGGAAGACTTAAAACAAAATCTTTTTGAAGATTTTGAATTAACTTTTTATTCTTTCCATTGAATCTAATAATCAGCGTTTCAGCTATGCACTTTTTTTTGTATACCAAGATGGCGGAGTAGAACACATAGCTTAAATAAGGGTTGCATGTTTAAATGTGAAAGTCGTCAAGAAGGGATTGAGCATTGGCTTCCTCTGACAAACTCTTAGGATTGAAAAAGAATACGTTGTTCTCCCTGCTTCATACTCCCATGATGCTTGGTCATAATGGTGGTCAGTACATATTTTATAATGATTGAATTCAATTCAGTTTTGCCTGTACTTGCCTCTATTTTTCCTCTCACTGATAACACAGGCTCTTCTTCTGTGTATACTTCAAGGCTCAGCTCAGTTTCTTTCTCTTTTCCTGGGAAACTTGCCACAGTGTTGATCCGTATAGTATCCATGGCTCCTTCTATACAAGTATGGTATCCGTTATAGTAGTGCTATATGTCTTTCCAACTAGGTGAGGGCATATAATGCATCACTGATTCTTTTTTTCCCCTGGCCCACACTACTGAATATGTTATATGATCTCACTAAGCATTTATTTGTTTGTTCATTATGCATGAGTGATTCAAATGTGTGACTCTAAGCCTAGATTTCTGCAGATACTTTGTTAGTTGTGAATTGGGACTGACGTTTCTGGAAGTCTATAGATGAGATACTTTGAATATAAAGATGCAATAGTTTTGTTCCATCAAGTTTAGCCAAGCTTTCATAAGCATGGCTTAAGGCTCCATGGAAGTCTGGGATTTTTGTATCTGTGGCTGTTACTAGGGTGTTATTTTCATCTTGGAATGAGTAGTAGAAATGCTACTTTACTTCATTAACTCTGAAATACAGAGGGCTTAGTCTATGTTTACTAAAAGTTTTTCAATGCCAGTTGGAGGCCATAAGAGGTTCTTGGGTTCTGTTTTCCATAATTAACTAATTCTGTGCCTCACCTCTCTGTTTTCTTTTATAGGAATCACAGCTATTGTTCAACTCACTGGAATTTGGTACAAGTTGGAAGAGTTTACATCTCATAGTAATCTACAATTTAATAAATGTAATAATTGCATGACAAGAACTGCTTCCTCAACAGTGAGGTAGAAAAGAGGCATAAAGGAGGCCAAGAAGACCACCCTGGTGAAGCATGAAAGTAAAGGAGATTTTTAGCAATGAAGACAGAGTGTCCTGAGGTTTTATTCTTATGCATGAGACCCAGATTTCCTGGAAGAGTCCGTCCTAAAGGTTTGGCTCTGCACAAGCTCCAATATCCCTACTAAATTGTATCACAGGAGCAGAGACTGGAAGATTGTTTGGATCTCATTGAGTGAGTTGCTTCTATTGCCCATTCCACAAATTATCTGCTTCCTGCTAATCCCCTCATTTGCAGATTCTGCAAACAAACACGGCTTCTGTGTGGATTTCCAAAAAAGTAGGCAGAAGAAAAAAGAGTAGGACTCATGACAGAGCTGTTACATTCCAGCAAACACATGAAGCATTGGATCCCAAAGAGGCCACAGACTAAGCCTTAGTAATAAGGCATCCAAACTCTGTTACAAACATGTGGAGAGCTATTCTGGACCTTTGCTTCTGAAGTAAAATCTCACTGTTACTTGGTCTTCACAAACAGAAGGCAAACTATTTAGTTTGCTTTGAATATGAAATGGAAATTGTAAAAAAAAGCCCAGGACCAGATGAATTTACAGCTGACTTCTACCATATGTACAAAGAAGAGCTGGTGCCATTTCTATTGAAACTGTTTCAAAAAATTGAGAAGGGACTCTTCCAACTCATTCTATGAGGCCAGCATCATCCTGATATTAAAACCTGGCAGAGACACAACAAAAAAGAAAACTTCAGGCCAATATCCTTGATCAACATTGATGTAAATATCTTCAATAAAATGCTAGCAAACTAAATCTAGCAGCACATCAAAAAACTAATCCACCATGATCAAGTAGGCTTTATTCCTGGGATGCAATGTTGGTTTAACATGCAAATCAATAAATGTGATTCATCACATAAACAGAACTAAAGACAAAAACAACATAATTACCTCAACAGATGCAGAAAAGGCTTTTGATAAAATTCAACATGTTAAAACTTCATGTTAAAAACTCTCAATAAACTAAGTATTGAAGGAACATACCTCAAAACAATAACACCCATCTATGACAAGCCCACAGCCAACATCATACTGAATGAGCAAAAGGTGGAAGCATTCCCCTTGCAAACTGGCGCAAGACAAAGATGCCCTCTCTCACCACTCCAATTCAACATAGTATTGGAAGTGCTGCCAGGGTAATCAGGAAAGAGAAAGAAATAAAGGGCATCCAAATAGGAAAAGAGGAAGTCAAACTATCCCTGTTTGCAGACAATGTGACTGTATATCTGGAAAACCCTATAATTTCAGCCCAAAAGATCCTTCAGCTGATGAACAACATCAGCAAAGGTTTAGGACACAAAATCAATGTACAAAAATCACTAGCTTTCCTATACACCACCAACAGCCAAGCCAAGAGGCAAATCAGGAAGGCAATCCCATTCACAATTGCTACAAAAAGAATAAAATACCTAGGAATATACCTAACCAGGGAGGTGAAAGATCTTTATAATGAGAATTATAAAACACTGCTCAGAGAAATCAGAGAAGACACAAACATGGAAAAACATTCCATGCTCATGGATCAGAAGAATCAATGTCATTAAAACAGCCATACTGCCCAAAGCAATTTATAGATCCAGTGCAATTCCTATCAAACTAACAATGACATTCTTTACAGAACTAGAAAAAAACTTTTAAAATTCATATGGAACCAAAATAGAGCCTGAATAGCCAAGCAAAAAGAACAATGCTGGAGGTATCATACTACCTGACTTCAAACTATACTCAGTGCTACAGTAACCAAAACAGCATGATATTGGTACAAAAACAGCCACATAAACCAATGAAACAGAATAGAGAGCCCAGAAACAAGGCTTCCCACCTATAGCCAACTGATTTTTGACCAAGCTGACAAAAACAAGCAATGGAGAAAGGATTCCCCATTTAATTAATGGTCCTGGGATAGCTTGTTAGCGATATGCAAAAGATCGAAATTGGACCTCTTTCTTAGACCATATACAAAGATGGATTAAAGACTTAAATGTAAAACCCAAAACTATAAAAAACCCTGGAAGACAACCTGGGCAATACCATTCTGGATATAGGAACTGGCAAAGATTTCATGAGGAGGATACCAAAAGCAATTGCAACAAAAGTAAAAATTGACAAATGGTATATAATTAAACTAAAGAGCTTCTGCACAGCAAAAGAAACTGTCAACAGAGTAAACAGAAATCCTATATAATGAGAGAAAGTATTTGCAAACTATGCATCTGACAAAGACCTAATACCCAGCATCTATAAGAAACTTAAACAGATTTACAAGAAAAAACAAATAACCTTCTTAGAAAGTGGGCAAAAGACATGAACAGACACTTTTCAAAGTAAGACATACATGTAGCCAAAAATCATATAAAAAGAAAGCTCAATATCTGATCAGTAGAGAAATGCAAATCAAAACCACAATGAGATACCATCTCAAACAAGTCAAAATGGCTACCATTAAAAAGTCAAAAAATAACAGATGCTGGGGAGATTGCAGAGAAAAAGGAACACTTATACACTGTTGGTGGGAGTATGAATTAGTTCAGTCATTGTAGAAGGCAGTGTGGTGATTCCTCAAAGAGATAAAAACAGAACTACCATTCAACCCAGAAATCCCATTACTGGTTATATAACCAAAGCAATATAAATTGTTGCATCATAAAGACACATGCACACATATGTTTATTGCAGCACTATTCACAATAACAAAGACGTAGAATCAACCTAAATGTCCATCAATGGTAGACTGAATAATGAAAATGTGGTACATATACACCATGGAATACTATGTAGCCATAAAAAAGAATGAAATCATGTCCTTTGCAGCAACATGGATCGAGCTGGAGGTCGTTATCCTTAACAAGCTATTGCAGGAACAGAAAATCAAATACCACATGTTCTCACTTATAAGTGGGAGCTAAATGGTGAGAATTCATGAACACAAAGAGGGGAACAACAGACACTGGGGCCTATCAGAGGGTGAAGGTTAGGAGGAGGGAGAGGATCAGAAAAAAATAACTATGGTGTACTATGTGACAAAATTATTTTTACACCAAACCCCCGTGACATGCAGTTTACCTATGTAACAAACCTGCACGTATACCTCTGAATCTAAAATAAAAGTTGGTTTTGTTTTGTTTTTTTAAAAAACAAACTGGAAATTGTAGTTGGGTTTGCCTCTGGCTGTCACAATGATCAAGGTCTGAGTTTTGTAGCATTTTCTCCCCAGACATTGCAAACATTCTGTCTGCTTCTCTGAAATGAACTCATTTATTTAATTTTGATATAAAAGTCCCTAGGAGACTGTTTTTACCACTATCATCCTATGTGCAAGGCAGTTTGATCTCTGTTTGGGGTACAAGCACTACCAAAACCAAAATATTCCGAGGCAAAGTCTTGTTCTTTTCCTTTGTGCCAACAAACTCACGAGGGTTAAAAATCCTCAGCCTATTTGGAGCCTGATACTTCTTAGACATAGCATAGTACACTGCTGGGAGTGAGCCAGCTGCAGTGTGTGCAGAGCAGCACTCCCCACAAAGTGGTTATATCATCTCTGTGTAACCACACACATTTATTAGAAACTTACAGGAGAATGCTAATGAACACACCACTGCACAGTCTCCACACTCAAATAGGTTTCCATCTCCTGTTACTTCTTAGTAACCAGAGAGGGAAAAAGGTAAGGATTAAACTGTTACCCACCTGCAAAGACTCTGGAAGAACTTGCGAAGACTTCAGTAGGTTGGGGAAACACTCCGCCACTTTTTCTTATTTTTCTTCTCTCTCTCTGTCTCTCATTTACACACACACACAACACAAAAACTCAACTCTGAATCCACAGTCATATGAAAACTCCCTTTAATAATATGCTTCTAGTAAAATACATGAAAAAGAAACCTCTCCACCCAACCACAAAAACTAGAGATATGGAAACACAGAAGTGAAGAGCTAGTCATCAGTAATTCTTTCTTACAGCTTACCTGCTTCAGATGTGCTGCAATTTGAGTTCAATTTCTTTCATTTTGTCATGAGATAGCATAGAAGCCACAGTTCTCTGAAACAGTTACTTTACACTACGAGTGCAGAGAATTCCCCCTTAGCTAGGCAGGAAGAGGCTAGGAATTGTGTTTTGGGTTGCAGATGTGACTCTGCAAAGTGCTGACTCCTGAGAAGCAGGCAATCTGTCTCACTGAACATCTGCATGGAGAATCTCAAGTTCCTAGATGGATGGATAGGTAGAGTTGGTGTGGAGGTAAAATGTACCTTCTGCCTTTGCACCTCTCAGCTACCTGTTTATCACTCTATTTTTTCATCTCCTGACATCTCCTCCATTCCAATTCTAGAGGGATAGCACTTTAAATTGCTCTTCAGCTGCATAAGATCCCAGTTATGCTGGCTTCCACTTTCACAGTGTTCTCAAATAGTATCTCTTCTCTTCTAGTAATGCCACCCCTACTTTCTCCTTACAGAGCAATTTCATGTGGGTTTTAAGAGAACAGCCTGATGTCTGAACTAATTCACACTTAAGTATGAATAAACCTTCTTATTACTTGCAGAATGTCTTCATTGTTACCCAAAAGAATCAATAGTTGGAGACATTTCGGAAACCATGAAGTAAATTAAACCAGGCAGTTTGGGGAAGATTTCCTGGGGAGGTAAAGGCAGTGGGGAGTTGTTTTATTTGGTTCTGAAACAAAGCAAGGTCCGTTACTGAACAAGACACCTCTAAGTACCTCTAAGGCTGGTACTGGGAAGTCACCCAGCATGAGATGTCCCAGATGACAGTAGGAAAGGAGAGTATCCTTTGGGAAGGGAACACCACAAAATGAGTTAGATATAAAAAAATTTAGACATTTTCTAGGCCAATCTTCTCATTGTATTAGTGAGTACAATATCAATTAAGGATCACTACTGTCTTAATGACACATCATTCCACTGTCCATCAAAAAAGGAGGACTTGATATCTGTAATTACAATTTACTTCTAATGGAGAAGTGATTTTATTTTTGTGTCAACTGCTCCATTGAATCTTTCAGGCATTTTACAGGGAGAAGAGCACAACTGGTGAAGACAGAAAGGGAATGGGGGAAGGTGCTGGCCGCGGCTTCTCGCTTCACGATGATGAGCATGGCATTTTATCTCTGATCTTCAGGTCCTCATTAGTTATAATGGGATAATAATGATAATACATACTTCACAGGGTTGTTGTGGTTGTGAACAGTCACTGAGTTAATGCAGAGCTTGGGAAATCGCTAGGTTGGGAGGCTCTCTCAAATTTTAGGTCCTTTCTTTCTCAGTCCTTTCTTCTCCTTTTAAGCCATAGGACACCTGGCACTTGAGATCCAGAGTACACACTGGACCTAGATAGACCTTGCATAATCTTGATTTTTTTCCATTTGAGTGTTTGTATGTGTGTATCTGTGCATGTGAGGTTAAGGGGATAAGAGTCCCAGAGTCTCTAAGGCCTGGGCATTGGAACTGGACCATGAAGTACATGTCGGTGAATGACAGATTCATTTTGCTCTGCGCCACCTCCAAAGAGACATGCAGATTCTTCATCCTCATGGGTGCACCCCTGTATAAACACCATACCAGACAGGACCTGCTTGTTTAGAGATCATCATTGCATCTCTCACAAAGGCCAAACAAGATAGCATGAATGTCCCTCACTGGCGGATTGCCACACCTGCTGGCTTGAAAACACTTAATTTCTCAAGACTGCACCAAAGTCCTAAGCTATCATGAATCTCTGCATCTAGTCTCTTCATGACTGTTGGCTAAGCCAGCTCAACTTCTTCCTATCCCTCTCCAGCTAAAGCTACTTTCACTCACTCCTTTTTTTTCTTTTTTCTCTGCACATATGTCTGTTTTCCAGAGGTTTAACCACAGCGGCATAAATATTTTTTCCCTGAGAGCTGACTATAGGGAAATAAGATAATTCAGTCAACTAGATTTTCTTTTTGCGAGTAGAGAGGACTCAGAGAAGCTTCAGTAGGGTGGTACAACATCCTTCTGGGAAAACATCAGTCACACTAGTGCAGATTTCACTAACCAAGGCTACTGATGATTGAAATTAGAAAATCCCTGTGATTCACCAAACTTGAATCCTTGCCTAAAATATAGCACTACGTCTATCATTATCCATTTAAAAAAGCCAACTGAAAGAGTCTCAAAAGTTTTCCTCAAGCAGAAAAGAACTCCATATTTTCAGGATTGGCAAGATGGCTGTAATGAGGGGTGGTGAGACTGGGGGATGGGAGGGTGGTTGGGGGTGTCAGATGTTTTCCACCCTAAAGGTATGTGCTGATTTTGTTTCTTACCAGTTTTCTTTAGATCCTCCATGAATAGTTCCATTAGACACTTTAAGTTTACTTCATAGAACTCATTCCCTGCTTGAGAGCTAGAGCTAGTATTTTCATTCCTCTTATTTTTTGGCTTTTTGGCATAATTCTGACTCTTCAGAACAGCTATTCATTTTCTTTTTTAAAAATTTGTCCTTTCTTTCCTTCCTCCTTCCCTTACTCCCTCTCAGTTTTTAAAAATTAAACATTCATAGAATTAGATTGATCATAATTCTCACTTTATAGCAGAATTGACCCATGTACCACTTCCCTTTTGCACTTGATTCCTTCATGTAATTTTATTATTCTATATGTCCCCATCTCCAAATCCATTTTCCCACCAAAGACATTTATTCTTGTGTATTTAATGGGAGTTTTTCCAAGCCATTTTTATATATTTATTTGCATATATATATATTCATAAGCAATAAATAGTATTGTTATAGGTATGTGCTTTCAATTTACAGAAATGGTCTCATCTGATGTATCTTGTTACTTTTTTTCACTCAACATTATGTTTTTGAAATCTATCAATGTCAATATGTTGCAGAAGTTCATTTTTCTTGATTTCCACATATTTCGTCAATTTCCCTGTTGATAGCTATTTAGTTTGTTTCTAACTAGGACAATGCTACAGCGAACATGCTGCATATATATTTTTACCAGTATAAAAAGTTTCCTTGGCAGGGGATGTTATATAACAGAATTATAATCACTAGGCTCACAGTAAGCATGTAGTCAACTTTTGTAATTATTTCCAATTTGCTCTTCTGTTTGACTGCATGAGTATATGCATCCACAGAAAGATTCTCATTGCCATATTTTTTACTCATGATTCGAGACTGCTCAACATTTTATTTTGGCCAAAATTATGGGTATGAAGTACTATTTCATTGTTATTTTAGTTTGGCATTTCTCTGATTGCTAATAAGGTTCTTTTTCATTTGTATGTCAGGTACCTATGCTTCCTGTCTGTGGATTGTATAGTCATATTCTCTGCTAATTCTACTATTGGGTTTCCCATCTTTTCTTGTTGATTTTCAGGAGACCCTTGTACAGCCTATGTATTCTTTGCCAGATGGAAATATCATCTCTGGATCTGTCATCAGAGAAAATCAAATCCATAAGACTTCCCCTTTATGGATTTGTGCTTTTACATCTTACTTAATATCCTTCCCTGGAGGCTGTGAAATTAGCCTTTTATATCTATATATTTTTAGTTTTGATTTTAATATTGAATATAATACTGCAGTTCATACAATGCAATGGAAAAATAAAAAAGTATGAGGATTAGAAAAGAAGTTGATAGAAGTATTTGTATAGAACATTCATAAGAATCAGCAGGAAATTATTAAAACTAGTAAAAATTAGCAAGATATCTGGGTAACATCAACTAATTGCAAAAATAACTTTAACTTTAGAAAATCAATCTAATTCACCATTTTAACAGAATGAAGGGAAACAATTATTTAATCCTCTTGACAGATGTAGAAAAAGCATCTAATAAATTTAACAAATAATAAAAATATGTATAATAAATCTCACACAATTCATTTAACATAGTGGCACATTATACCCTAAAAAGTAACAATTTCTCTGTTTTTTAAACCAGTTGTTATTAAACAGAAAATATAATCCCATATATAATGGCACTAAACCTTAAAAAAATGAGTAAGACTTTTACAGAGAAATATTTTAACACACTATTGGAGAACACACAAAAAAGATCTAAATGAATGGAAAGATATACCACATCTCTGAACGAAAAAATGACATGGTAAAGATAATATTTATTCCCATTCTAATCTGTAAATTTAATGCAATTCAAATAAAAATTGTGGATATCCATAGCAATTTAGAAAAGAAGAAAAAAGTTGAGAGAGTAAACCCTAAGATATCAAGGTTTACAGCAAATATGTGACAATTAAATTACTCTAGCACTGGCACAAGAAGAGACAAATAGACTACTAGAGTAGAATAGAGGTTCCAAAATCATGCCTATGTGCAGATGCAAAACTGATAAGAATAGATTAGTTACTTAAATCATTCATGAAACAGTGGATTATTTAAAAAATAATGTTGACCTATAAAATAATAATGACAACACTTACTGAACATTTAGTGTGTACTACTAGCACTGTTTCAAATGTTGAAATATATATTGACTTGATCTCTTAAGAACCATATGAATATTCTTAGCACCATTTTACAGCTGATAAATCTAAAGCACTGGTACAGAGAGATGGATAACTTGAAGACTCCCAAGCATGGATTCCAACCCAGACAGTTTGGCTTCAGTGTTCATATGTATAACAACTATTCTACATATACATCTCAGAGCTATATTGGCTCACTTTAAGTGGAAAAATACAATTTAATCCTGACTTTAAACAACACACACACACACACGCAATAACCTCCAGATGAATCGTCCTCTCCCCTCCCCTCTATTTATTTATTAATTTATTTAATTTATTTATTTTGAGTCAGAGTCTCATTCTGTCACCCAGGCTGGAGTGCAGTGGTGCGATCTCAGCTCACTGCAACCTCTGTCTCCTGGGTTCAAGCGATTCTCCTACCTCAGCCTCCCGAGTAGTTGGACTACAGGCACGCAGCACCATGCCAGGCTAGTTTTTGTATTTTTAGTAGAGACGGGGTTTCACCATATTGGCCAGGCTGGTCTCGAACTCCTGACTTTGTGATCTGCCCACCTCAGCCTCCCAAAGTGCTGGGATTATAAGCGTGAGCTACCACACCTGGCCTCCTCTCCTTTTTTAAAAACCCATACAAAAGCCAGTATTTCTGGTCCCTGGTACCTGCTGAAATTCGCTCACTTTAAGATATGAATCTAAAAACTCTAAATTTCTTGGACTCTCCCATTCACATCTGTGTTCATTTTTAATTTTAGTTTTTCAATTTCGTTTGCTCAGCACCTTACAGAATAAATGAATTTTTCATTACCAAAAATTAACCATTACATTACAAGGAAAAAGTAAAGAAGTGATGAAACATGCTGGATCTCCATCAGAATAGAACCTAACATCTAGAAGCACTGTATACTTTCAGATAAGTAAGACTTATTTGATAGATAAGTAAGACTGTTTAAAAAGAGAATTTTTGCCACATATTTATTGAGCTGAACACCCATGGAAGTTCTTGAGGTCATGTTAGCTAAATGTCAGAATGTTTTCTGAATATCAGTTATGGCAAGAAGCAAAATAGCATGTCATCTGTAATGACAGAGTCTAAAAATAAACGTGTGTACCTAGAAATTCAAAAATTCATCTCTGCCTCTCAACCAGTTGGAATAAAAATACTCATGTGGAATCAAGATGCCAAGATAGGGATGGATAAGGTTTCAGTGAATAAAAATATCTAAAAAAGTTTACTTTTTTCTACAGTATATTAAATTATAAATGAAAATATTTCTCTGACACAACTAAACTCTATGGGGCTTTAGCATTCCCTTATATTTTCCAATTCACCATCCATTAACTTTTATCCAGTATCTTGTATATAACTTTTTCCTCCAACCCAAGGACAAGGAGTTAAATAAGCAGAGTATGAACAGGGAACTCACCCATTAATTGCATCTCTCAAAAACATTGATGAGAGAACATAAACTACCATAGAACATAAACTACCATAAGAACAATAAACTACCATAAACTAAGAACATAAACTACCATAATTAATGACCATTAAAATCTCTTTTCCTCTCTAATATTTGTTATCCCCAAACTCCTGGGAGCCTTGTCCTCAGTGGTCACAAACAGTTCTTGTCCATGCCATTCTGTCCTGAACAATATAAAGTCATGCACATTTTACTGCTAACACATATCTTCTCTCCCAAGACCAACAGAGCCAAGGAATGGAACATTTCTTCCATAATGAATGAGTTTCTCAATCCATTTACACATCCCCTTTATTAGATGGTGTTAGAGAAGTAGAGAGAGAAGGAATTAAGTAGGCAACACATGTTTGCAGGGGGTGGGGGCTGTGAATCTGTGTATGTTAGTTACATGGGCACATATATGCTCGTGTTCTGTCCTCAGCCCACCAGAGAGTTAACATTTCTGCCACCCTCCTTCATAGATAAAAATTGGCAAAGAAGAAGTAGGGTGTAGAAACACACCTGAAATTCCTTAAAATAAACCTATAGGTTTTTGACCTGTCATTTGTAAAACAGTGTTCTTTCATTTTTTAAAAAATTGGCTTCCTAGAAGACACCAATAACACAACCCTGAATCACAGCCGATTTTGAGATTATATTGCCTTTCTGATTTATATGTCCTACTTAAAAATTGTTCTGGGAAATAAGAGGCTGGAAACTCAACTAGATAGATGAAAATGTCTGCCTGCAGTCTCTACTCACCTCATGTTTTTATTTGTGAAGGATTTCCATATTTCTTAAATTTAATGAATTTTAATAGAACTGCAGAAAAATAGAAAAGACCTTGGTTTTTTAATTGGAATCAAATTTTATGATAGATATGCTTGATTATAAGAAGTTACTTTTAAATGCTAATTACCCAATTTCACATCTTCTGTCTTCACTTTGGGCCTGTGGAGGGGAAGAATGTGAATTTCAATCTGCCATAACAAGTATTTGCTTAAAATTGGTATCACATCTTTGATGAACAGAATTTAAGTTCCACTGTAATGATGTTAGTAATCCAAAAGTGGTATAAATACAGTTATCAAATACTCCAAATCATAGGTGACCAAGAGAGTAAGCAGCCTATGGTTTTGAGGAGTCAAGGAATAGTGGTGTGATAATCTTACTAGACCATTCAAGCTGAGATTATGATTCTGAATGTGGTCTTATGATTTAGAGGGACCCTGAACTATTATCTTGTTATAACATACATAGTAAGTGCTTCTTGTAATCCCACGAAATTCCGTCTACTAACTTCCTCAATAAAATCAAACGTTTATGCCTGTCATTACTGCAAATCTCAGGGAACCACAGAAACGTCACTAGGTGTTATTCCACTCATGTTTTCTGTCAATGATGTTGAAATATCAGTGCTAACAGCACTTTCCATTTAAGGTTTTGAAAAAAAATGAGACTACTGTAATGAACCATTTTGGGAATTTGGATTCTAGAAACAGTATTCTTAAAACTCTGAGTTTTTCTAGGTAGTTGATCTGATTTTTCACTTATGTAGGCAATTCACAGAGTAGATTTAGCACTTTGCCTGTAATTGATGTGTGTCCACTCTCCTCATCCTTGTATAACTTGAAAACAAAGATAATTTCCAGCTTTCCAGGCCCTCCCCAGACTATGGAATGAGTCTAGGACAGTGCACCATTCAGGATGTGTCCAAGGGACATTGAATTGTATTATAAAGGGAGAGAAAGCTTGATTTAGCTGAATTTTGTCTTCCCTGTACTAACTGTGGGGAAGGCGGATGGGGATGAGTGAAACTAGTCTTAGTGAGTTGGCCAAAATTCTTGCCTTTAAGTAGCAGCCAGACATTATTACAGTTCATAGTCATTGGAAGCAAAATGTCACAGAACTTGAAACTGACCTAAGAGGTCAGGTAGGTCCAGAATTTGTATAAGACATTGAATATATCTCATCTCATATATCACACCAATGGGTATGAAAACAACACCCTTTTGTTTTATTACTTTCTCTGTTTTTCATCTCTCTGTTTCCTTTTTCCTGCCTTCCTGTGAATTACTCAAGCAATTTTTAGGATTCCATTTTGATGTATCACTAGTGTTTTTGAGTAACTTTGTATTTTTTTCTTAGTGGTTGCTCTAGGTATTACATTATATTTACCTAAGTTAACAGTTACTAGTGTAATTATTAGATCAGTTAGAGTGAAGTATAGAAACCTTCCTTCCCTTTATGTTTCTTTACTCTTCTCCATTTATAATATTTTAAATATTTCCTCTACATACATTTAGAACCACATCATATATACAATATTATAACTTTTGCTTCAACTGTTGAACATAATTGAGAAAACTCAAAAAGAAAGAAAAAGCCTATTTTATTTACCCATATTTTTTTCTACCATATACTTTCTTCTTTTTTGATGTTCCAAGTTTCCTTTTTTAAAAAAAAATTTCTTTCTGTTAAAGTACTTCTTTTAGCCATTTGTTTAAGGTAGGTCTCTTGGTGAAAAATTCCTTTGGATTTCTTTCATCTGAGAATGTCTGATTTTTCCTTCGTTCCTGAAGGACATTTTGACTGGATATAGGATTCTAGATTGACAGTTTTTTTTCTATACTTGTAAAATGTGGTTCCACTTACTTCTGGTGCTCATGGCTTTTGATGAGAAATCTGCTATTATTTGAATTCTTTTCTTACACAGTTTCTTCTTGACTTATGGTGGGGCTACATCCTAACGAATCATTGTAAGTCAAAAATGCATTCAATGCTGGCAACACAGCAGGTTGTCCTGGATTTATAACTAACCTTTTTTTCGACTTTACAATGGTGCAAAACCAATACACATTCAGTAGAAATTGTAACCCTATTGTAAGTCATAATGAGCTCTTCAATTTATGATGGAGTTATGTTCCTATAAACCCAAAGTAAAGAAAAAATATCATAAGTTGAAACATTGTAAGTCATCATAAAGTATGGTTTCTTTTAAACTGCTTTCAAAAAATTCTTGAAAAAATTAGTTTACAGAAATTTGATTACATGTCCTGGCATAGATTCTTTGGATTTATCATATTTGGGATTCACTTAGCTCTTTGACTCCGTAGGTTTGTGTACTCTGCCAAATTTGGAGTGTTTCTCAGCCATTTTTTTTTTAGTAATTTTTTTCCTTTTCCTTCCTTCCTTCCTTCCTTCCTTCCTTCCTTTTTTTTTTTTTTTTTTTTTTTTAGACAAGGTCTTACCTTGTGGCCCAGGCTGGAGTGCAGGGGCATGATCATGATTCACTGCAGTCTGACTTCCTGGGCTTGAGTGATCCTCCTATCTCAGCCTCCTGAGCAACTGGGACTACAGGCACACACCACCACACTCAGCTAGCTTTTGTTCATTTTTTGTAGAGATAAGGTCTCCCTTATTTCCCAGGCTGGTCTCAAACTCCTGGCCTCAAGCAATCCTCCTGCCTTGGCCTACCAAAGAGCTGAGATTACAGGCATGAGTCACCATGCCCAGTCTTTTGAATAATTTTCTATTCAAGTCTTCTTTCTCCTCTGATCTTGGGACTCCTGTGACAAGAATGTTATATATTTTTTTTGTTATAGTTTCACATGTCCCTGAAAGTTTTTTTTTCTGGTCTTTTTTTTTACTTCTTTTTGTTGTTCAAGTTTAGTAATTTTTTATTGTTCCATCATCCAGTTCACTAATTCTTTCCCCTGTCACTTCCATTCTACTATTGAATATATCCATTGATTTTTAAAATTTTTAATTTTTACACTTTTCAGTTCTACAATTTCCATTTGGCCGTCCTTTGTATTTCTATTTCTTTGCTCAGATTCTCTCTTTCTCTCTCTTTTTTTTATTTAGTTATTTCCTAACACCATAATCTATTTTTTAAAAATTTGTTTTAAGCATGTTTGTAATTGCCTGTTGAAACATTTTTTTGACGGTTACTTAAAAATTTTTTTTTCCAGGTAATTCTGACATCTCTGTTATTTTAATGTGGGCATTACTTGATTGCCTTTTTCATTCAGTATGAAATCTTCCTGGTTCTGGAATTTGAACCTGGACATTTTGAGTACTGTCTACTGAAAACCTAGATCTTATTTAAACCTCTCTTTTAGCGGGTTTCCTGTTGGCCTGCATTGTCACCTGAAGGGGACACTTCTTTCTACTACTAGATGAAGTTGCGAGGACTCACTCCCCATGAGGCATCCATTGATACCACAGCAGGGGCTTTACCTCATTATTGTTGGGAGGTGATGAAAATCTTGAGTCATAGCTTTTCTCTGACACCACTCCATTAGAGAGAGAGAGAGAGAGACAGATGTACTTCATTTCTGCTGGGTGGAGGTAACAGTCCAGGGTCCCTATGTGGTTTTCACTGATAACTGTGAGGAACGCAGAGCCTTGTTACCACCTAGTGGGGATAAATGTTCCAGCCCTCTCCTCAGTTTTCCCTGCCACAACCCTGGTGGCATTGCAACCACTGATGGGGGAAGTCTAGACTCCCCACTGGGCCGTTGCTCTCAGGTATGGGGTGTAGGGGTGGGTGTCATAGTTTTTTGTTTGTTTGTTTTTTCTGTGGTATTTACCTAGAGTAGCACAGCTATTTTTCAAAAGTTTTCTATCTTACTAAACTGCCATTTTCTTGTTCTTTGGCTAGAGACTGTTCTTTAGCAGGAGACAGTTTTGTTTTGTTGGTTTTTGTCTGTGATCATTGTCTTTTGAGGTTGCCATCTTCTTCAGCTCAAAGTCTGGGATAAATGAGGCAAAACAAAAACCCAGGATAGTCACTACCATATTGTTCCTTGGGTCTTAATGCCCCTGGCTGACTTACCATCTTCTCTCCATCTTTCAGAATCTTGTATGTTTGTTCTATATAATGTGAAAGGTTTTTCTTTGTATTTAGCAGGAAAGGTAAGAAAAAATATGTTCCTTCTCAAAAGGCCCATACTACTTAATCATGAAAGAACAACTCCATCAGGAACTTCAGTAGTCCCTATAATGTTGGAGAAACTATTTGGCCTCAATAAAATATTTTGGAAGATCTCTTCACTAATATTGAGAGCCTCAAGTCAGTTACTTATTTTTCCTCATTATGTTTCTATTTAAATTTTCTTATAAATATTGTATTGTTCTTTTCAGAGGCATATTGGTTTGAACTTTGAGAATCCTTGGCTTCACTGTGGTGTTAGCGAAACCACTGGATTTAAGATATTCCTAGACTTCATTTTAACCAGTGTAACCAGTATATTGAGTTGGGTGTAGGCATGACAATCTTTTATTTTTCCAATACATCTCCATCAGGGATTCCAGTAAATTCTCACAATGTGAATTTGTGAGGAAAGTCCAAGTTGTTTTGTAGATGTTTTGGAGAAATATATTATAACACTCTATATAGTGAGGAAAATGTTGAATTTCTGCTTTACATCCTATATAAAGATAATCAATCCATAGGCTTATTCCTGGACTATTTATTTTGCCCTATTAGTTTTTCTTTTTGTCTGTTTCAAACTACTCTTTTATTGTTCTGTCTTTCTAATTTGTCTCAATACCTGACACTGAGTCACAGCTATCTGGATATTTTATTCCTCCACATAAACTTTAAAATGTTTGTAAAGTTCCCCTAAAAATTTCTACAGACTTTTAAAAAACCTTGGTATTGTATTAAATTTAAATGTGGTATGTTTATTCAGTTCTTCTTTTTTGATAGTTAAAAGTGCTTGAACAATTCCATATCACCAATACCTTGTCCACTTTTTATTCATTTACCCTTATCTTATAGTTATTTGATTTCTGTAATGTGGTAGTATATTTATAAATTTGATTAACTCATTAGTTTCAATGGCTTGTTGTTTCAGTTTTTTTTTCTGTACATTACTATATCATCTGGACATGTCTTGCACCTTGCAATCATCATAACCCATACTTCTCTTTCTTCCTGCATTAAGATGCGTATTATCAGAGCTGATGGAAATTTTTATTTTGTTCTAGTTCTTAAAAGATAATGTAGTTAACCTTGGGTTTTTAGTAGATAGATTTATCAGGTCAAGGAAATTCTTTTCACTTCGTTTTCTGAGAATGTATTCATGAATATGTATTGACCTTTATCAAATATTATTTTTCTTCATCTATTGAGATGACTTTATGACTTTTCCTTTAAGTTTATTAAAGCTGTGAATTTCATTAAGTTTGCTAATATTGAACAATCTTGGATTGTTTGAATATACCAATACTGAATCATGACACATTATTTTTTTACAAGTAGATACAGTTATCTGATAATTTATTTACAGATATTTGCGTGTTTAAAAATATTCATAATTTTCTATGCTTCTATTGTTCATCTATTTTTGGATTTCAGGTTACACCAGCTTTATAAAATAAGTTGAGCTGCTTACCTTTTTCTTCTATTATTCTGGAACAACTTGTATGTGAAAAGGGATTATCTCTTCTTTAAAGTTTGGTAGCACTCAGCTGCAAAACCATGCGGGACCAAGATTTGGTCATTTTTTGGAGGAGGTGTTCTTGATTCACATATGCAGTTCTTTAATGGTGATTCATCTAGTCAAGTATTATATTTTTTCTTGGGTTTATTTTGGCATGTTATATTTTTCCCAGAAATATATCCATTTAAGCTAGGTTTTCAAATGTCTTGGCATATAGTTTTAATAATATTTTATTATTTTAAAAATCTCTATTACATCTATAGCTTATTGCTAGTAATTTTTTCCATATTTTTAAAAGCAGTATTACTAGGGCCTTTTCTGTTTTATTAATCTATTCAAAGAATTACCACTTAGTTTTGTTAACTATCTTTACTTAAAATAAGCTTTATGTAATTGTTTTCTGGCTCTATTTTTGACTCAGTTATTTTATAGCTTTCTTATTTTTAAGTAGATTTAAAACTCTGAATATTCTTTTAACATAAGCTGTGATGCAACATTTGGCAGGTAGTGTTTTCATTGTCATTCAATTTAAAGTATATTATAATTTCTACATTATTTCTTTTTTGTCCCAATAGTACTTAATTGTGTATTTTCACATTTCATATATATTTGATTTTTAAAGCTATTTGATTATAATAAATTTTTAATTTTATCATATTATTGTTAGAGAAGATACTTTTATGCTATTAATTACTTGGTATTTGTTGAGGCTTCTTTTGTGTCGTAGTTGTTCTAGTACTAGCTAGTTTTTACAAATGCTTCATATGTGCTAAATATACATTCTCTCTTTTTTTATTGTTGGGTGTAAATGTCTCTGTATAGCTATTAATTCAAAATAATTGATTATGTTATTCAAATTTTTTATGTACTTATTTATTTTTGGTTGCTTTAAACGATTAATTTCTGAGAGAACTGGATTAAAATTTCCAGTTACAAATTTCTCTATAGTTTTAAAATTATTATTTTCTATATTTTGAGACTATATTGTTAGGTGCATATATATTCATGATCATTATTTATTTTTAATCTCTGATTCTTTGTCCTGGGATATAATGTTCTTCTTTGCATGTGTGTGAGGGTCAGAAGGCATTTTTGTTATGATGAAAGATACAGAAATTTACATATTCAGTTACACAAAGTAGGAAACCATACATCATATCACTTCATAGAATGAAAATTTTGCTGGGCATATCAATTTCAGCATTTTCTTTCTTCTTTTTTTCTTTTAAAAAATCTGCCTACCTAACAACTTTTGCATAATTCTGCCAATATATCTCTTCACAACAGGTTCCAAGTGACTGGTACAAAAAGCTTCAATACTTTTCTTTTGAGCATTTATTCTGAGACTGGGTAAAGACTAATTTCCTGGGTACAGATATTTCCCAACAGAACATGCTTCTGGGTGCTCGAAGTCTAATCCATCTGCTGACTTAAGATTTTATATTTCTAGGCCAGGTGCGGTGGCTCACGCCTGTAATCCCGGCACTTTGGGAGGCCGAGGTGGGCTGATTACAAGGTCAGGAGATCTAGACCATCCTGGCTAACATGGTGAAACCCCGCCTCTATTAAAAAAATACAAAAAATTAGCTGGGCGTGGTGGTGGGTGCCTGTGGTCCCAGCCACTTGGGAGGCTGAGGCAGGAGAATGGTGTGAACCTGGGAGGCGGAGATTGCAGTAAGCTAAGGTCGACCCTCTGCACTCTAGCCTGGGCGACAGAGAGAGACTCTGTCTCAAAAAAATAATAATAAAAAAAGATTTAATTTTGTATTTCTGCATTATTTATGCAATAGACTTAACTTACAAAAATACTTATTTAAACCTATTAGGGTGGTGGGGAAATATACCATATCTAAACTAAAAAAAAGAAAACCTAAACTTTGAGAAATCATATCCCAATTACCAATTGACATTATTAGTAATGAATTTATTTTTTAGAGTACACATGTTTCTTTTTTTTCCAACATTATGAATGAATTGCCTTTTGTAAAGCTGATTGGTTTCATTTGTATGGTCATTTCTGAGTCTTCAGGTTACTTAATCTATTAAAAGCATTTGTCAAATGTGATTCATTCCTCCTCCTTGGAATACTGTCTCCAATTGTCTTCTAAGACAAAATTTTCTAATTTTTCTCAGACATTACTTCTTCTTAGTTCCCTTTTTCTGCTTCCTTTTTGTCTTCCTGATCTGTAAAGGTTGAAGTGCTCCAGGGCTCAGTTTTTGTGTCTCTTCTCCATTTACCTCTGCATGATACACAATCTGATTAAGTGCTATAGTTTTTTTTTTTCAGACAGAGTCTTGCTGTCACCCAGGCTGGAGTGCAATGGTGCCATCTCGGCTCACTGCAGGCTCTGCCCCCAGGGGTTCACGCCATTCTCCTGCCTCAGCCTCCCGAGTAGCTGGGACTACAGGCGCCCGCCACCTCGCCCGGCCAATTTTTTGTATTTTTAGTAGAGACGGGGTTTCACTGTGTTAGCCAGGATGGTCTCGATCTCCTGACCTCGTGATCCGCCCGCCTCGGCCTCCCAAAGTGCTGGGATTACAGGCATGAGCCACCGCACCCAGCCGGTGCTATGGTTTTAAATAACATTTATATGCTTATTACTCTTGAATTTATTTTTATTTGGTTTAAGCATATACAATTTTTGACAACCATTTTTTGATATACAATATGGTAATTTTATATGAGTAAATGTAAAAAACTATACATATGTGCATATATATATATATATATATATATGCGCTGTCTATACATATTGATTTGACCATCTAAAACTTAGGATGTGCAATTAGCTGACTCCTAAATTCTTGTCCTTTAGTCTCCTCATAGAAATCTACTCATCTGATCGTACTTCCTGCATTCTATGAATTCCCAATCTATCATCAAATTCTGTCAATTCTATCTGTAAAATATATCCCAAATCCAATCAATCCTGACCAGTCTTACTGCTCCCAATTTAGCTTTAAACTGTTGTGATACGTGAACATAGAGGGTGGAATGACGGAAAATGGACACTCAGAAGGGTGAAGGGGTGGAACGGATGATAAAAAATTACCCAATAGGTACAATGTATGTTATTTAGGTGATGGGTACTCTAAACATTATTTTGCCAGTGTACTATCTATGCATGTAACAAAATCACACTTGTACTCCATAAATTTATAACTAAACTGTTGTGATAGCCTGTGTTAGCCAGGGTTCCCCAGAGAAACAGAACTAACAGGATATGTGTGTGTGTGTGTGTGTGTGTGCGCGTGCGTGTGTGTGTGTGTATCCTATATATCCCATAATACACATATATTTTTATTATGGGAATTGGCTCATGCAATCATAGAGGACCAAAAGTCTAATGATATAATGTCTGCAAGCTGGGGAACCAGGAAAACTGGTGGTATAATTCAGTCTGAGTCCAAAGGCCTAAGAACTCAGTGTTGGGGAGTGGTGTAAGTCCTGGAATCTGAGGTCTTGTGAACCAGGAGTTGCAATGTCTAAGGAAGGGGGATGAATGCTCCAGCTTAAGAAGAGAGAGAGAATTCACCCTTCCTCCACCTTTTTATTTTATCTAGGCCTTCCAAGGATTGGATGATGCCTGCCCACCTTATTGAGAGCAGATCTTCTTTACTTCGTCTACTGATTCAAATGCTAGTCTCTTCCAGAAACACCCTTTTCACACATCCAGAACTAATGTTTCACCAGCTATCTAAAAAATCAATACAGGAGCTTCCCTTCATTGGTCTTTTATTTGTATAACATGTTACTTGAAGAATGAGTCGACTCACTTGTGAAATGTTAGAAACCATGGCTCGCTATTGGTGGTAATGTTTGGGTGAAGGGAAGCAGTAGGGCAGAAATTACTCATTTTTTTCCTCAGAATATAACTTCTTTGCTATAGTAACAGTGTGTTCTAAGTGGTCCACAGCACTTCTAGTAATGTGCTTTTCCATTTGATAAATATTGTAATAGCTGTACCCTCTCCTCCTTCCTTGGCACACATTCTTTGTGCAGCTTGGACTTACAATTTTAATGATACCACATTATACTGCACTCAAAACCATTTACCTTTATAAATGAACACTTAACTTAGCTAATGGACCAAGATAATGTCCTTTTTATTTATTTATTTATTTATTTGAGTCTCGCTGTGTTGTCCAGGCTGGACTGCCTCCTGAGTTCAAGCAGTTCTCCTGCCTCAGCCTCATGAGTAGCTGAGACAGGAGTGTGCCACTACGCCCGGCTGATTTTTTTTTTTTTTTGTATTTTTAGCAGAGATGGATTTTTGCCATGTTGGCCAGGCTGGTCTCGAACTCCTGACCTCAAGTGATCCACCTGCCTTGACCTCCCAAAGTACTGGGATTATGGGCGTGAGCTACCGTGCCCGGCCCAACGTAATGTCTTGACTCTTCTTCCCTTCTAATGAGTTTCTCTTCAAACAAACAGTATAATGCCTGTGAAGCTAAGCAGGAGTCATTATCTCCAGATTTCTGGGCCACTCCTCAATCCCAAGAGGCCCAGGCATGTTTCTTTTACCATCAGTCCCCTGAAATTTTCATGAAAATAAAACCAGTATGTCTACCTTCCTCCCCTGCCTGCTAAAATATGCCTGGAATACTCTTCAAATATTACTAGAAATCGCTTAAAAAATTGAGATGATATGCAAATTTTTACTTTAGACAAAATGAATAAAGATAAGTTCCTGCTACGTTTGGAAAAAAAAATGGGCAACATTATTGTGTAAGTTTATTAGGGGCTATGCATCATTTCCAAATTCAGGAAGTCATGGTTTCCTGCTAGTACAGACTAAAAAGCAGTAGCTAAATGGATTGGTAGAGCTAATTAAGTCATTTAAAATTATCTTTTCCACTTCTTTCAATAAAGGATATATTTATTTTCTTTGTAATATTTAAACACAGCAGTTATAATTTAAATAAACAAGTAAAAGAATGCACAGACTTATTCACAAAACAAGCTCACTGTTTTATATTTAAAATTTTTTTAGCTGCATTCAATGAATTCCGGTGGGATTTGGTGAGTTTATTTTCTTTTCGGTTTTAATTAGGAAACCCTACTGCATTTGTAGGTAGCTATGCTAAAGGAATAGTTATGTTTTTATTTGATTATATTTAATGTTAGTGATTTTTTATTTAATGAAATTTTAGTGATATTATTTTGTCAGTTGGATTTTGTTTTTAAGGAGCGGAGCAGGCCGCTGCCACCAGCACAGCGGTGCTGGAGCCTAGAGGAGACCTGGGCCACCACTTCGCCTCCCCTGTATCTCACTGCCAGTTGCCTCTGTCCTTGGACCTGTTCCAACAATCTGTTAAAACACGGTGGATTACTATGAAGTTCTGGGTGTGCAGAGACATGCCTCAACTGAGGATATTAAAAAGGCATATTGAAAACTGGCACTGAAGTAACACCCAGATAAAAATCCTGAGAATAAAGAAGAAGCAGAGAGAAAATTCAAACAAGTAGCCAAGGCCTATGAAGTGCTGTCAGATGCTAAAAAGCAGGACATCTATGAAAAATATGGCAAAGAAGGATTAATTGGCGGAGAGGAGGTGGAAGTCATTTTGACAGTTCTGTGAGTTTGGCTTCACATTCTCTAACCCAGATAATGTCTTCAGGGAAGGTTTTGGTGGAAGTTTTTGACTGTTTGGATTTACTTCATTCAGATCACTAGGTCACGGGGGTCTCACTTCATTCTCTTCTACCTCATTTGGTGGTACTGGGATGGGCAACTTTAAATCACTATCAACTTCTATTAAAATAGTTGGCAGAAAAATTACTACAAAGAGGATTGTCGAGGATGGTCAAGAAGGAATAGATGTTGAGAAAGACGGCTAGTTAAAGTCCTAAATGATAAATGGTAAGAAGCAGCTTCTGGCTTGGGTAACAAGTAATTCAGTGCATGTATTTAACAGAAATGTTAAACAATAACAAGTGCCATTTGAGGATTAACAGGAACTTCTTCTTTTTTTTTTTTTTTTGAGACAAAGTCTCACTCTGTTGCCCAGGCTGGAGTGCAGTGGTGTGATCTTGGCTCACTGCAACCTCCGCCTCCCAGGTTCAAGCAATTCTTCTGCCTCAGCCTCCAGAGTAGCTGGGACTACAGGTGCATGCCACCAAGCCCAGCTAATTTTTTCGTATTTTTAGCAGAGACAGGGTTTCGCCGTGTTAGCCAGGATGGTCTTGATCGCCTGACCTCATGATCTGCCCAACTCGGCCTCCCAAAGTGCTAGGATTACAGGCATGAGCCACCACGCCAGGCCAACAGGAACTTTTTTTAAAGATTTCAAGCGGGGTGGAGCCAAGATGGCTGAATAGGAACAGCTCCGGTCTCCAGCTCCCAGCCTGAGCGACACAGAAGACGGGTGATTTCTGCATTTCTGCTTGAGGTACCGGTTTCATCTCACTAGGGAGTGCCAAACAGTGGGTGCAGGACAGTCGGTGAAGCGCACTGTGCGCGAGCCGAAGCAGGGCGAGGCATTGCCTCACTCGGGAAGCGCAAGGGGTCAGGGAGTTCCCTTTCCTAGTCAAAGAAAGGGGTAACAGACGGCACCTGGAATATCGGGTCAGTCCCATCCCAATACTGCGCTTTTCCAACGGGCCTGGAAAACGGCACACTAGGAGACTGTGTCCCGCACTTGGCTCGGAGGGTCCTATGCCCGTGGAGTCTCGCTGATTGCTAGCACAGCAGTCTGAGATCAAGCTGCAAGGCGGCAGCGAGGCTGGGGGAGGGGCGCCCGCCATTGCCCAGGCTTGCTTAGGTAAACAAAGCAGCCAGGAATCTCGAACTGGGTGGAGCACACCACAGCTCACGGAGGCCTGCTTGCCTCTGTAGGCTCCACCTCTGGGGGCAGGGCACAGACAAACAAAAAGTCAGCAGGAACCTCCTCAGAATTAAATGTCCCTGTCTGACTGACAGCTTTGAAGAGAGTAGTAGTTCTCCCAGCACGCAGCTGGAGATCTGAGAATGGACAGACTGCCTCCTAAAGTGGGTCCCTCACCCCTGAGCAGCCTAACTGGGAGGCACCCCCCCCCAGTAGGGACAGACTGACATGTCACTCAGCCGGGTACTCCTCTGAGATAAAACTTCCAGAGGAATTATCAGACAGCTGAATTTGTGGTCTCACGAAAATCCGCTGTTCTGCAGCCACCACTGCTGACACACAGCCAAACAGGGTCTGGAGTGGACCTCTAGTAAACTCCAACAGACCTGCAGCTGAGGGTCCTGTCTGGTAGAAGGAAAGCTAACAAACAGAAAGGACATCCACACCAAAAACCCATCTGTGCATCACCATCATCAAAGACCAAAAGTAGATAAAACCACAAAGATGGGGAAAAAACAGAGCAGAAAAGCTGGAAACTCTAAAAAGCAGAGCACCTCTCCTCCTCCAAAGGAATGCAGTTCCTCACCAGCAATGGAACAAAGCTGGATGGAGCATGACTTTGACGAGTTGAGAGAAGAAGGCTTCAGACGATCAAACTACTCTGAGCTACAGGAGGAAATTCAAAACAATAGCAAAGAAGTTAAAAACTCTGAAAAAAAATTAGAAGAATGGATAACTAGAATAACCAATGGAGAGAAGGGCTTAAAGGAGCTCATGGAGCTGAAAGCCAAGTTTCGAGAACTACGCGAAGATTGCAGAAGCCTCAGTAGCAGATGCAATGAACTGGAAGAAAGGGTATTGCTGATGGAAGATGAAATGAATGAAATGAAGCGAGAAGGGAAGTTTAGAGAAAAAAGAATAAAAAGAAATGAACAAAGCCTCCAAGAAATTTGGGACTATGTGAAAAGACCAAACCTACGTCTGATTGGTGTACCTGAAAATGACGGGGAGAATGGAACCAAGTTGGAAAACACTCTGCAAGATATTATCCAGGAGAACTTCCCCAATCTAGCAAGGCAGGCCAACATTCAGATTCAGGAAATACAGAGAAGGCCACAAAGATACTCCTCGAGAAGAGCAACTCCAAGACACATAATTGTCAGATTCACCAAAGTTGAAATGAAGGAAAAAATGTTAAGGGCAGCCAGAGAGAAAGGTCGGGTTACCCACAAAGGGAAGCCCATCAGACTAACAGCTGATCTCTCAGCAGAAACTCTACAAGCCAGAAGAGAGTGGGGGCCGATATTCAACATTATTAAAAAAAAGAATTTTCAACCCAGAATTTCATATCCAGCCAAACTAAGCTTCATAAGTGAAGGAGAAATAAAATACTTTACAGACAAGCAAACGCTGAGTGATTTTGTCACCACCAGGCCTGCCCTAAAAGAGCTCCTGAAGGAAGCACTAAACATGGAAAGGAACAACCGGTACCAGCCACTGCAAAAACATGCCAAATTGTAAAGACCATCGAGGCTAGGAAGAAACTGCATCAACTAACGAGCAAAATAACCAGCTAACATCATAATGACAGGATCAGATTCACACATAACAATATTCACGTTAAATGTAAATGGGATAAATGCTCCAATTAAAAGACACAGACTGGCAAACTGGATAAGGAGTCAGGACCCATCAGTGTGCTGTATTCAGGAAACCCATCTCACGTGCAGAGACACACATAGATTCAAAATAAAGGGATGGAGGAAGATCTATCAAGCAACTGGAAAACAAAAAAAGGCAGGGGTTGCAATCCTAGTCTCTGATAAAATAGACTTTAAACCAACAAAGATCAAAAGAGACAAAGAAGGCCATTACATAATGGTAAAGGGATCAATTCAACAAGAAGAGCTAACTATCCTAAATATATATGCACCCAACACAGGAGCACCCAGATTCATAAAGCAAGTCCTGAGTGACCTACAAAGGGACTTAAACTCACACACAATAATAATGGGAGATTTTAACACCCCACTGTCAACACTAGACAGATCAACGAGACAGAAAGTTAACAAAGATATCCAGGAATTGAACTCAGCTCTACATAAAGTGGACCTAATAGACATCTACAGAACTCTCCACCCCAAATCAACAGAATATACATTTTTTTCAGCACCACACCACACCTGTTCCAAAATTGACCACATAGTTGGAAGTAAAGCTCTCCTCAGCAAATGTAAAAGAACAGAAATTATAACAAACTGTCTCTCAGACCACAGTGCAATCAAACTAGAACTCAGGATTAAGAAACTCACTCAAAACCGCTCAACTACGTGGAAACTGAACAACCTGCTCCTGAATGACTATTGGGTACATAATGAAATGAAGGCAGAAATAAAGATGTTCTTTGAAACCAATGAGAACAAAGACACAACATACCAGAATCTCTGGGACACATTCAAAGCAGTGTGTAGAGGGAAATTTATAGCACTAAATGCCCACAAGAGAAAGCAGGAGAGATCCAAAATTGACACCCTAACATCACAATTAAAAGAACTAGAAAAGCAAGAGCAAACACATTCAAAAGCTAGCAGAAGGCTAGAAATAACTAAAATCAGCAGAACTGAAGGAAATAGAGACACAAAAAACCCTTCAAAAAATTAATGAATCCAGGAGCTGGTTTTTTGAAAAGATCAACAAAATTGATGGACCGCTAGCAAGACTAATAAAGAAGAAAAGAGAGAAGAATCAAATAGATGCAATAAAAAATGAAAAAGGGGATATCACCACTGATCCCACAGAAATACAATCTACCATCAGAGAATACTACAAACACCTCTACGCAAATAAACTAGAAAATCTAGAAGAAATGGATAAATTCCTTGACAAATACACCCTCCCAAGACTAAATCAGGAGGAAGTTGAATCTCTGAATAGACCAATAACAGGTTCTGAAATTGTGGCAATAATCAATAGCTTACCAACCAAAAAGAGTCCAGGACCTGATGGATTCACAGCTGAATTCTACCAGAGGTACAAGGAGGTACTGGTACCATTCCTTCTGAAACTATTCCAATGGATAGAAAAAGAGGGAATCCTCCCTAACACATTTTATGAGGCCAGCATCATCCTGATACCAAAGCCCGGCAGAGACATAACCAAAAAAGAGAATTTCAGACCAATATCCTTGATGAACATTGATGCAAAAATCCTCAATAAAATACTGGCAAACCGAATCCAGCAGCACATCAAAAAGCTTATACACCATGATCAAGTGGGCTTCACCCCTGGGATGCAAGGCTGGTTCAACATACGCAAATCAATAAATGTAATCCAGCATATAAACAGAACCAAAGACAAAAACCACATGATTATCTTTTTTTTTTTTTAATTTATTTATTTATTTATTTTTTTTAAAAGTCAAATGGACGATTTATTCCACATCCAGCGCTTGGAAATGACATGACCACATACACTGATGAAATGCTATGAGCATATCCTGTGATTATTATCATCTTCATCTTTTGAATACAAATTTAACTAAACCTAACCTAGAATTGTGTTTTCATGGTTTAGGTCATTTCTGTTTTGATTATCTTAATAGATGCAGAAAAGGCCTTTGACAAATTCAACAACGCTTCATGCTAAAAACTCTCAGTAAATTAGGTATTGATGGGACGTATCTCAAAATAATAAGAGCTATCTACGACAAACCCACAGCCAATATCATACTGAATGGGCAAAAACTGGAAGCATTCCCTCTGAAAACTGGCACAAGACAGGGATGCCCTCTCTCACCACTCCTATTCAACATAGTGCTGGAAGTTCTGGCCAGAGCAATCAGGCAGGAGAAGGAAATAAAGGGTATTCAATTAGGAAAAGAGGAAGTCAAATTGTCCCTGTTTGCAGATGACATGATTGTATATCTAGAAAACCGCATCGTCTCAGCCCAAAATCTCCTTAAGCTGATTAGCAACTTCAGCAAAGTCTCAGTATACAAAATCAATGTACAGAAATCACAAGCATTCCTGTACACCAATAACAGACAAACAGAGAGCCAAATCATGAGTGAACTCCCATTCACAATTGCTTCAAAGAGAATAAAATACCTAGGAATCCAACTTACAAGGGGTGTAAAGGACCTCTTCAAGGAGAACTACAAACCACTGCTCAATGAAATAAAAGAGGATACAAACAAATGGAAGAACATTCCATGCTCATGGATAGGAAGAATCAATATCGTGAAAATGGCCATACTGTCCAAGGTAATTTATAGATTCAATGCCATCCCCATCAAGCTACCAATGACTTTCTTCACAGAATTGGAAAAAACTACTTTAAAGTTCATATGGAACCAAAAAAGAGCCCGCATCGCCAAGTCAATCCTAAGCCAAAAGAACAAAGCTGGAGGCATCACCCTACCTGACTTCAAACTATACTACAAGTCTACAGTAACCAAAACAGCATGGTACTGGTACCACAACAGAGACATAGATCAATGGAACAGAACAGAGCCCTCAGAAATGATGCCGCATATCTACAACTATCTGATCTTTGACAAACCTGACAAAAACAAGAAATGGGGAAAGGATTCCCTATTTAATACATGGTGCTGGGAAAACTGGCTAGCCATATGTAGAAAGCTGAAACTGGATCCCTTCCTTACACCTTATACAAAAATTAATTCAAGATGGATTAAAGACTTAAATGTTAGACCTAAAACCATTAAAATCCTACAAGAAAACCTAGGCAATACCATTCAGGACATAGGCGTGGGCAAGGACTTCATGTCTAAAACACCAAAAGCAATGGCAACAAAAGCCAAAATTGACAAATGGGATCTAATTAAACTAAAGAGCTTCTGCACAGCAAAAGAAACTACCATCAGAGTGAACAGGCAACCTACAGAATGGGAGAAAATTTTTGCAGCCTACTCATCTGACAAAGGGCTAATATCCAGAATCTACAATGAACTCAAACATATTTACAAGAAAAAAACAAACAACTCCATCAAAAAGTGGGCAAAGGACATGAACAGACACTTCTCAAAAGAAGACATTTATGCAGCCAAAAAACACATGAAGAAATGCTCATCATCACTGGCCATCAGAGAAATGCAAATCAAAACCACAGTGAGATACCATCTCACACCAGTTAGAATGGCCATCATTAAAAAATCAGGAAACAACAGGTGCTGGAGAGGATGTGGAGAAATAGGAACACTTTTACACTGTTGGTGGGGCTGTAAACTAGTTCAACCATTGTGGAAGTCAGTGTGGCGATTCCTCAGGGATCTCGAACTAGAAATACCATTTGACCCAGCCATCCCATTACTGGGTATATACCCAAAGGACTATAAATCATGCTGCTATAAAGACACATGCACACGTATGTTTATTGCGGAACTATTCACAATAGCAAAGAGTTGGAACCAACCCAAATGTCCAACAACGATAGACTGGATTAAGAAAATGTGGCACATATACACCATGGAATACTATGCAGCCATAAAAAAGGATGAGTTCATATCCTTTGTAGGGACATGGATGAAACTGGAAAACATCATTCTCAGTAAACTATGGCAAGGACAAAAAAACCAAAGACCACATGTTCTCACTCATAGGTGGGAATTGAACAATGAGAAGTCGTGGACACAGTAAGGGGAACATCACACTCCGGGGACTGTTGTGGGGTTGGGGGAGGGGGGAGCGACAGCATTAGGAGATATACCTAATGCTAAATGACGAGTTAATGGGTGCAGGAAATCAACGTGGCACATGGATACATATGTAACAAACCTGCACATTGTGCACATGTACCCTGAAACCTAAAGTATAAAAAAAAAAAAAAATTACAATAAAAAAAAACACTTAAAAAAAAAAGTTTTCATTTGATTTTTTTCATTTTAACTCATACTCTCTGTAACAATTACAGTGTCACCTCCTTATTTCTAAATTTTATGTGTATTTTTTGTCTTTGAATTTAAGTTTATATATTTTGATGACTTGGTAAAATTTTCATCCCTTTGCAGTTGGGCAAAAATTAATCAATGTTGTATATAATATCATTTTATTAGATTCTAAACTCTTTGTGAGTTAGAACTATTTAATTCAATAAAAATATTTGACATCTCCTATAGGAAAAAAAAAAAAAAGATTTCAAACAAACACGGCTTTCAGTATAATTGTACCTAACCTAAAGTATTTACGAACAGCTTAACAGAGCCCCTATTTGTCATAGACTTTTGAGTTTATTGTTGGGACCTTTTTTTTGTCTTTAAAATTGTTGAAATCTCTGTGTGCACTTCGCCTTTTTATTAAACGTACTCCAAGGTGAGACTTTACCCTTTTGTAGTAGGATGAGATTGCATACTAACACCAGCATGGATCTGCTTTCCCATTGTATCTGAAATGTGAGCCTCCTAGTATTGTCCTGCTGTGAAGTTAACATTGACAGGATGAATCCTCTACAGGAACAGGCTTCAACCTTTTTGGCACCAGGGGCCGGTTTCATGGAAGACAATTTCTCCATGGATGGGGTGGGGGTTGGGGATGGTTTTGGGATGATTCAAGCACATTACATTTATTGTGCACTTTATTTCTATTATTATTATTATTACACTGTAATATATAACGAAATAATTATACAACTCATCTTAATGTAGAATCAGGGGGATCCCTGAGCTTGTGTTCCTAAAGTCCCATCTGGGAGTGATGGGAGACAGTGACAGATCATCAGGAATTAGATTCTCATAAGAAGCATGATGCCTAGATCCCTCACACGTGCAGTTCACAGTAGGGTCCACGTTCCTATGAGAATCTAATACTGCACTGATCTGACAGGAGGTGGAACTCAGGAGATATTGCTAGCAATGGGGAGTTTCTGTAAATAAAGATGATGCTTTGCTGGCTTGCCCACTGCTCACCTCCTGCTGTGTGACCCAGTTCCTACAGGCCACAGACTGCTACAGGCAGTGGCCCGAGGGTTGGGGACCCCTGTTCTACAGAAATAGCTTCAATTTCTTTTTTGGTATTTAGTAGTGAAAGATATTAATGCAATAATGGTAATACATTTCTGGTTTAATATAAATTAAGAATGTTTTCCAGTAGTGCATGAATGCTGGCAACTTGGTAAGTTTTGACAATTGTTTAAATATGTAATGTTAAGCTTAGGTTTAAAAAAGTGTAGCTGTGGCCAGGCACGGTGGCTCACGCCTGTAATCCCAGCACTTTGGGAGGCCTAGTTGGGTGGATCACCTGAGGTCAGGAGTTCGAGACTAGCCTGGCCAATATGGTGAAACCCTGGCTCTACTAAAAATTTAAAAAATTAGCTGGGCATGGTGGTGTGTGTCTGTAGTTCTAGGTACTCAGGAGGCTGAGGCTGGAGAATTGCTTGAACAAGGGAGGCAGAGGTTGCAGTGAGCTGAGATCAAGCCACTGCCCTATAGCCTGGGCGAGAGAGTGGGACTCTGTCTCAAACAAAACAAAACAAAACAAAACAAACAAACAAAACAGAAACAAAAAAAAGGAAAGCTGGTAAGCTGGGTCTTTGTGATTTGCTTAAAAAAATAAAAAAGAAAGAAAATTGATGTGAATGTGTTTGGTGCATTCTTTCCTGAGTGGAAGAGAAAAAAAGAATGGAGCAAATGAAACCAAATATTTCCTTAAAGTCATTGTGAATATTGTGCAAGTATGTACTTATTGAGAAAGTTGAACTTTCTCTAAGATAAATCCCCTCCAATGTCTACATTTTAACTGCAGATTAGTTTGAGATTGGGGCCTTGTGAAACAAAATAAGTATTCAGAAAAACATTCTTTTATTTGTGGTGGTGAGCAGAGGCAAGAAGGAGAGGAAAGGACTGCAGTAGATGAACCATCCCCTGAGATTTTCTAGAAGGGGCCACTAAGAATTTTCTTTGGATTTTTCAAGTGTAAGCATGTATCTGAGTCACTTCATCAGCTCATCCTCTACCATCCTAGCTGAGAATGAAAAGACACTGTCAGCAGCCTGGAGTCAGCCATGAAACTGAGGCTCCTCAGGGATGGGTGTCAATACCAGGGTCCCAACAAAAACTTTCTTCCTGAGTAGTTCTCCTCCTTCTTGCAGTTATTAACTCAGGACTTCTTCCTCAACAACTTAAGAGATGACAAATTGCATCCCTGGTCTTGTGTCTTTCATCCTGAAGTGCACAATGATTGCCTAAGACAAACACTTCATGAACTGTCTCTTCTTGAACTCTCTCATTTCTGCCCTGCTTTTCCGAGTCAACTGACCACTTTCTCTACTTCCCCACACCCTGTTCTTACTTTTACCTCTGTCCTATTTTACCCTTTGAGGCCACCATTCCATTATTAAAAGCATTCTGAGATATTGACCCTTCCATTCTCTTCTTTCATTTCCTTGGTTTACCCTAAACTTAGAATCTTCAGATTCTGGAGCTATAAGGGATCTTAAGGGTTAATTTGCTTCACTGTCTTGTAGATGAATGGAGTCCAGAGAAATTAACTGTTCAAGGTTATGTAGCTCCGTACAAACACTACTAGGAATATTTTCACTACATATCCTTCAAGTTTGTTAATATTATTATTATTTTTAGTAATAATTTATATCTTATTTGTTGGCATCATATAATATAGTAGAAATAAATTTGATGTTGATGTGAAAAAAGTAATTTATCGAACATGTACTATGTGCCAAAAATTGTTCTACATACTGGAAATTCAGCTGTGAATAAAGTAGGAAAAAACCTTAAACATTCATGGACTTTGCACGGTGGAAAATAGATTCTAAATGGATACACAAGTAAAATATATAATGGTTGTCATGGTGCTACAAATTTAAGTAGGGGGTTGAGGGAGACATGAAACCAAGGCTTTGGAAGTGAGGAAAGTGAATATGCTGGACCCAAATCAAAGAACCAGAGGCCTTTCTTGATTGATTTAATTTTTGCTAATGAAGGATTGCCAATTATAATTCTTCTGAAGTCTTTTTTTTCTTCCTTCTGATAGGAACACTATAAAGTTATTTGGTAGAAGGTAATGTAATGAAAGGGTGATTTTGCCCTGGCTGCCACCCTCATTACTTTCATTTATTTTTGTTAATCTCACTCCTCAAAGAGGCATGATTCACCATTGATACAGCAGTCACAAGCTAAGTTAATTGAAATCGAAACTTGAATTTCTTCATTTTCAAGAACTGAGTTTCTCACTCGAAGGCAAAAGATGATTAATCAAGGCTTCATGTAAGAGAAAAAACATGGTGCAGGGGCAGCCTGGAGCTGCCAGGGCTTCAGCTCAAATACCCATGATATGGACATTCACAGAAGAGGGCGACAGCCTGGAGACTGAAGAGGGAATTGGCACAGAAAACAGAGGAATAAGTACTGACTCATTGCCTCTGTTTTTTCCTAACCCAGTGAACTAGGAACTCACTGTACACTATTTTAAAACTGAGGAGGATGGGCAGTCTTTAATTATATGGGAGTGATTAAATAAGGAAATAGTATTTCTTAATAATTTTTCTTAACTTATGTTTGTGCATACATACCATAGCAGGGGACAAATTATACAATAAATTTCCCCTTGTGTTTTTCCTGCTTCTCCTACAGTTTCTCCTTCCTTTCCCAATTCCCTTCTTCTTCCCGCTCTTAGTGTTGGTGTTGCTTAGGGTTCCATCCTTTAATCACTGCCCTCCTTCCTTAGCTTCTCTCCGTGGGTAGCCCTGCCCATTTGTAGGGCTTTAGTTGTCACCTTAATGATGACACTCCAATGTCTCTCTTCATACCTCACCTCTGTGGTCACTAGAAATAATATTTCATTCTCAGATCACAGGGATGCCTCGAATGTCTTAGGTACAGAAACAAAGCAACCACCTTTGCTCTAAAAATTTGCTCAATCTTTTGAATCTCCATTTCACTATCCATCCTATCTCCCCAGCCAGACACTTGACTCGTTTTGATTGATCCCTTTTTATTATCAATAAATTGCTGATACTTCCAGTCATATATCTCAATATTCCTTTCTGTCTGTTCTTCCTTTCCATCCCTATAGATATAGTCTTATTTAGAGTCTCATCTCATCTTTTTTCCTCCCTTAACCCACCCACATCCTCCACATTTCTGGAGATATCTTTGAAAATGCAAATCTGACCTTGCTAATATCCTGCTATGATCACTTCCCAAAATTGACAATATCCTTTTTTTTTTTTTTTTTTTTGAGATAGAGTTTTGTTCTTGTTGCCCAGGCTGGAGTGCAGTGGTACGATCTCAGCTCGCTGCAACCTCCTTCTCCCGAGATCGAGTGATTCTCCTGCCTCAGCCTCCCAAGTAGCTGGGATTGCAGGCGCCCACCACCAAGCTGGTTAATTTTTGTATTTTTAGTAGATACAGGGTTTCACCATGTTGGCCAGGCTGGTCTCGAACTCCTGATCTCAGGTGATCCACCTGCCTTGACCTCCCAAAATGCTGGGATTATAGGTGTGAGCCACCACACCCGGCTGACAATATTCTATAGGATCAGATTTTTCATATCTAAAATCTTGCTTTCTGTGTTATGGTTATGTATCTTCATTTTGGAAAAAAGAAATAGGATATTAAAATAACAGAACCACATAATCCAGGAATGAAAGTTTTTTCAAGGTTTACTAGTGGAACATCTGTCACCTCTCTGAGGCATCCAAGCGGAAGCCATGCATCAATTTAGAGTGACTAAAAGTAGAGGGCATTTAAGTCTCAGGTATGTTCTGAACTAAATTAATTTTCAGACTTCTCCCAAAACAACTTTGGATTGTTTTATTTGGCGAAATCCTACTTATATTCTAGGCTCAGCTTAAATGTCATTTCCTTTATGAAACATTGTCCTGTCTTTAGCTAGAAGTAATTTTCTTCAACTTTATTTTCTTCTTTAGGATGGAACAGGACTATATATATATATTTTGTGTGTGTGTGTGTGTGATGGAGTCTCACTCTGTCTCCCAGGCTGGAGTGCAATGGCACTGTGTTGGCTCACTGCAACTTCTGTCTCCTGGGTTCAAGCAATTCTCTTGCCTTAGCCTCCCAAATAGCTGGGATTTTAGGTGCCCACCACCACGTCCAGGTAATTTTTTTATATTTTTAGTAGAGACAGGGTTTCACCATGTTGGCCAGGCTGGTCTCAAACTCCTGACCTCAGGTGATCCGCCCACCTTGGCCTCCCAAAGTGCTGGGATTACAGGCATGAGCCACTGCATCCACCCCCAAGCTATATCTTTAAGGAGACTTTAGTTCAAATCCTGGCTCTAGTACTTACTAGTTTTGTGATCTTAGAAAGGGCGATTGATTAATGACTGTGAAACTTGGTTTCTGCTCCTGTAAGACGATAATACTAATTTGTGCTCCTAGGATATTAGTGAGAATTTTTAGAAAGAAGTAGATCTTTGGTCTAGAAGTTCTAGGAGAAATTAACATCGAAGGTCAGTCATTCAGCTTGCTGGGAGAATTCAGTCCTTGTGGTTGTAGGATCACGGTCCTTGTTTCCTTCCTGGCTGTCAGGAAGGGATTTTTCTCAGCATCCGAGAAGCTTCCCACATTTCTTCCTATATGGCCCCATCCATCTTCAAGCGAGATTTATATATACATAACATGTATATCACATCATATATTTTATTTATTATATTATGTATATGTGTGTATGTGTCATTGTTAAGTGACAATGTCACACACATTATATATATATCTATTATATATATGACACACACACATTTTATATTACTTAGCAATGAGGATACATTCTGACAAATGTACTGTTAGGTGATTTCATCATCATGCAAACACCATGGAGTATACTTACACAAGCATGGATGATATAGCCTACTACACATCTAGGCTATATGGTATAGCCTGCTGCCTCTAGGCTACATGTACTGTCTCTATGCTGTACAGCATGTTACTGTACTGAATACTGCAGGCAATTGTAACACAGTGGTATTTTTATCTAAACATATCTAAGCATAGAACTGGTACAGTAAAAATATGATATAAAAGATAAAAATAATACACCCGTATAGGGCGTTTAGAATGGAGTTTGCAGGACTGGAAGTTGCTCTAGCTGAATCAGTAAGTGAGTTGTGAGTCTACACAATTGTTGACTTTATAAACACTGTACACTTGGGCTACATTAAATTTATAAAAACAGTTTTTCAATAATAAATTAATTTTAGCTTACTGTAACTTTTTTACTTTATAAACTTACATTTTTTAACTTTTGACTTGTGATAGCTCAAAACACAAACATTTCAGTTATAAAGAATATTTTCTTTCTTTATATCTGTAGTTATAAACTTTTTCCTATTTTGAAAAGTTTTTATTTTCATTTTTACTTTTCAACTTTTTTGTTAAAAGCTAAGACACAAACACACACATTAGCCTAGACCCACACAGGGTCGGGATCATCAACATCACTGTCTCCCACTTCCATATCTTGCCCCACTGGAAGCTCTTTACGGACAATAACACACGGGGCTGTTGTTTTCTATGGTAACAATGCCTTCTTCTCGAATACCTCTGAGGAGCTTCCTGAAGCTGTTTTACAGTTAACTTTATTTTTTAATAAGTAGAAGGAGCACACTCTAAAATAGCAATACGAAGTATATTATAGTAAATATATAAGCCAGTAATATGGTGGTTTATTATCATTATCAAGTATTATGTACTGTACATAATTGTGTGTGCTAGACTTTTATATGACTGGCAGCACAGTAGGTTTGTTTGCACCAGCATCATCACAAATACCTGAATAATGTGTTGTGCTATGATGTTACGATGGCTATGACATCACTAGGTGATAAGAATTTTTCAGCTCCGTTATAATCTTATCAAGCTACCATCATATATGCAGCCTGTCATTGACTGAAATGCTGTTATGTGGCATATGACTGTAGATAGATATGAACAAATATATAGATGTATATATACACATATATAATTATATATACACACATACACATGTATATAAAGAGATTTATTATAAGAAATTGACTCACACAATTATGGCGGTGACCAAGTCCCAGGATCTGCAGAGTAAATTGGCAAGCAAGAGATCCACAACTGTGGATGATTTAGCTCAGTCCAAAGCTAGAGCCTGAGAACTAGGAGAGCAAATAGTGTAGTTCCTGGCCAAAGACTAGCAGGCTTGGCACCAGAAAAGTCAATGTTTCCACTTGAAGGCTGTTAGACAGGAAGAATTCTCTCTTACTCAGGGAAGGATGATTTTATTCGTTCTATTCATGGCTTTAATTGATGGGATGAGACTCACCCATATCAGGGAGCATTCTGCTTTTTTCAGTCTATTGAATTAGGTGTTAATCTCATCCAAAACATCCTCACAAAAAGATCCAGAATAATGTTTGACCAAATATTTGGGCCCTTGTGGCACAAACAAATCGCATTTCATTTATTGAACATTTATTCTATGACTGCTTATTACTCTAATTCATTTAATCTTTACAAGTGACCTTATGGGCGGGTCCTACTCCCAGCATGATTTTCTATATGAAGATGTGAAGAAGAGAGAGACATTAAGAAAAATTCCCAATGGATCACAAACAGTAAATAGCAGACCCAGGTCTTTAATCCAGCTGCACTTCTCAGACTCAGTACATTGCTCCTGTTGCTCAAACATCTGACCAAAGAAGATGGAAATCCAGCAGGTTTTATCCAAAGGAACTGAGTCTTTGGTGGACCAACTCAGTTGTGTTTCACTGATATATCTATAAATGAGCAGTTGGCTCCCTGGAGGAATGTAGGAGAAATTTTCTAGCAATGTAAAATAATTAACCATGTTCAGATCTTTAGCAGACTTATATGGATTAGAAAGATGTATCAACAGCATGTGACTTATTGAAACAGCATGAAATAACCTCTATTTGTGGGGCCAATACAGTGGGTAGAAATAAATTCCCAAGAATAGCAAATACAGACTCAATTACATCACATTTTTACCTGTCCCTTGCTAACATGATTAAGTAAGTGCTTCCAGAATAGTTGACAGTTCGGTCATGACCAATTCCACTAATTATAGGGTACTGGAGAAATCATTTAGATGCCGGAAAAAAAAAGAGAGAGAAAGAGAATTGTATGATCTAATGAAGTTTTCCTATCTCCAATATCTGTGAAACATATTATTTGGTAATACTTTAGAGATGCACATGTAATTTGAAGTAAATTAATATTATAACCAGGAATATCTATTTTAGGACCCACATCCAATTGCAGTTGGTATGGCATGTTTGTCCTTGTGTGCCTGCCTGGTTACCAGGAGAAAGTCTGTCCTGGGTTCTGCATTAGGCAGGAGACACCGCTTTGCCTGAGCCTGATGAAGGCTTGCATTACTGAGTGGCTGAGGAATCTTCGGTGGGTCACAGTGCCTCTCAGATACATCTTTTTGAAAATATCACTGACTAGGGTCCTAAGTCTTTATAAAAATTATCAGTATTTAACAATGACAGGGAAATCAACATAGAATGGAGATTTCACTAACCCAAGGGAAGAGCTTTGTTTATCGCCCATGACACAGCTGCCCGTTAAAGAGTTCAGATTTGCAAGTCTTAGAAGACTGGCAAAGGCTAGGTTGTGGAACTTTACACTGGTTCATGAGAATAAAAATATTTCTTAGGACAAGGCATTTTTTTGCCTTTGACACTATAGGAATATTGCCTAGGGACCATGAGCTTCTCAGGGGCCCATAAAAATACTTGAAGCTTAAAAATATGAAAAGATAACAGTAAAGTTGAAGTTAATAAATGTTTAATGTATACAAGATATAACATCATGTTACTCTATTACCTATTAAATTTCTTATTAATTAAATATTGATTTTTTTGAAAGCAGTTTGTAGATTGGATATTTTTAACTTGCCAAAAGTCTCAAGAATAAATGATGACTACAGAGAATTTGATGCTATTTTAATTATTTATTTATTTTAAATTAAATGAATTATGTGTTTTACTTAATTTCTACAACAAATTATGAAGATATTCCAAAATTTTTACATCAAAATAGTATATTAATTATCTTTAACAAGTGACATAAAGCTTTTAAAAATATATGCGATACAAACTGCATGGTACTTCTAGCAGTAAGGTTGTCCAAAGCTAGACTAGGTTTCGAATGAGTCAGAGTATGATGATAAGCAACAGAAACATGTCTATGCAAACAGCATCAGATAAGTCCAAGAAAAAGCATCTGAGAAATCTAACAGATAGGCAGAGTCCAGAGGTGGAGACTATGAAATATGGGCCATGAGGGAAGGTTGTCAGCAGGTACCCATACAATACTCACCTTCACCAAGAGAGGACTGGCAATAGCAACAAGCCATGGTCACAGCCCTAGACCAGCAAACCAGGGTTCAGAGTTAGGGCTTTTTTTTTTCTGAGGAATAAGTCAAATGTTGCATTATTACAAGGCAGCACAAGGTAAAGTTGACCTTGGTAGTAAGTTTGACTTGCTTATGAGTTTCGTGAGTTTTAAGCTAGAACTCAGTGTTCCCCCTGACCACGAACAGGTTGCAGAGTCTGGGTAAAGATTAGGATGTGAGAATCAAGAAAGTCCGCAAGTATTAATTAACCCCTTACTATGCGTCAAGGCTGTGCTAAGTTTTGGGAATACAGTAGAGAACAAGCCAGATGTTAACTACTATGCCATACTGCTTAATGTCTAATGAGAAAGACAGACATTAGACCAGTAACAAGTGGGATAAGTTCTACTGAAGAGAAGCATAGGGTGCTAAAAAAGTAGAACAAAGACTATGGGAGCAAGAGATCCAGATAGATCATTACAGAAAAATCAAACTAGACCAAGCATGCCTAGAGCTAGAAACTTTATTGACAGGACAATCTCCTTCCAGGTAGGGGACATCACGGCAGAAGCTGCTGGAGGACTGGACAGGAGCTTGGCATGAAAGCATTTCTAAGGATTTTGTGGGACAGCTATATCAATCAGGGCTGAGGAGTTCTTGGTTAGCCCTGAGTGGACAGGATCTTCCCTAGGGCAACATGTGACATTGAGAAATGCTCTCTTGAAATATATTTAAGGGGCTCTGGATTACTGTGCTTATTCTCATAAATGGGCAATCATTTAAAGATTGTACTAACACTGTTTCTGAGACACTTTGTCTATTATACTTGCCAATGACCAGTTTGTTTCACCTTACTGGATTGTCCTGTTGATAAATCTGTCCCTTTTATTTATTTCCTTTTTTTTTTTCTTGAGATGGAGTTTTGCTCTTGTCACCCAGGCTGGAGTGCAGTGGCACTATCTCAGCTCACTACAGCCTCTGCCTCCTGGGTTCAAGTGATTCTCCAGCCTCAGCCTCCCAGGTAGCTGGGATTACAGGCTCTTGCCACCACACCCAGCTGTTTTTTTTTGTTTTTTTTTTTTTTAGTACAGACAGGGTCTCACCGTGTTGGCCAGGCTGGTCTCGAACTCCTGACCTCAGGTGATCTGCCTGCCTTGGTCTCCCAAAGTGCTGAGATTACAGGCGTGAGCCACCACGCCCAGCCCCTTTTAGTCTTTGACATGCAACTTAGGCCCTTGAAGCCTCAGGCATCCTTAACACACGTATGATTCTTTAGAATTATAAATAAGTTTTATTCAACACCAATTAACATCAACATCAAAAATATTGTGCATGGCACATATCTTATGCAAGCAGCAAGCACTGACTGTACAAAGTACGCTCACTTGGAACTCTCCCAGCCCAAATGACTTCATGCAGAAAAAATAAATAACAGTGAACAGGCAGTATGATTTGGGTAAAGTAGACTTTTTTTGGGTTTTGTTTTGTTTTCTTTTTCAACCTCCAGCAGCCCTTAGCACAATGCCTTACTCATTAAATATTTGTTAAAATGAGTAGTGTACAGAAGTTGGTATATTTTTCCAATGCCACATCTGATTCTGAAAGTCAACCACTCCAAGTCGAATCACCTAGCATTTTTATTTTAGAGATAGTACTCCTCTCCCTTTGCCTTCCTCTGAAGCAGAGAGACGAAACGTGATAATGCAATCATTTGCACTGAGCATGTTCTGGCTGAAAGGAATTTTGTAGGTTCTTTGAGTCTCAGAGAATGGTATTCATTGTTAGTCTTTAGTATTTGAAGATGACCTCACTGATAGGATTTTATCCCCAAGTGGCTGAAAGAGCTGTGCTCTAGGAGGTGTGTGGGAAGGCTTTTCTTTGGTTTGTGGTCAGAGCCTGTTTGTGGGGCCTGGTATTTGTAGTGCCACCTTTCTTCAGGCTGCTTGTCAAGATAAGTTGGCTCATGTCTGTTAGTTGTACACCAGGTTCCTCTGTTGGCAGGTGTTCTATTCCAGAATTCCATAGTTATCGAGAAATGGACTATGTCAACACAAGCTTTTATTGTGTTTTTAGGCACTTTTGGAGCCTCTGGCAGCTGCCCTCATTTTGCAGAGCAAACTGCTGCTGAAGGTTTGGTAAAGGTTAATTTTTAAATGGATTCTATGCTGCTATATGTGGCATCTCCCTTGGTATTTGAATCATTCAGCACATAACCCCATCGTTAGACCATTTTTTTGTGAAATTTTTGTTGGTCACCTTTAAAGCTACATCAATCACTTGGTAATGGAAAAAAAGTCAATGTAATGATCTGCTTTGAAAATAAACAGTCTAACTTGACTTTGGCATTGAGAGCCTATTATCATGTGGTAACATCATTCTATTCCAATGACATTAACTGCTAAGGATGTTATCATGGTGGAAAATATTTCAATTTTGTTATCGGAACAATGAAGCTGCGATATTTAATTATGAAGAAGTATGTTTAATTTGGGGAATCTGGCATGTTGACTGTCACAGTTTACTTGTCAGAAGCCTGGGCAATGGTAATGAAATTTGGACAGAATATTATTTAGTGACCCACCAAAGTTATTGATTCAACAGTTTTTCTTGCTTTCTCATGTTGTTTTCTTTGTAATATTAGTTCTTCCATTAAGTCCGTTGATTAACAAATTAACTAATTAATGAACCCAATTAACACATTGCAGTACTAGCTAGTAGAGAAGGGCTAGGGTATGAAGAATAGCATCTCTGGCTAGTTTTTACTTTTGGAAGGTGAGATCTGTTTAAATGACACAGCAAGAAAAGCACTTCCAAATTGAAATGTTAACAACATAAGGGGTGTTTTTTCTCACTTCCCCCACACATTTTGTGTTGAGAAAGTTGAAAATAAAACAAAGCAAATAGCCATGTGGATTATACTGATAAACATATGAATGTGATGAATTAAGGCTGATCATAAAGTGGTAGAGTCAGTGCCACTGAAATAAGATTTGAAATGCAATACAGGGTATGGCCTGTTCTATAGTAACTCTTCTGCTGAAAATCAGCTGTGGCATCCTCCCTTCTTAAATGGTCTTCAGTTACAGCTGCTGGCTAGCCAAGAAATAGCTGGGCCCCCATTCCTGAGTACCTATTATGTGTCAGACATTATACTTGATCTTAGGGCATAAATGGACAGTACAGACGTTGTCCCCAAAGTGTTCTCCATCTCATGGGAGACAAGCAGAATAAATGATGAGGCTTGCTGTTTACAATGTACAATAATATAATATATTAGCAAGAACCAGTTAATCAGAAACTCAGAGAATCCTGCAATACCTGAGCCAGAAGAAACTCAGAAAGCATAGAGTACACTCTTGTTTGACAATGAAGCTTCTGAACATCTGAGAATTGTAGTGGCTTGCCCAAGGTCATGGGGCAAGTTGGTGGCAGAACTAGGACCAGCACCCAGCCTGCAGGCCAGTGTTCTTTCTGCTGCATTACATTCCTTCCAGAGCTCTAGTCCCAGCCTGGTGTCAAGGGGATTGGAATTCTGCTGCAGAAAGAGTTGCAGAGGGAGACTTTGCTTCACAATTTCCCTTGGTTGCAAGCTGTGATATGAAAACTTTATGTTTCCTTTTCGTACATCTGGGGGCAAAGGATAGATTCCAGGAGAACCTGGCTAATGGCAGGCTGTTTCTGCAGCTGGGCCAGAGATGCTCAGTGCCCTGGTTTTGGCTGCTGAAACATTCTGAGTCATTCCCTTGGAGTGTCCCCAGATTCACAAAAGTGCCACAGGGACCACAAAGCAGAAGCTTTGTATATGTGGAAGGCTGGGAAGAATGGAGGGGATTGTACTGAGGGCTACCACCAAATTCACATGGGAGGTGTGTTCTCACACATGGTATGAGAACACAAAAATGCCATTTTTTTCCAGACAGGGGGCCACGATCAGAAGGTTGGTGATATCAAACTGTGAAGAAAAGTAGCCCTGCCTGCTTGTGAGCGAGCATAGGTAATTGACGGAAATATGCTCTTTCTGGCTTGTTTTTGTTTGTTGTAAATTATTTGCTATTTCTAAAAGTTATATGTATCTATGGTATAAAACATGATTTTTTTTGAAAACTGAGGATTTGTACATTGATCATGAACCCCACAAGGTAGATGATCTCACCACCCCCTTTTTGTACAGAAAGAAAGTGAAGCACAGAAAGGTAAAGTTGCCCAAGGTCAGGTAACTAGTGGGCATCCAAGCTGCCATTCAAACTCGGCAGCCTGCTTCCACAGTCCGTGCTCTTCCTCATGTGGCCTCTGGTATTTGTCTCTGGAGTAATTTCACACTTTCTCCTTTCCAAGGGATCTTGAAACAACATGATGTTTTGATATACATATACATTGTGGAATGGCTAAATAAAGCTAATTAACATATGCATTATCCACGAACATCACTTTTTTTGCTGGTGAAAACATTTAAAAGTTACTCAAATCCATTCTCTTAGCAGTGGCCTTTCTGACTTGTACTTCTTCACTTCAGCTCAGTGCTTTTTGTCAGTTCTCTTAGTATATGCCAGCCAAAATCTTCTTAGTCCGTAGACTCTCTACAATGCATATCAGAGAGAAGTCATTAAATAACTGGCTTTAAATAACCCAAAACTTTGTAGGTTAATTCAAAAGTGAGTGCTGTGTAAATTTGGCATTGTTATATTTTACAGAGAAGCCTTATTTTGTTCTGCCAAACTTTATTAAAAAACAAAAACAATATACCAACGGACAGAATTTTCTCTGCCACTTGAGGACCCGCTATCCCAAACTGAAACTACTGAAGCTGATCACACAGGCATACACATCACTGGTAATACTATAAGAAATAAAAGGAAAAATGAATATGTCTGGTTACCACAAGCCCATGTGATAATGCATGGCTGTGTGACACAGAAAATGGTATATAGGTCAAAAATGCCTTGGAAAAATACAAATTTTTAAAATATGGAATATGTAGACCTTAATCCACTTGGCCACATTTTTATATTAACACATGAATGTATTATATTTGCAGTTAAGTAGGAGGCAGCATGTTGGAGAGGGAAAGTGAGCATGTGAGTCAGACTATGAAGGTTAGGATCCTTATTCAGGCCCTGGGAAGGTTACTTAATCCTTCTGAATCTCAGTTCTTCATTGGAAAAATGAGAAATTTATTTATGTAAAAGTCTTGGCACAGCACTTACCACATTATGGGCATTCAGTAAATGTTAGTCCAAGTTTCCTTCCTAGTTCCTGTTTTTTTTTTGTTTGTTTGTTTTGTTTTTTTTTTTAAACAATAGCACTCTTACAATTGAGTCTCTTGGTGGGCATATCTGTTTTATTATACAATCCTAATAGAGAAAAGCTCTCAGAAGACCAACCTGGAAGGAATGCCCCAAGAGAGGCTGCAGGTTCTGTCTGAAATGTAAAGGAAAATCAATCAAGAGCAAAGTTGCAGAGAGAGAAAGGAAGAAACCAAAAAACACGTCTTTCCCCTTTGTGGTATCAGTCAGTCTTCCAAAGGCATGGCCATCCCATCATTTATTGTCCAAACTGGGATGCTTTAGAAAGTGAAGAAAGACAGGGAAAAATACCAAGTCTGGCAGGATGCAAAGGGATCAGACATCCATCTTAGACTGTTCAGAGCAAACCAGGACATATAGTCACCACATCTACAGGAGTTCATTGGACCTCACTCAATGTGAGGCCACAAGATTTTGGCCAAAATCCCCAGTGGGCTCCTAATGGTTAGACACGCTACGGTCAGTTATGCAAGCTTCCTGAGGCTCAACTGATTTATTTGAGGAAGGGGGTTAATGAGAACTATGCTTCAGGGCTGTTCTCAGGGTCAAAGAAATACATCTACAGCACTTCATACAAGATGCTGTATAACAAATGGAGAATATGTTAGGTGCATATGGCATACAGAAAGATGAGAAGGGTTTGAGAATAAGGAGACAAGTGAATCTCCCGAAGAGCAAGAGTCTCCCCATCCCTGTCTTCAACTTCACAAAACTTAGAACATCAGGGCAGTGGGGGAGAGAAATGAAATGTACAATCATCTTGGGCTAGTTGCTGTTAATTTTGTATTTGGTTAACTAATTCTATTAAGTATTTTTGCCAGATATACTATTGTTATATATATTTTTTATCTAATCAATTACATGATAATCTAAAAAACTGAATGGATCAGAGATCAAGAAGGAAGACATGTATTTGGGGAAAAGACTATTGCTGAATGTGTGCATGCTGGCAGAGAATTCAGATTAGGGGGGTTCAGCTGCAATAATTTGGGACTAATTGCTTCCTCTTCCCTAAAAGGTATAAATGGCCATGGAGATGCTGGAGCCTCCTACCAAAAGGGGAGCAGTAACTCCCTCCTTTGCCCATCTCTCCTACTCATAGGAAGATAGATTTCCAACTACAAATAAATACATGTCTGATGTGTGTGCTTATATCACGATAGGTGTGAACTCACCACTAGTTAGGTAACATTATGAATTCTCATATTTTTCCCCAATCCACCTGCTATTCTTTATATACATGAAAACCTACTTCCATTTATTCCAAACTACCCAGGCAAGGAAACACTTTAAGAAACATACCACTGCTAAGCCTTGAATAGGTATCCAAATACCTGATCAATATAAATGCCATGTCTACAGACATCATCATCCTGAAATAGGTTAGTTGTTAAAACAAAACAGGGGATGTCTGAATATTCTGTGATGCATGATTATTTATTTATTACTCTGTGTGTTTACTTTTGTTGTGTCTGTATCAGCAAATGAGAGGAGGAAGTTGAGATCTGGAATGTTTTAATAGTAGATTAAAAACTGGACCATTAATGGTTATTGAAATGAGATTAAAATATGTTTATGAGAAAGAACTGCATTGGTGGGATGAGGTTGTCCACTCATTGAACTGATGCCACTACATTTTCATTGATGTTTCTTCTTAAAGCCAAGCCATTTTAAAAAGCCCTGCTTTTGTGAGGGTGGGTGTTTTCCACCTGCCTTTTAAGAAATAGTCCTGGGGAGGGCAAGATGGCCAAATAGGAACAGCTCCAGTCTACAGCTCCCAGTGAGACCAACACAGAAGGCAGGGGATTTCTGCATTTCCAACTGAGGTACCCAGTTCATGTCATTGGGACTGGTTAGGCAGTGGGTGCAGTCCACGGAGGGTGAGCAGAAGCAGGGTGGGGCATTGCCTCACCCAGGAAGTGCAAGAAGCCAGGGACCTCCCTCCCTGAGCCAAGGGAAGCCATGAGAGACTGTGCTATCCAATCCAGATTCTACACTTTTCCCACGGCTTTTGCAATCCATAGACTAGGAGATTCCTTCCTGTGCCTATACCACCAGGGCCCTGGGTTTCAAGCACAAAACTGGGCAGCTGTTTGGGCACTGGGCAGACACAGAGCTAGCTGCAGGAGTTTTTTTTTGTTTGTTTGTTCTTCCCTACTCCAGTGGTGCCTGGAACCCAGGGAGAGAGAATCATTCACTCTCCTGGAAAGAGGGCTGAAGCCAGGGAACCAAGTGGTCTCACTCAGTGAGTCCCACTCCCATGGAGCTCATCGAGCTAAGAACCGCTGGTTTGAAATTTTCGCTGTCAGCACAGCCATCTGAAGTTGACTTGGGATGATCGGCCTTGGTGAGGGGAGGAGTGTCCACCATTACTGAGGCTTGAGTAGGCAGTTTTCCACTGACAGTGCTAAGGAGGCCAGGAAGTTTGGACTGGGTATAATTCACCACAGAGTGGCAAAGCAGCTGTGGCCAAACTGGCTCTCTAGATTCCTCCTCACTGGCCAGGGCATCTCTGAAAGAGAGGCAGAAGCCCCAGTCAGGGCTTACAGATAAAACTCCCATTTCTCTGGGACAGAGCATCTGGTGGCAGGGGCAGATGTGGGCGCAGCTTCAGTGGACTTAAACATTCCTGTCTGTCTGCTCTGAAGAGAACAGTGAATCTTGACAAGGAGGATTCTCCCAGCATAGTGCTCGAGCTCTGCTAAGGGACGGGCTGCCTCCTCAAGTGGGTCCCTATCCCCATGCCTCCTGACTGGGAGAGATCTCCCAGCAGGGGTCTACAGACACCTCATACAAAAGTGCTCCAGTTGGCATGACGCCAGTGTCCCTCTGGGACTAAGCTTCCAGAGGAAGAGGCAGGCAGCAATCTTTGCTGTTCTGCAACCTCCACTGGTGATACCGAGGGTCTGAAGCGGACCTCCAGCAAACTGCAGCAGACCTGCAGAAGAGGAGCCTGACTCTTAGAAGAAAAACTAACAAACAGAAAAATAACATCCACATCAACAAAAAAGACCTCCACACAAAAACCCCATCCAAAGGTCATCAGCCTCAAAGATCACAGGCAGATAAATCCATGAAGATGAGGAAAATCCAGAGCAAAAATACTGAAAATTCCAAAAACTACAATACCTCTTCTCCTCCAAATGATTGCAACTCCTCTCCAGCAAGGGCACAAAACTGGATGGAGAATGAGTTTGAGGAATTGACAGAAGTAGGCTTCAGAAGGTGGGTAATAACAAACTCCTCTGAGCTAAAGGAGCAAGTTCTAACCCAATGCAAGGAAGCTAAGAACCATGATAAAACGTTCCAGGAACTGCTAACTAGAATAGACAGTTTAAAGAAGAAGATAAATGACTGTATGGAGCTGAAAAACATAAAAAGAGAACATCACAAAGCATACACAAGTATCAATAGGCAAATTGATGAAGTGGAAGAAAGGATATTAGAGATTGAAGATCAACTTTCTGAAATAAGGTGTGAAGACAAGATTAGAGAAAGAATGAAAAGGAATGAACAAAGCCTCCAAGAAACATGGGACTATGTGAAAAGGCCAAACCTACAATTGATTGGTAAACTTGAAAGTGACGGGGAGAATGGAACCAAATTGGAAAACACCCTTCAGGATGTTATCCAGGAGAACTTCCCCAACCTAGCAAGACTGGCCAACATTCAAATTCAGGAAATACAGAGAACACCATAAAGATACTCCTCGGGAAGAGCTACCCCAAGACACATAATTGTCAGATTCTCCAATGTTGAAATGAAGGAAAAATGTTAAGGGCAGCCAGAAAGATCAGGTTACCTATAAGGGGAGGCCCATCAGAATGACAGTGGATCTCTCTGCAGAAACCCTACAAGCCAGAAGAGAGTGGGAGCCAATATTCAACATTCTTAAATGAAAGAATTTTCAACCCAGAATTTCATATCCAGCCAAACTGAGCTTCATAAGCAAAGAAGAAATAAAATCCTTTCCAGACAAGAAAATGCTGAGGGATTTTGTCACCATCAGGCCTGCCTTACAAGAGCTCCTGAAAGAAGCACTAAATATGGAAAGGAAACACTGCTACCAGCCACTGCAAAAACACACCAAAATATAAAAACCAACAACACTCTGAAGAAACTGCATCAACTAATGTGCAAGATAACCAGCTAGCAACATGATGACAGGATCAAATTCACACAAAACAATATTAACCTTAAATGTAAATAGGCTAAATGCACCAATTCAAAGACACAGACTGGCAAATTGGATAGAGCCAAGACCCGTCGGTGTGCTGTATTCAGGAGACCCATCTCACATGCAAAGATACACACAGGCTCAAAACAAAGAGATGGAGGAATATTTACCAAGCAAATAGAAAGCAAAAAAAAATGCAGGCGTTGCAATCCTAGTCTCTGAGAAAACAGACTTTAAACCAACAAATATCAAAAAAGACAAAGAAGGGCATTATATAATGGTAAAGGGATCAATGCAACAAGAAGAGATAACTATCCCGAATATGTTCACCCAATATAGGAGCACCCAGATACATAAAACAATGTCTTAGAGACCTTCAAAGAGATTAGACTCACACACAATAATAGTGAGAGACTTTAACACTCCACTGTCAATATTAGACAAATCAATAAGACAGAAAATTAACAAGGATATTCAGGACTTGAACTCAGCTCTGGACCAAGTAGACCTAATAGATATCTACAGAATTCTCCACTCCAAATCAACAGAATATACATTCTTCTAAGCACCACATAGCACTTATTCTAAATTGACCACATAATTGGAAGTAAAACATTCCTCACCAAGTGCAAAAGAATGGAAATCATAAGAAACAGTCTCTCAGATGACATTGCAATCAAATTAAAACTCAGGATTAAGAAACTCACTCAAAACTGCACAAGTACATGGAAACTGAACAACCTGTTCCTGAATGACTACTGGGTAAATAACAAAATTAAGGCAGAAGAGGTTCTTTGAAACCACTGAGAACAAAGAACGTACCAGGATCTCTGCAACACAGCTAAATCAGTGTTTAGAGAGAAATCTATAGCACTAAATGCCCACATGAGAAAGAGTCAAAGATTTAAAATTGACACCCGAACATCACAAGTAAAAGAACTAGAGAAGCAAGAGCAAACAAATTCAAAAGCCAGCAGAAGACAAGAAATAACTAAGATCAGAGCAGAACTGAAGGAGATAGAAACACGAAAAACCCTTCAAAAAAATCAATGAATCCAGTGGCTGGTTTTCTGAAAAGATTAACAAACTAGATAGCTGGCTAGCCAGACTAATGAAGAAGAAAAGAGATAAGAATCAAACAGGCACAACAAAAAATGAAAAAAGGTATATCACCACTGACCAGAGAAATTCAAACTACCATCACAGAATACTATAAACACCTCTACACAAATAAACTAGAAAATCTAGAAGAAATGGATAAATTCCTGGACACATACACTCTCCCAAAACTCAACCAGGAAGAAGTCGAATCCCTGAATAGACCAATAACAAGTTCTGAAAAGTTGAGTCAGTAATTAATAGCCTACCAACCAACAAAAGCCTAGGACCAGATGGATTCACAGCTAAATTATACCAGAGTTACAAAGAGGAGCTGGTACCATTCCTTCTGAAACTATTCCAAACAATAGAAAAAGAGGGACTCCTCCCTAACTCATTTTATGAGGCCAGCATCATCCTAATACCAAAACCTGGCAGAGCCACAATAAAAAAAGAAAATTTCAGGCCAATATTGCTGATGAACATTGATGCAAAAATCCTCAATAAAATACTGGCAAACTGAATCCAGCAGCACATCAAAAAGCTTATCTACCACAATCAAGTCGGCTTCATCCCTGGGATGCAAGTCTGGTTCAACATATGCAAATCAATAAATGTAATCCATCATGTAAACAGAACCAATGACAAAACCACATGATCATCTCAATAGATGGAGAAAAGGCCTTCGATAAAATTCAACACTGTTTTATGCTAAAAACTCTCAATAAACTAGGTATTGATGGAACATATCTCAAAATAGTAACAGGTATTTAGACCAACCCATAGCCAATATTATACTGAATGGGCAAAAGCTAGAAGCATTCCCTTTGAAAACTGGCACAAGACAAGGATGCCCTCTCTCACCACTCCTATTCAACACAGTATTGGAAGTTCTGGCCAGGGCAATCAGACAAGAGAAAGAAATAAAGGGTATTCAGTTAGGAAGAGAGGAAGTCAAATTGTCTCTGTTTGCAGATGACATGATTGCATATTTAGAAAACACCATTATCTCAGCCCAAAATCTCCTTAAGCTGATAAGCAACTTCAGCAAAGTCTCAGGATACAAAATCAATATTCAAAAATCACAAGCATTCCTATACACCAGTAATAGACATGCAGAGAACAAAATCACAAGTGAACTCCCATTCACAGAACTAGAAAAAACTACTTTAAATTTCATATGGAACCAAAAAAGAGCCTGTATAACCAAGACAATCCTAAGCAAAAAGTACAAACCTGGAGGCATCACGCTATCTGACTTCAAACTATACTACAAGGCTACGGTAACCAAAAAAGCATGTGCTGTTACCAAAACAGATATATAGACCAACGGAACAGAACAGAGGCCTCAGAAATAACACCATACGTCTACAACCATCTGATCTTCGACAAATCTGACAAAAACAAGAAATGGGGAGAAGATTCCTTATTTAATAAATGGTGCTGGGAGAACTGGCCACCCATATGCAGAAAACAGAAACTGGACCCCTTACTTATGCCTTATATAAAAATTAACTCAAAATGGATTAAAGACCTAAATGTAAGACCTAAAACCATAAAAACCCTAGAAGAAAACCTAGTAAATACCATTCAGGACATAGGCATGGGCAAAGACTTCATGACTAAAACACCAAAAGCAATTGTAGCAAAAGCCAAAATTGACAAATGGGATCTAATTAAACTAAAGACCTTCTGCTCAGCAAAAGAAACTATCTTCAATATTGAACAGGCAACCTACAGAATGGGAGAAAATTTTTGCAATCTATCCATCTGACAAAGGTCTAACATCCAGAATTTACAAGGAACTTAAACAAATTTACAAGAAATAAGCAAACAACCCCATCAAAAAGTGGGTGAAGGATATGACCAGACACTTCTCAAAAGAGGACATTTATGCAGCCAACAAACATATGAAAAAAAGCTCATCATCACTGGTCATTAGAGAAATGCAAATCAAAACCACAGTCTTATACCATCTCACTCCATTTAGAATGGCAATCATTAAAATGTCAGGAAACAACAGGTTCTGGAGAGGATGTGGAGAAATAGGAACACTCTTACACTGTTGGTGGGAGTGTAAATTAGTTCAACCATTGTGGAAGACAGGGTGGTAATTCCTCAAGGAAATACCATTTGACCAAGCAATCCTGTTACTGGGTATATACCCGAAGGTTTATAAATCATTCTACTGTAAAGACACATGCACATATATGTTTATTGCAGCACTATTTACAATAGCAAAGACTTGGAACCAACCCATAATGCCCACCAATGATAGGCTGGATAAAGAAAATTTGGCAAAAATACACCACTATGCAGCCATTAAAAAGAATGAGTTCATGTTCTTTGCAGGGACATGATGAAGCTGGAAACCATCATTCTCAGCAAACTAACACAGAAACAGAAAACCAAGCATCGCATGTTCTCACTTATAAGCGGGAATTGAACAATGAGAACAGATGGGCACAGGGAGGGAAACATCACACACTGGGGCCTGTCTGGGGCTAAGAGGCAAGGGGAGGGAGAGCATTAGGCCAAATATCTAATGCATGTGGGGCTTAAAACCTAGATGACGGGCTGATAGGTGCAGCAAATCACCATGGCACATGTATACTTACGTAAAAAACCTGCACGTTCTGCACATGTATCCCAGAACTTAAAGTAAAATTAAAAAAAAAAACAAAACAAACGGTCCTGATTTTTTGAAACCTATTATTATTTTCCTTTATTTTTCTGAGGAATAACATACTTTTTTTAGGTTTTTGCGTGTTTTGAGTGTTCATATTGAGTGTTTTTATTTTAAGAATAAATTAATATATACATATGCATTTATATTTTCATTGAGACCTTATGTGTTATTTCAATAAAGAAATTATATACGAGTATATTTTTACCAACTCCTATGTATGATTAATGAATAGGTTTCCCTGAGTTTTTTATTGTATTACCAATTCTGCCATTCATGTGATCATCGTGTACTTAAAAAGAGGCTCAGTTTTGCAGTCTTTAAAAGTGTAAGGTTAACTTTGAAATCAGAATTGAACAAGTGAAACTGAGATCTTTATTTTCCAAAAGAAATAACATTCAGTTTGATGTGTTTAAATCAGCAATAGGTAAGTGCCCCATTCCCTTAGTATGAAAGGAAATCATCCCAATGCCATATAAATGTTATCTTATAATTGACGGGGTTTGGTTTGGCAATGAAGCATCCCACGAATAACAGAGTCTGGCTTCCCTAAGCCTTTTTTTCTTTTCTTTTCTTCTTCTTCTTTTTTTTTTTGGCAGTTCTTATTCTGACAAATTTTTTGGAAGTTCTTCTGTAGTTCTTGGAGAACACCTTCAGTAATGTGCTTGTGTGATTAAGAGACACATCTCGGCTAGACAATTTAATGCATGTCTGGTAGGACAATTCAGCCTGGCCAGAAGTTCTTGGCAAGCTATTGTCTATTACCAGAAAATCAAAGGAGTGAACAAGAAATTTCCCAACAACTTTCCCTTTCCCTTTATATTATTTTGTGAATTAGAGTAAAATGGACCTTTTTGTGTGTTTGTGTACAACTGTACGCCTTTTATTTTGTCTTACTTTATTGCACCAGCTAGGACTTAACAGTGTGATGTTGAACAGGAGTGATGAGAGTGAATATCCTTGACTTGTTACCAATCTTATGGGGAAATTTTCTCTGTCCTGAGTGTTAGGGGACCCCTTTCCCACTGCTGGAGCCAGAACTATAGGGCTGCTCCTCTAGCTCCTGCTTTGCGTGCCTATGCTATTTTTGGATTTTTGACTGCTTTGTGTTCCAGCTGGGTGATAGCAGAGGAAAGGGAAGTTGTAAACTCACCACTAGTTAGATGACACTTGGAATTCTGGTATCTTCCCCCAATCCACCTGCTACTCTGTACTTTTCAGTTCTCAAACAGCTACTCCCTGTATCCTGTCCTGGCTTTTTAGCTGCATTCAGTGGGAGAGTCAGGATAGAATGTGTTTTTGCTTTTGCTGCTATTACTTTTGGCATCTTCATGATGAAATCTTTGCCTGTTCCTGTGTCCAGAATGGTACTGCCTAGGTTGTCTTCCAGGGTATTTACACTTTTGGGTTTTACATTTAAGCTTTTAATCTACCTTGAGTTGATTTTTGTATATGGTGTAAGGAAGGTATCTAATTTAATTTTAATCTTCTGCATATGGCTAGCCAGTTATTCCAGTACCATTTATTGAAAAGGAGTCCCTTCCCCTACAATATAATTTTTGATATATGCATGTAATGTCGAATGATTAAGCCAAGCTAATTAACATATCTATCATCTTTCTTATTATTTTTTGTGGTGAGATCTTTGAAATTTACACTTCACTATTTAAGAATATGCAATATATTATTACTGACTATTGTCACCCTATCAGCACTTCTCTTTTTCTACTCCATTCACTAGGCACTTCTTGGCTTTCCCAGTACTAAAAGGTAGGGTTGGAATGTGGAGAAGAGCTAAGGGTCAGGAAAAGTGTTACTAAACTGGCACTATTGTGAGCTAACATTGGTCCCAGCATTGCTGGATGTTTAAAGCTAAACCGACACTCACTTGCAGAGTTTTCAGATGCTGCTCCTTCACTTGCACATCTCTCACCTCCAGTTCCCTGGCACAGATGATGCATCACCTTCACATCAACTCTCAGTGTGAGTCTTCCAACACTTGTCCAAGTGGCTCTTCTGTGCAAAATTCATTGAAGACTATTTTCAGGTCAGGGCATGCTTTCTGTCTTTCCTCACATACACATGTAGTTCACAGGATAATACATTCATTTAGTTAGTTGTCTCCTGTCCTGGTAAATCAGACTGCTATCACTTAAGTGAAATCTTCAGCTCTCCAGTTCTTTTTTCCTCTGAGACTGGGTCTAGCCTCAGTTTTCATGATAGCAAGTGAACTTCTGTGATAATTTCTCTGATACTTCTCTTTTTCCCCTCTATCTTTGCCATTCTGCTGTTTGAAGATGAGAGTCACCTATATGATTTATTCTTCACTCTCACAGAATAAAAACCTAACATAAACGTGCAAAGCTGGAGAAAGGAGTTAAAAAGGAAAAGCAAACATGAGTAAAAGAACTCTGACGAAAGACAAACACAGGAATTCTTTACTGTAAAGGCTCTCATAAAAATGTTTTTGTACTGTAATATGATGCTTTCATTACCATTAGGAAACAGTTTTCACATAAAGAGAAATGGACCTATTCTAAATGTCTCTGAACAGTCAACAAAACTCTTTTCTGCACGTCAGGAAATCATTTTACAGTGCCATTTATCAGTGATTTCTCTTCCATCTCAGCTGTTATCTCTTTTGTGATAGAATGAATGGAAACAACTGCTCAGGTGACAGAATTCCCCACCAACCTTGATAAGACACCTTGTTAAGTAATAATTTTCTACTTAAAGTGTTTCAATTCTCAGTGTAATTTTTAGGAAACACCAAGACTTCATTGACAACAAGAGTCAATGACAGTTATGACATTGACAACATCATATGATAATGACAGTCAATGACAGTTAATTCATGGACAGTCTTTTTACCCAAAGGTGAAAAGGACCTTCAAAACCCCAAACCATTGAATAATATTTTCAAAGCATCACATGGGCTTGCTGAAAACTTTCTTGCAGAATTTATTTTTAAAGTACAGCTTGTATAATTTTTAACATGAAATTTGATTAAACCTTAATTATCTGTAGTTTCTGCACTCTGAGACAATTTAATAGAGCTCTGCTATGCAGGTTTTTGCCTGTCAGAAAAAGAGACTAAACAGGTTGGATCCCAATTAGAAAGTTATGATTCTTTATAAAAAAAAGAAGAAGAAGGAGAAGGAGGAGGAGGGGGAGGCGGAGGGGGAGAGGAAGGGGATGGGAAGTGGCGGGGAAGAGGGAGGAGGAGGAGAAGGAGAGGGAGAAGGAGAAGGAGGCCAAAGGCCAATCACAACAAGGATAGACTTTAGTTTTCAGGAAACACCAGGATAGACTACAGAAAAGGCAGAAATAATTGCAATTTTTAATGATGAGTTTTTTAGTTTCTATGCCTTTCTAATTGTATGTTAATGATGTGATCTGGCTTAAATGAGATGGGCTGTTGTTCCCTTGTAATAAGACTGGAAAGATAATTCTTCTGTATACTGGAAAGTATAAAATGATAATGAAAATGTAAACTGTAGGATCAGACTGCCATGTTGAGAAACTCAGCTTCCCTGCTTTCTAATTATGTAATCTTAAGCAAATGGAATAATCTCCCAGTATCTGAATTTCCTTAGTGAGAATCCTAATGTATTTACCTCAAAGAGTCGTGAGGATTGAATGAGTTAATATATTTAAAGCAATTAGAACAGAGTGTGTCACATTGTAAACATTCAACTATGCTGGTTATTTTGAGCAATTACTGAGGATTGGATTTTATTATCACACTCTAGAAATAACCACCATATTCAGCTAGTCTTGCTATATGTTATGGTCAAAAAGGATAGTTTAAGATCAACACTCTGATATTCAACTCATTCATCCTGCAAGATGTCAAGTGATATTTACTTGGTTTCTATCCAATAGTTCAGTACAAAACAAGGCATTTGTTTACCCTAGGATACAGAAAACTCATCTCGGAAAGCACAAGCATAGACTGTTCTGAAATTAGACATTATCCTTATAATGAATTATTATAATTGGCTTTATATTATTCTGAGAGATGATGGCAATTCACAGCTGAAATTCTTATGGCATGCCATATAGGACCTAGAAGTTTGAAGTTTTGATTAGCCGTTCATCTATCTGTGGCTTAAAACCAGGCCTGTTGCAAAAGAAAAATGTTGGTACTGCGTGTAAGTTCTTGGCCATTCAAGTGAGGTGGCCCTTTATTCAGACTTGTGTCTTGATTAAATTCTTCATAAGAAAATGTTAACCTTACTTTCTGCATAGTTGGTTGTTAAATATGTAACACGAAATATTTGTACTGAATTCATTCCCTGGGGAATGTTCTTTGAACTCTTTAATGATCAATTTTTATTTAAAAAAGAAAAGTTATTTGTGATAATATTTATGGAAAAATATCTAAAGGACTTTCAATATATTTCAATATATCTTTTTAAAGAACACTACCAAGAGTGGGGCAGTAATGCTATATTTTTGTAAGTCATTATACAACGAATTTGAGTAAACAGTGTTTCAGCATTGTGCCTCATCCTATATTGAAAGACACCATAGAAATATTTATTCAAAATTAATCGTTGTCTCTATTGTTGGTGCATTGTTAGGACATTATTCACTTCATAAAAGTGAGCCATAGAAAAGTTATTTTAGTTTTCTTAGAGAAAAGTTTGACCTCTCCATGATAACACTTCTTTTTTTAAAAAGAAATCTTATGTGGCTCCTTTTTTGCTTTGGCCACTAAGAATATTGTCGTTTCTAGCAACTTTTTAGATTCTTCCTCCCTCCCTCCCTCCATCCTTTCCTTCCTTCCTTTTCTCTTTCCTTCCTTTCTTTCTTCTTTTTACTATAGAGTATTCTTTTTCTTTTTTCCTGCCAGCTTTATTGAGGTATAATTAACATGAGCAAATTGTATCTATTCAAGCTATACAAATTAATTATTTGATATACATATACATTGTGTAATGATTACTACAGTCAAATTCATCAGCACATCGTCACTATACATAGTTACCATTTGTGAGTATGTTTATGTGGGGAGTAGGAGGGAGGACAGTGCTGAGGACACTTATAATCTACTTTCTTAGCAAATTTCCAGTAAAAAATACAGTATTATTGACTATAGTCACTACGCTGTACATTAGATCCCAAGAACTAATATGTCTTAAAACAAAGTTCATTAAGGTACTACCTTTCTAAATTTCATTAAGTCAGAAACAAAGAAAATGCTTGTACTTGCATGGCAGGCTTAGTCTCTGTGCTGCTACAACAAAATACACTTGAGACTAGGTAATTTATGAAAAAAAAGAAATTTATTTTCTCACAGTTATGGAGGCTGGGAAGTTCAAAATCAAGGTGCTGGCAGGAGCAGGTTTGGTGTCTGGTGAGGGCTTCTCTCTGCTTCCAAGATGGCACCTTATCACCGAATCCTCCAGGGGGAAGAATATTACGTCCTCACGTGGTGGAGGGCAGAAGGGCAGGAGTACTTAATTCTGCCTGAAGCCTCTTTTCTCCGGGCCTTAATCTGATTCATGAAGGAGGAGCCCTAATGACCCAGTCACCTCTTAAAGGTCCCACCTCTTAATACTACCACATTTACTATTAAGTGTCAATACATGAATTTTGGAGGAGACACATTCAAACGATAGCATATGCTGAGGAAAACAGAAATGACTGCTTATGGCTGGAGGGAACAAATCCAGAGTTGGGCCACCCAACTACACTTGGCTTCCCTGAAAGCCAAGAGGTCAGCATGTTTGTGTACCAGAAAAGCATTCATGGCATACCACTGGAAAGCTCTGCTCTATGGCATATATTTATGACAGCCTTTCAAATTGGATACATGATTGAAACCATCCTCAAAATCTTTGTGGAAGGAGGCAGGAAACAATCAAACAAACAACAAACAACAACCCCCCTCCCCCAATAATCAAATAATTGGTCAAAAGCAGAGAAAAAACAAAAAACTTAGAGTGCCAAGATAATAGGAATGCAGAATAGAATTTTAGTAGCAATCAGTTCATCAGCATTTTGCAGAGGTCTCTAAAAAAAAAGAAAGCTCTTCAGTAATCCTGTGACTTACTATGTAAGAATAAATTTGACTTCAATGCCCAGACAAAAACTCAGAAATCTCTAACTTGTAAGGACACTGATATGGCTAAGACAATTACCAGTGCAGATTAGTAGGAAAAGAAGATTGGAGACATAAAGGAGTATATTATCAGAAACTGGAAAACAGAGGAAGAAATACGGTTATTGCCTACTTTTTACGGCATAACTGGATGAAAGTTTTTACAAGCTTTGTAAGGAGGAACTAGAAACTGACATAAGAAATACACTGTAAATAATTTGAAATTAATTTTGAAATCTATGCCTGAATCAACATTTTAGTAAAATGTATATAGCATTCAGTATATAATGTGCTTTTAGCCATTTACATTTATTTACTTTTTGCTGTTATCTTTAAGTCTAAAAATGAAGGATCCTTGCAGTTATCACAGTTAGATAACTGACAGAGTATCCTTCATTCTTTCAAGCAAGATTTTTGATTTCAGAATGGAACAAAATCAGGTGGTTTTTACTCCTTAAAAATGTTATTTTAACAGACTTATCTCTCCCTCTGGATGTGCTACCCAATGCAATTGCAGCAACCAAGTAGACTGTGCTATCTATATGCTGAAAATTCCCATACTAACATCTTCAGCCAGTCAAAACTCTGGACTTGAATATACAGTTTTCCACTCAACATCTCTGCTAGGCTATCTTGTAGATATTCTAATTTTGAAATGCCCATAAATAATCTCCAGACATTATTCCCACACCTCTTCCACCCAGAACGTTTCTCATCTCAGCTGATGATAATTGCATCTTTCCACTTGCTCAGGTCCCTAATTTTCAAGTCCCTTTGACCCTTCTCTTTACTCCCCATGTTATAATCCATCAGAAAATGTTGTTGGCTTTATAGTAAAAATACATCCAGAATTTAACTATTTTCTTCCACTTCCTCTATTTTCACTCTAGTCTAGCCCACTCACCTGCTACTGTATAATTGCAATAGCCTCTAACTTGTTTTCCTACAGCCGCTCTTAACCTTTTTTTTTTTTTTTTTTTTTGAGACGGAGTCTCGCTCTGTCGCCCAGGCTGGAGTGCAGTGGCGCGATCTCGGCTCACTGCAAGCTCCGCCTCCCGGGTTCACGCGGTTCTCCTGCCTCAGCCTCCCGAGTAGCTGGGACTACAGGCGCCCGCCACCACACCCGGCTTAATTTTTTTTTGTATTTTTAGTAGAGACGAGGTTTCACCATGTTAGCCAGGATGGTCTCGATCTCCTGACCTCGTGATCCACCAGCCTCGACCTCCCAAAGTGCTGGGATTACAGGCGTGAACCACCGAGGCTGGCCTCTTAACCCTTTAAAATCAGTTTTCAACACAGCAGCCAGGGTAATCCAGATCATGTTACTTTGTTTTATTATTGTTTGTTAACGTTTACATAAGCTCTATAAGACCATTGATTATAGTTTTGTTCATTTATGTATCATAAGTTCCTAGAACAGTATTTGGCCTATGACTGAACAAATGAATATCCATTTTTCAAAGAGAGCACTGATACTTAGAGAAAGAAAGAAACTTACTTCCTTAATATCTCATAGGGATTGTAAGAATTGAACCCAGGTCTTTGGACCCCACTCTGATGTTCTTTTTCACTATCCTATGCTTCCTCCTAGACATGTTGACCGAATACTCAGAGTGAATATCAAGATTTTTTTTGAGAAAAGGTGTTAAACTGACTTGCAGGAGTCTGAGTTCAAGTCATGGTTCTGCCCCTAAACAGGCCGAATCTGAGTACCACAATTTTTCACTTGCAAAAGGCAGTTGAACTAAGATGACATCTAAGGTTCATTGTGCAGCCAAATATTAATAAGTCCAGTGACACTACTCAATATTTCCCAAGTCTTCAATAGCAGCATAAATAACTGTTATTTGAAGGCATCAGAAGGACAAGAAAGCCTACCAAATATGCTACTTGCTTCTTAGATTCCTGCGTATAGCCAGTTCTACGAACCTTGTAAAGTGGGGCAAGGTTTCCCAAGGCTGATTGCTAACTGGTGACATTTGGTGCAGCTGGCACCCTCACTGGTGATATATGCAAATGTGGTTGTTTGGGTAAAACAGTGTGACATCTAATTATTTATTTTATGTCTTTGCTTTGTGAAATCAAACTCATATCCAAATTAGCGGTATGATGCCTTAAGGTTTATGACAAGCCTTTGTGTGTTTTTTTTAACTCCTTAGGCTAGAACTCACTGTGTATATATATATATATATATTTGTGTAAGTAGTTGTGTTTATTCATCTACCTCGAATACAATGGGTTTTTTTGTCTAAAATACACTTTTCCAATCCCAATTTGCTCTTCATTCCAGCCAAATCAGTTTTATGATGGTTCCTCTTAATCTCCCTTTTATTTTTCTTGATCCTCTTTTCCTTTCTTCTATTTTTCCCCTTCCTTCTTTATCTTTCCTCTTTTTATCTTTCACTCATACTATTTTCCTCAAGAAACGTCTACCTTTTCTGACAATGCTAACCCACCTCTATTTAAAGATGCAATTTAATTATGAGAAGCCTTATCTGACAGTTGTACTCAAGTCAGAGCACTGATTGTCTCTTTCATCCCCAAAGTTTCTGGGGATTCTGTTTATTACCGTAAATATTTTATGACTTGTAGTTCTTATTTGTTTCTTTGTTGATCATCTCCCTGTAGTCTTACACGTTGTGGCACTCACTAGATTTCAAACTTCTTCAGTATGCTGACTTTGACTTCTGTAACTCTTAAGTTTTCCTTTTCACATTTGAGTACAGGTTTGGAAAGAGTGCAGAAAGCTACCTAGACGTCTGTGTTTCAGTCATCTATTGCGTCATAACAAACCACCCCAAAACGTGATGCTTAAATCATCCATTTTATTGTACTCATGGTTTTGGAGGTGAGGAACTCAGGAATAGCTCAACTGGATGGTTTGTCTTTTATCCCTATGGTGTCAGCTGAGGCAGTGGGATTGGAGGATATACTCCAAGATGACTTTCATTCACTGTCAGGTGCTATGGTGTTCCTTGGCCTGCCTCTGCCTGCATGGCAGCTCACCGTACAGAGCTTTCCACTTGGCTTGGGCTTCTCACAGTGCAGTAATCTTGGGATAATCACATTTCTTGCATGTGATCACACTTCAACCCTATGCTTTATTGGTCAAAATAATCACAGGGCCTCCCAGATTCAAGGAAGTGAAGAAATACACTCCAGCTCTTGGTGTTCGGAATGGGACAAGGTCATATGACAGGAGAGCATGCAGAATGTGTATCATTATTGAGGTCCCCTTTGAAAAATATAATCTGACTAATCTGCAGAGGAAATTCAACAGTTTCATTTGAAAGTGCATTGGCGTAAAATGCAAAATATATACATTGAGGAGTCAAAAATTAGAATGTCTAAAATGAATAAACCAACCACTTTAGACCAATCAGCCAATAAACAAACATATAGACTAACATTTTATTAAGAGAATCTTCACAATTAGATTCTGGTCTCTGGTCCACCTGATAACCATAAAATGATGGCCTGTTGGTGTTATGGTAAACTATTCTTTGATTAAACTGAATGCAATAATCACTAATTATATTGTAGAAGCTCTTGCTGTATCACATACAGTGATGACACCACCCACCATGGTATTCTGTCCATAAGTGGCCTAGAATTTAGTTTGAAGTCGAACTTCTTAAGACACTTATGACTTTTTCAGTTTGGCTCTTCACTTTCAAGTGGCATCAATCTCAATCTTACAGTATTCTTTTAAGTTCTGCAAATTAATCTATAAAACAAGCAAGAAAATGGATTGCATTATATTATTTATTCACTTAACATGTATCACGTTTAAAATGCTTTGTATGCTATATGTGATGAAAAGATAGATTTTGGTTAAATTGAATAAAATATTCTAGTTCTGAGATCTAAGATTACAATCCTGTGTGTATGTGTGCACATGTGTCTATGCATGTATTTTTGTGTATTAGGATTTGAGTGAGGTTGCTGATGTAGGCTATGTAGAGAACTAAACGGCCAGGCTCAGTGGCTCACGCCTGTAATCCCAGCGCTTTGGGAGGCCGAGGCGGGTGGATCACGATGTCAGGATTTCGAGACCAGCCTGACCAACATGGTGAAACCCCATCTCTACTAAAAATACAAAAATTAGCTGGGTGTGGTGATGCGTGCCTGTAGTCCAGGCTACTTGAGAGGCTGAGGCAGGAGAATTACTTGAACCTGGGAGACGGAGACAGCAGTGAGCTGAGATTGTGCCATTGCACTCCAGCCTGGTGACAGAGCGAGACTCTGCCAAAAAAAAAAAAAAAAAAAAAAAAAAAAAAAGAACTAGACGGTCTGTCGGTCTGTCTTACAGGTTTAAGAAGAACATTGGTATTGACTCACTGGATCTTATTCCCACCTACTAAATTAGAAGTTCTTTGAGGTCAGTACTCAGATCAGTATGAGAGAATATTCATCTCTCATTTCCCCATGGACTGTGGCAATAATACCTGGCACATTTTAAATACGCAATAAATATTGAACACTCAAGCCTTTGGAGTAGAGTTTCTACGCAAATAGAATTGCTCCTGCTGGTAAACTAATACTGGTTTAACCACACTTGGAATTTGAGGTCAAAATAGGCTACTTCAACTTCCCAGAACCTTGAGGAAACTTGTCCCTTAAGGCTGTTTGACTCATTGCGTTTTGTGTCAATCTTGCCGTGCCTGATCTCCCACCTTGAGTGAGCCTATTATTTACACTCACTTACCTGCCATCTTAGAAACTGTAGATAAAGAATCTTTTCCAGAGGTCTTGGAATCAAACATCCTTCACTGAAACATTACTGGACATGGAATGAATCAGAAACATGTGGATTAAATTTCCCTGAAAATTTCTTTGGTTATAAAAATTAAGGAAAAAAAGTGTTTGGCCAGATGCATTGTGGGTAATGCCAAACCCAAATTGTATGAAAAATGTGTGTGCTGCTTAGGTAAACAAACAAATAAAAAAATAAACAAATTTTATTTCTCTCTTGCCTTGTAAAACCCCACATTCACTGTAAAAACCTCGAGTCAGTTTGAAGCTAGGTTTTATAAAAGGTGTTGCAAAGTTTATGGTTTCCCTCTTTGATCATTGGAGACAGAGTTGTACAGATAAATCCTTCTGAGAATGCATATAAGCAAGGCTGAAGTTTCTCTATAGATTTCAAAGGATTGAATGAGGTAAGATGTATTGGTAAGATTTATTTGATTTCTGAATATTAACTGGAAATTTCATCTAAAATAAGTTCTTTCAGGAGAGAAGCAGCTGAACCTGAGTCTGACTGTTTACCTTGTTTAAGTTTAACATGTTTAAGTTAAACTATTCTTAAAATATTCAGGGCCAGGTGTGGTGGCTCACACCTGTAATCCCAGCACTTTGGAGGCCCAGGGAGGGTGGATCGCTTGAGGTCAGGAATTGGAGACCAGACTGGGCAACATGGTGAAACCCCATTTCTACTAAAAATACAAAATTTAGCTGGGCTTGGTGGTGAGTGCCTGTAATCTCAGCTACTGGGAGGCTGAGGCATGAGAATAGCTTGACCCCAGGAGGCAGAGGTTGGAGCAAGCCAAGATCATGCCACTGCACTCCAGCCTGGGTGACAGAGCAAGAAAAAAGAATTCAGAAGCTTGGACATGATAGATGTTTATGAAAAACAGGAAAATGCCTTTATGACTGCAACAACAAACACACTTGAAAGTAATTTAGTTCCCAAACCCTATTTAGTAAAAAGGAAGAATGTGAGGGTCAAAATAAACCTCATTGCAATGATTATTGTCATTCTGTTCATCCCTTCCATTAAAATCCCTCAAACAATTGCTTAAGCATGTATGTCCTTGTACTCAGCATAATTTAAGAAGAACCATGTGGATATGGTCCCTACTACATAGACTGACATTGGCTAGGGTGTACCCTAACACAGAGCTCAGAACAGAAGAAGAAAGATAGTAGGAAAATAAACAGGCCAAAAAATATTTCTGTCAGTGGCTGTCGCCCTTTAGTGTGCATTAAGTACCACCTGAAAAGATTATTAAAAATATAGTTTACAAATGTCCTATCCCCTGCCCAAAGATTTTGACCTGAACTAGGACCTAGGAATCTGCATTTTCAACAAAGATTCAAGTTGATTCTGATGAAGATTATCCAAGAAGCGCAAATGTGAATTTAGAAGGTGAAAGAGAAAACTTACTGAAACTGATATTGAGAAGGACTGAGATAATCCTTCCCCAAGATGGGGGGAGACAAGGGCGCTGACTCTACCTATTTAGTGCCAGTTTGTGTAAATGCCCTTTTAAAATTATAATTATGGACCTCTAGAAATGTATCTGTTCATTCAGTAAATATTTAGTAAGTGCTAAATATGTTGTGAAAAAATAGAAACATGAATCTGTGCCCTCATGAATCTTACATTCTAGTTGGAGGATACAGTCAGTAGAAAGACAATCAATAAAATAACTTACATAATAGATCAAGTAGTGATTAAGTATCAAAAAGAGAATGTGGGAAAATGGGTAAAATTCTTGAAAAAGTGGAGAGAAAAGGCCTAGTTGAGAATGCGACATTTGGGTAGAACTTAAAGGAATCAAGGAAACAGAACAGCCACAGGAATGCCATAGGAAAAAAGTGTCCAGGCTGGGGAACCAGCAGTTGGAAAGGACTTGAAGTAGAAGTGTGTCTGGGATAGCAATGGAGTGGGCCATGAAAAGAGCAGAGGACAGCAGATAGGGGAGAAAGGCTAAACAGGAGGGGGCTTAAAGGGTCACAGGCTTTGGCTTCTCCTCTGAATAAGTGGTATGAGAGGCCACTAGAGGGTTTGAGCAAAGACAAAACTCACACGAATGTTTCCAACATATATGAAGTGGAAATTAAAATACCAATTTAGTTATTCACTCTGCCTCATTTACAGAGCTCAAGGTATGATATATTTGTGCTGGGGAAATTTTGGATGAATGGTGCTCAGAGAGTGGAAAGGACTGGATAAAATGTGAAAAACCTGATCCTGTCCTCAAAATATACTACATTCTATGTGGGATTATATGAATCATTTAGTCTCTCAACAGTTATTATCCAGAGCAGTTAATATTTGCCTCAGTTTCTGGAGTTTTAAAGCATGTAAATATGGAGTATTTTCATTTAAGCATGAAGTAAATGAGAATTTGGTCATGTTAGAAAGGTATCTGAGATCCATGGATTAAAGTATAGGGTGTATATCTGTAGTAGGTGAAATTTCCCATTTCCATTTCCAAAGGTTTAGGAGCTTAAATAAACTTAGATAAAGACTTTATAGGAGACATTAAGAACAATAAATCTGAATCACTAACTTTCCTAAGCTAGGGTACAAGAAGACACAAACAAGTCATGTAAAATATCTGGGAATAAAGTGTTTCTGACCTCTCCAACATACTAATTATCCTAATTTTTCATCACAAGTAAATTATAGTTAGTATTTCATATTATAGAAACTTGGGGTATTTTTTAGTTTTCTAGGATACAGTTGTGCTCATAGAAAAGATAATAGTGTTTCAAATTAATAGATAGTGCTCTTGCTGGAATGAGATTCAATACACAAATAAGAGCTGGTGACAGAGTTTCATTAAGTGGGGACTTTTATATGTGTTGTTGCCTGATTTTTAATTCTTCCTCAGCAACATCTTTGGTTTCATCTCCTTTCCAATTAATTAACAATGCCAGGTAAATAGTGTGACTAAATTTTTCTGTCAATTAACTGATATGTCATCTATCACCAGAAGGTATATCTTCAAATACTTGTTCATGACTTACATGTATTTTTTAAGGCACTGTATTAGTCTGTTCTCACACTGCTATGAAGAAATACCCACGACTGGGTAATTTATAAAGAAAAGAGGTTGAATTGACTCACAGTTCTGCATGGCTTGGAAAGCCTCAGGAAACTTACAATCACAGCTGAAGGGGAAGCAAACATATTCTTCTTCACATGGCAGTAGGAGAGAAAAGTGCCGAGCAAAAGGAGGAGATCCCCTTATAAAACCATCCAGTCTCCTGAGAACTCATTCACTAACATGAGAACAGCATGGAGGTAACCACCCCCATGATTCAATCACCTCCCAATGGGTCCCTTCCACGACATTTGGGTATTATGGGAGCTACAGTTTAAGATGAGATTTAGGTGGGGACATAGCCAAACTATATTAGGCACTGATTCTTGGATTCTTTAATCTCACATTATTTCTATGTTAAAAAAATGGTATTAAGGATGCTGCCTATATTTCATAGGTTCCTTGATGTTAAAGATATTAAAACCTACTTAACATTATTCTACCTCAAGAAATATTAAAATAATTAAAATAATATTTAACATAATTTTATGAAGGGTCATAAGAATAACAAATGGTGATTATTTGATAACCAAATATTAGAAGTGAAAGTATTAGTCTCATTTTCCAGATTAAGAAATGAAACTAGTTGCTTGCCAATTGCATGTAGCTAACCAATGTCAGATCTGGGTCAAGTCTAGTTTATCTCACTTTCAGCGTTGGGCTCTGGAATGTTCTACAAGATCAGAGCTTTAACAGGAGTCAATCTAGGAACTGGTGGACTTTATGATGCATTATCAAAAGCCTTTAGACTAAAGCTCAAGTGACCTATCCAGCTCCACACATGCATTTAGCATAAAATAGGGTCATGGAATGTTAGAATGGGAAAGAGCCTTAGAGAAGGTGGTTCAGCTCTCTCGTTTTTAAGATAAGAAATGTGTTTTGTGAGGTTTTTGTGCTCCAGCTGCATCCTGGCTCTAGTTTCTTCTTCAAGTTGAAGAAGAACTATTCCCCAGCTCAGTGTTCTGTAAGTCATTAAAGCCTAAATTTGCTTGAAATGATTATTTGAATTATGCCTCACTGGCATTAAAATAATAAAAAGTCCAGTCCTCTGCTTTCTAAGTCAGGTTTTCTAGTAGCAATCTCAAAATCTTGCCACTTCTGCCACTTTGCTACCCAGCCATTGAAAACATAAACTTCTGAATTATAAAAATAAAGAATTCAAAGAAAAAAAGCAATATTTGATTGAGTTGGCTGGATTTTCTTTACTTCTTTCATATTCAAGTGGACAATTTGTACAATTTCCCTTACTTTGATCCTAGCTGCCCACACTACCAAGTTGCAGGCACAAATTACTTGCCCACTTCTGCATCCACAGACTTTGAAGGACTGGGAAAAAAAATTCACCCATTGTGAAATTTCCATACTGAAAGTGCCTACTTTCAGTTGGTGCTGCTGACTTGGACCATATGAGAAGAGGCAGCTCCAGCCAGGGCTGCCCCCAAGCCACTCACCCTGCCAAACCTCTGGGTCCCACCAACACCATTTCCTGAATGATGAAGCTCCCCATGTGTGCCCACTGGCATGCCCTTGGAAGATCAGTAATACCCAATCAGGAATCAATTAATGGGAGAGAAGAATACAACATAGAGCTTTCTATTTAACTTGGAACTATGATAATCATGAAATGGCTCTGGGTATTTTGTGAATCAGATTGCTGTCAAATCCATGTATTTTTTTATTTGGATACACTTCAGTGATTGTACTGTTCTTTGGTAAAAACTGTTTGATGTTCAAAACCTTGAAGCCATTTAGACCACGTTGTTTCCCTTTTTTCAAATGGAAGTTTGCATTTTGTCCACCACAAAGAGAATGCAAATGCCAAGAGGTCTGAGTTCATTTTCAAAGTCCAAACCCACAAACTCTGATTGGCTTTTCATCTTGGCTAGACACATTCCCCAGGGCTCTAGACCTTACATCAAATGGAACAGTATCATGTCCTAATGAGGAGTATAAACTGCAAGGTAGATTACCTGAATTCAAATCCCTTGACTGAAACTTTGAGCACATTGCCTCATTTTTCTTAGTCTCAGTTTACTTCATCTTCCAATGGGGTAATAAGAGTAAAAATTTCCTTGTATTATTGTATGTGGAGCATTTAGGAACCTGACACATAGTATTCAATTTTTGAGAATACTGAGAGAGGTACCATTTTCATATGGTTTTTTTTTTTTTTGCGTGGGGTATTTTTTTAAATATAAATGAACTGAAATAATCCTTAATAAGATAGTTTTTAATGAAAAAGATCAAATAAGCTATTATGCAATGTTATAGACTGTGTTTAAAAATCAATAAAAAATTGTGAATGAATAATATTTATGCAATAATTTTCATTGTTCAACATATTGCAATACTGCCACCCTTTCTTTCCCTTTTCTTCTTTTTTATGCTTTAGCCCAAACTAGTCATTCCCATTTTCACTAATCTTAAATCAATATTTTCTCCTTATTTCCCTTAGTTCCCATACCCCTGAGTGCATATCAAGGGGATTTGATATTTTTTAGCTTAATTTTAAGAATAATTTTCTCAAGGAAATGTTCTAATAGTGGCGAGAGGCTAAAAGGGAATAGAAACAAGACTCGCAAAGACAAGAAAGCAAGATGAAAGAAGGAGGAATAGGTTTACATATACCAGAAAGAATGACCTAGAAAATTCGACTATGAAAATTCCTGTAGGAAGAGGGAGGAGAAGTGAAACTTATGTAACATGTGACTGTTACTAAACCATCTGCAGTGTTTTAGTAGAATCCACATAGATCCTGATAATAGATGAGTTGTGTAGCTATGGGGGGTTTTGTGAGAAACTCAAAGTTAGGACTCAAAAATAAAATTGACTTTAGCAGGAGCACTGCATTGGGGTGAGGGGCCAGCAGGTGGGCATTGAGTGTTGCATTTACTTCACAGGAATATTAAAGTATGTGATTCATAGAAGATCCTGAATAAATATATGTCAAGTAAAATGAATAAATAAATGAATGAACAAAAAAACAAAATACAATCATCAAATAGATGTTAGTAGTATAATGTAATTAAATTTATATTTTTATTTCAAGTATAGAATTGTATGAATAGAATGTTCTGAGACCTGTACCATACTAATAAAGACTGCATTATTAAAATAATATGAGACCAAAGCATACAATATTGAAAGGTCAATATTCTGGACTCTCTTGAATGAGAGGGGAAATAAACTAAAAGTGTCATTCTTTTCCATTCTCAGTTTGTTAGAGGGGATACGTAGAAAAGTAAACTGGCTCAATAAATCATCAATTCCTACCCTTTCTGTCCCAGGAGATGCTGAACAGCCCAGAGGGATAGAAGCTACAGAGAGGGCAAAGACCAATGCCAAGGATGGCTTGGAGGGGACAGCCATAGGCTCAAAGGCCTGGAGGCCACATATCTCCTGGTAGCAAAGCCTTCACCTAGGGAATGGTTAGCACTCAGATCATTATTAAACAAGACACATTTGTATACTAGAAAGTGGCCTCCTAGGAAATTTCCCTCATAGAAATTCACTCACCTCAACCTTCCAAACCAAAGCCCTTGGACAGGAAGAAGCAGCTGAGGTTCCAGTTAACAGGCCCTTAATTTTCAGCCATTTCTCTATTGACAACTACTCAACTGTAACTGTTGAGGGCTTTTACTTCCAGGCTGTTGTAGGTGGCATTCCCCAGTAGGAGATTTTGAGATGGAGATTAATGTGCAACACATTTATTAGGAAGCACCCTGGAGATCAATACCAGTGGAAGGGAGAAGAAGAAAACAGAATTCTGTAGAGAGGGAAGTTGAAATCTGATTTTCATACCAACATAGGAAGATTTATTATGCTGAAGCCCTCAGCATGTCCCATGGGAAGCTGTGGATCTGGGATGACACTTTAGAGTTGGGGTAAGGTGTCTGAGCTTTTATATCCCTGAAATGATTGGAATTGCATAGGAGCTCCTTTTTTTTTTTTTTTTTTTTTGGTGTGATCTCACTGCTCACTGCAACCTCCCAGTTTCAAGTGATTCTCCTGCCTCAGCCTCCCGAATAGCTGAGACTACAGGCACGTGCCACCGCACCCAGCTAATCTTTGTATTTTTAGTAGAGATGGGGTTTCACCATGTTGGCCAAGATGGTCTCAATCTCTTGACCTCGTGATCTGCCTGCCTTGGCCTCCCAAAGTGCTGGGATTACAGGCCTGAGCCACTGCGCCTGGCCTGGATAGGAGCTTCTTTTGAAAGTAGACATGATCTTAGGCAAAGCGTGTTTCTTCAGCTGAGACAATCTTCCAAGAGTGCTCATGGCAAAGGGCCGTGCTCTGGCAGTACTGCCAGCAGCTGGGGAGATAAATTCCTCATTTCTGAAGGGGAATCTGGGCAGCACACCATACCATTCCACACAGATACTTCCTATGTATTTGTTGCAGTTTCCTTTTGATGTCAAAGTAAACAAATAAAGAACAGTAAAAGTAACTTTATTCCATAAGATGACATTAAATCAGGTGGAATACAATGCTTAGCTAAAATCTGCATTGTAGAATCCCAGTTGAACATTTAACTGACATCATGTACTCATTTTATTTTATTAGATGATTTTTGTCCAAAAATTTTATAAGTATTTAGCGGAAAGGTTGGGAGAGTTTTTTAAAATAGGCAATTCTGATACATAAAATAGGGCAAGAATTATTTTATTATTTGATCTGGCATTATGGCAGATATATGTTCTTGGAAAACACTTCCATTTCTGTTTTCACTTAACAAGATCTTTACAGTACAATGAGTTTCATACCAACGTAAGAAGACATACAACACATACCACCTTAGAAGTGAACTAGCTTCCAAGTTTGTTGCTAAGCTGATGCTTGGAACTTTGAGTTGTTACGTAGATTTGTGCTTAAGTTGATTTAAGTTTCACATAGTTGTTGCTCTATGATGTAGCACTATTGTTGCCAACAGATGGTATTGTCCTTGTAAAATTCTGAGTGAATGATCCCCCTTAGATGATTATTATAAATAAAGATACCTGGAGTTGGTTAATGTCATCTGACTATATATATTTATATATACTGGTAAAGCAGAGCAATTTAGAGTGGAAGAGGAGATGATCTATTCTCGACATCTTGGAACTCTTCCGTGACGTCACATGTTACCTGAGCACTGAAAGATAAGTAGGGATTAGTGAGGCAAAAGTAGGAACAGAGGAGTATCCTTGCTAAAAGAATTTCATGCAAACGCAAGCAGGTTCAAAGGCCCTGAAGTAGAAGGAGCCGATGAGGGTGAGGTTTACTCTTTTCCTTAGTTTGGTCCTTTGGTTTCATGAAGCTTAAATAATTTGGAGCATAAGTAGTGCTATGGCCTATGGGTTGTTCTTCAGGATCTCCTCTAGTTTTGATGAAGTCAGTGCTAATGCTGCTGATAACCTTTTTGTTTTAAAGTAAATCCTACAAATTTGGAACCTAACCCAGAAGCAGCTGCTACTGCAGATGCTTTTGGTTCTGGGGTGTAGGAAACCCCACTACCCCACACTGTCTAAAGGGGACCTCCTATCCATTTGTCAGCCTGTCTGATTCCTCCATTCAAATCTCATTTGGTTGGCTTTTGAAGGCTTCTTGGTTTTATAGGGAGTCATCATTTAAAAAGAAGATATAGCTGAGCGGTATTATAATTTAGCAGAAATTTAATCTTCTTACAGCTGATCTAACAGGAAGAACCCAGACCCCATAAAAATGGAATGAATGGAATATAACGAGCCCTAGGGAGATGTGGGGGAGAGAAAGTGGGGGAACCAAGTCCTCAGGGAAGGTCTTGGAAAGAGGAGGAAAAAATATAAAATAAAAATTTTACCTACTTGAGAATTCAGCCTTGGGACTCCCCTAATTGCAAGAAAAGTTTACCAGTGTTGAACCCCGCTATATCTCAAGCAGTTTTCCTGAGACCTTTCTTTTCCCCACCCCCATTCTCCCAGCTTGTGTCCTGGAAGCACCAGCATGGGTCGTGATGCTAAGATTTATAGTGCAGGTAAAGGAATGAATGATTCATCCCCATCTTTACTGCCTTGAAGAAGGATGAAGAAGAAACTGCATCCCACAACAAGCTTTTGTCCTTTGTATTTTAGAATTGACAGAAGTAGCTGATTCAGGCACCTCATTCTCCCTCACTGCCTCTCTCACAGCACCTTAAGGCCTTTTATGCCTATTGCCTTTGATATACCCCATGATTCTTCTTCTTCTATCAACTCCAGAGGCTATATTTTGAAAGTAAGCCCTACATTTTAAACAATATATGGAATGAATTCTAGTGCTGAAATATTTTGGAGCAGTAGCAATGGGCAAAAAGAGTTTTGTTGGTGGGCATTCTGACCAGTTCCTAGGTTGTGTATATTTTGATGAGTATAATTTCCTTGTTAGGTTTTTGCTTGAGGCTGGTTTTGGAACTCAAACTTGACTGTAAATGGAAAATCAGTTTTGCTACAATCTTGTTTCTCTGGTTCTCAGTTTCATCATCTGCGACCTAAGGAATCACATGATAGACAATCACAAAGGTCCTTCTGTTTCAGCTTGAATGCATTGGTTTGGGTACTATACGAATGTAGCTCTGTGGCTGGTTATCAGTACTTATTGGAGTACTTCCATAAAGGTTTGATTCTGTGCTGTTTATTGTTGCTTGGTAAATCTTTCCCACCACTGAGCAGTCTGTAGAGACTGATGCACTGAAAATGCTAATATTAGTTGAAGAAGATGACACAGAAAATGAATTGAAATGCCATTTACTTTCTCAGCTCTGAGAGGAGTTACTTATGTTTAGTATTTTTTATTAAACTAGAGAAGAATGATTCAGTGACCTTGTATACTGTTTTGATTTTTACATGGCTTAATGGGACAAAACAGACATAATGTTTCACCCAGTTAGCAAAATGTGACCCACAAGAATGAACCATCATTGTCAGCATCATTGCCCAGTACTTGTTAGGGTGATAATGCACGACAGACCTCAGGCTCCATCCAAGAACCTGGTAAACTGTAGTCTCCTTCCTAAAAGTGTTGATCTCTAAGAAGGAAAATTATTATTCTATATTTGTATGAGACATAACAATTTATAGCACAGTTTTATACTTTTATCTAATCTTGAGAACAGTTTTATTGTATAAATATCATCAAGCCTATAGGTGAGGAAATTGAGATACAGAGAGCTTATGTAGTTATTAAGTGATAGGGTAAGTATTCAAATTCAGATATTTATGTTTCTATATCCAAATGGCAAAATAAGTATTAGAAAATAAAATACTGCTTTCCAGGAATAGAAACTAGAAACAGCAGCTAGGAGTTTTGAGTAATAATTTTTAAAAGTCCAGGAATAAGCAGAGTAAGAAGTTCACTTACTGAAAGTTGGAAGGCATGAAAATATCCTGCAGACAGTTCTGAATCTTCTGTGAATCCCACATGCAAATGCAGGTGTGGCTTTGGTTGTGTGACTCCGTGAGAGGGCTGAGGCCTGTCCGCTTTCCACAATTTCCAGTCACCAAAGAAGTGCATGGGCCACTGTGACATATGTGACAGGCTGTGCAGCAAGCCAGGTGCTGGGAGACCCCGGCCCAGCTCCTTCTGCTTTTTTCTGTCCGTATGGGATGGATATAACTGTGGGTGAGCAGTGGTGGAACAAATAGTACATTTTTCATCCTAGCTCCAGCTTTCCAGTAGGATCTTAAGCATAGCTCCTGCTCTGAAAGAGTTGAAGCCTAGAGTAAGGAGGCCTCAGAGTCCAGCCCTCATGTCCCAGGAGAGCAGTTATTTACATATATGCATGCTTCTGTAATTTGAAGCTGCATCATTTTGCTAAGTTGTTCAAAATACTAAAAAGTCATTTATGTATAAGATCTTCAGCTGAATCTTTTAAATGTCTGTGTATTTAGAAGATTCATATAATGTATGAACCACATAACTGTTTGTGGGAGAAACGTAAAAGGAGGAGAGTCTATGTTGGAATCAGAGACAAAAGATGGCCTATGCTTTTTGCTGCTGCTGCTGCCTCTTCTTTTTCTTCCTCTTTTCCACCTCCTCTTCCTCTTCTTCCTCCTCCTTCTCTTGCATTAGTTTGTTGGAAAATAGTCTATTTGTCATAGAGGTAGGGATAATTATTTATTTGCTTTGCTATTATCATTGGTATAGCTATCACTGTTTGTCTTAAATCGACTTTCCACATATCTGGCTATGTTAATGCATGTATGTTATACAATAGTTTCAAAATCTGATGTTTATTTTCATCTACATTTTCTCTGAGTTCTTTAGTTTACCTTAGTTAACTTGAAGAATCTGGCAGATAATGGGCAAAAAAGAGATAATCATTGAGTAAAATTTTTTGACCATAAATATGTAGAATTTCCAGGAGGTTAATACAACAGATCAGCAGATATCCCTGCATGTGTAAGATTGAGCAGAGTGAGGAAGATTGCCCATGGCTATTTCTCTGTGGGGTGGAGGGTGGTAATGGGATATGGGTAGGGATGGAAAGATATTTATTAAACACCTGTCAGCAACTTTCAGATTCATGATCTCATTTAAGCCTTTAACAATTTTGGAAGGCAGATATTCCCACATCATTATACATGTATGAAAAATCAGGCCCCAAGAAGTTGATTTGCTCCAGATCATATCCTTTGTGGTGAAGCTGGCATTTAAACTCAGGTCTGTATGTTTCCAGGTTTGTGTATATTCTTTCTAGTGAATCACAGGTCTCTGAAAGATACCACTTAGTAAGGACATTTGGCTTCCTAATGACAGCACGTTCATGATATGATTATTAATCCTTTTTCAATTTTTGGAATCCTTGTCTGAGGGGACAATGTTTACTTCTCTTCCTACGCCTTACACACCCCTACCTTGCCTCCTTGATAGGTCCTTAGTAAGAGTAAAGAGAAAGAAACTTGCATCATGACATAGAAGTGATATTGTGAGAATGATCAATGTCAATAAGAGGAAGTATTTATCTTTCAGTTTGAGGAATCCAGAGGATCTAAAGTCTCCTGAAGCCTTTTCTCATGCCACTCCTGCTGCTCCCATGATGCCTGGTCCTTGGTGATCAGATGTAGGTAGAGCTGGGGTCAAGGAAACTATGAGAGTTGAGAGAGCAGGAAATTTCCAGATGCCCAGCTGAATTTGCTTTGATTTGAGTTGCCACAAAGTTGACCCCAAGACTAAGCCTTGGATACAGGTAGTCTATTTAAGAGGTGATCACAGAAAACACAGGGAGGAACTTGGGAAGTGAAACAGGGAAGCGTGAAGCGTTAATACAAGGTGCTTAAATGAACAAGTTATTGCTGTGGGCTCACTAGACTCAATTCCACTGAGGACTCTCTAAGAAAGTAAATGGGATGGGGAGGCTGAGTATTTATTTATCAATTCCTGTTTTGTATTAATTAAAGTTTGCCCTGAGAGCCTTTAAGTATCCTGCAGTTCTAGGTTGTGCCTGTCTTTGGTAGGTCCTGCTTCCAGGTCCCCCTCCCTGAAAATGCCCTCGGTTAAGGTCTAGAGAGGCCCAGGTGGGAAGTTGTCCAATTTTTTTTGTGTGTGTGAATTTTACTGTAGCTGTAAGTGAACTGGACAGCCAGGGAGTATGAAACAGGGTATCAGCTGCATCTGTTACACAGGGTTCTATGATGGGAGACTTGATGGGAAAAGTACAGAAGTGCTTTGCTGTATCCATGTTTACGTGTGGGTGATTAGCAACATGACATCTCTGGTGAGGTGTAGCTTGTACTGTAGTTACAAGCATGGATTCTGGAGGTAGCTCTGCATTCAAATCGTCTGTGTTACTAGTTGGGTGAACTTGGTTGAGTTACTTAATTTCTTAGTGCTCGTCACCGCATCTGTGTAAAATGAGGATGGTAATAATGAAACCTACCTCAAGTGTGTGGGTGTCAATTTTGAAAGTGAATACGCACAAAGCATTTACAACAGAGCCAGGCACAAAATAAGCACTCAAGCACTCCTTATTTCTGGTCATGAAGGAGATGCATATTGCCTTTTAAAATTTACGTATGTAGAAAAATCTTCCTAGTGAGTTTTCTCACTAGAATGCTTTCTCTTACATTCCAAAATCAAATTCTACTCTCCCAAACCCAGGATTTCACATATATCTTAACATGTAATCTACTCAAATTTTGAATTCAAATTTTAAGGGGTAAAAGTTTGTAAAAGGGCAAAACGAGAATAAGTTTTCAAAACCCGGAAGTGCTGGTGTTGCCGTAAACAGTCTAGTTACCCTGAGAACTCCACATAACAGCACCCATAGATTCCATCACATTGACAGTGATGCATGACAATGACCAATACTGATGGGACATGGGTGAAATTCCCTCTATATTATCTTATCAAGCCTATAGGGTAGATGCTGTCAGCTCAGTTCCTCAGATGAAGAGACAGATTCAAAGAGTTGAAATAGCTTGCTCAAGATCCCACAACTGGTAATTTGTGGGGATGGGAGGCTGACACCAATGCATGTTTTTTTAACCACTATATGCAATTAAAACACTGCAGCAAACTAAATGTTATCCTCCACTGACATCACTTGAGATACTGTATACTCGGGGTGGCTTTAGAATTGAAGCTTGTGTTGAGTTCCTGCTCCACTATTTGTGGCTTTGGGCATCACTTAACCTTTCTGAACTCATTATGTTATATGCTTTCTGTAAAAGAGGAATAATGGCCTCTACCCCATAGACATTTTGGGAATTCTGTGAAGTTATCTTAGTATTTTATAGTTTGGTATAATGTAAATTTGATCATCTTAAAGGATAAAATTTTGAAATGAGAGGATGGGAATCTATTTGAATAAAAACAGTAATAAGAGACTTAAATTTCTTTTATAATCAACTTTATGCTACATATTTCAGAATGTCAAATTAAAATTCTTTTCCCCTTTCTTTCCTTTTATTGATTCACTTCACAAACATATATTAAATACTTACTGTACACCAGGCATGTTTTATGTGCTAAGAGTACAAAGATTAAAGTAATATGGTATGTACATTCAAATTGCTTAAAGTTTAGAATCAGAAATCAGAAATTTTCTCAAAATAGTGGCAGAAAAACTATGGTGGTGTGGTTTTATTTTGCCAACCTCTCCTTTTACAAATATTCTGCTTTCTACCTTCACAAAGAAAAAAAATCTAACCAACTCACAATTTTATTGGTCCTCTACTCCTTGTTTAGGAACAGTTAAGTGTAAATGCTTTTAAATTAGTTTTGACTGTTTGTCAAGGCCCTGTGAGGATATGTGCTCATTTATAGATAGACACTTCTGTCTACAAATTAGGTCCTTCCTAAATGCTGTGAAACATTTAAATCTTCAAAACTATTAAGATTGTTGTCTTTGGCTCCAGATAAGTAGAACAAACAAACCCTTTTCCAAGTGGGTACTAGTTCTGCTGGCTTTTGTTGGCTTTTGAAGCTCAAGGAAGCTAGTAGTCTTGAAACGGCTTCTCCCAGAAACTGAGAACTTTCTAACGGGCTTCATTGCTTGTCTCCAGTATTTCTCCTAGGTGCAGATAACAGTGTTTCTATGTTGGCTGTGAATAGCCTTTAACGGTTTCCTGATTTGTGTTAATATTTACACTTGTATATAATTAGTTGTTTATCTACTCAGGCCAACACTAGCCTTAATATATTAATACATATTTTAAGTATCTTTCACTCCTAATTAATCAGTTGCAAGTGCAAATAGAGTTTGAAAATGTATTTCTAATTTTCAAGGGAAAGTTGATGGACTTTCCTGTTAATTTACTAGTTTTGATGCTTTCCTCTAACCCAGTGGTTCTCAAAGAGCCAGAATGTCCCCTGGATTTTTCTCTCAGGGGACATTTGGCCATGTCTGGAGACATTTTTGATTGTTACAACTGCTATTGCTGTCCAGTAGGTAAAGGCCGGGGATACTGCTCAATACCCTACACAGGGCACTCTCCCTAAAACAAAGAATTATCGGAATCAAAATACTTATAGTGGTGACTTTGAGAAACTGTGTCTAATCTTATTCTTATCTGAAAACTTTGGGAGACATAATAAAATTCTTCAAAGTTAATTCTTCCAGCCATAGTCAGATTTCCCAATGCCAGGGTATGCATAGTCTTGACAATTTACTTTAGTTCATCAGCAAAGTAGGAGAACCAACAGCACCCCACCCAATGAATTTTATTATTCCAAAATAAAACAAATCAGAATTTTGACTTCCTTTTATAGATTCTCTTGCCTTTATTTTAAATATTGTCTGCATATGGAAGGGAACAACATCATAATCTATTCATTAAGAGCTTTAAAGGGTTCACCTGGCCTTGGCCAGTCAGATAGAAAGGTAGCAGAATAATGAATGCAATAACCTACTGTTAAAGAATTTGAGTGATCCTTGTGAACTACTCACACTTTTTCCAGAAGCTTTTAAAGGTTTTCTCACATTAATACCTTTGCTTATACTAGTCCTCTCTTCCTTAAGTATAAAAATTGTATCCGTAACTGAAGGCCCAGTTGTCTGTAGAACACCTCAAGAAAAAGTGATCACTTCTTCCTTAAAGAAAATTTGTGGATTCCAGAACGCTGTCCTCTGACATGTCAAAATAGATATGCAAATATATTCCTAACTATATATATCTTGTTTAAGGTATACATAGTCTCTTCAGCTAAATTTTAAACATTTCAGCAGTAGGACACTCTATTTTATATCTTTCATTTTTCTCATAACACCTATCTACTGAACATATAATTAATAGGCATTGAGTGTATTTGGATTGGTCACCCAAATCTACATGTTTTCCTTTTCTATGGAGTTAAAGACCATAGTAAAGATAAAGGTATGTAAACCTTTACTATTCCTTAACTGCATAGGAACTGTGTGTCTGTAATGTGCTGAATGAAAAATTATTCATTGTTCCTTCTTATTTCATTATCCCTCAAATGCCATCTTTTAGATTATTTTATTATATTTTAAAGTACCAGAAAAAGATAGAGATAATGTGTTAGCCAAGTGTAGGAAGACAGAGAGAGAGCCATACTTACTTAAATTAACCTATTTAGTATATTTTAAAACATTTAGATTTTCCACATAGTTTTCCCACAGAATGTTCTGTCTTGTTAATGAAAACTCTGGAGGGAGAGAGGTGGAGGGTGAGAGGTGAAGAAAGATAAGAATTTGGATGTGTGTTTCTCACAGGGCAGCAAGTGGTGGGAGACTTTGACCTAGACCTCTAAAGCTTATCTCGCATATTTGTTAATATGTGGAAGAGTGAACACACAGATTTTAAACTGTTAACCACAACACAAACCACACATGTGAAAGGGTAGGAATGGAACATGAAAGCAAGGCTCCAAGTTTTTCAATTCTGCATTTGTTTTTTTAAAACTTTTCCTATGTTCATATCATAAAGAACAAATCAAAATGTGATGAGGTAAACATTCTATATAGTCATGCGATGAGATCACAGTTAAATACTAACATATTTCTTTCCAGTATTCCCTTGAAAGTGTTTGCATCTATTGCTTTCCAGTTCACAAGTAGCTTTGCTCTTCCCTTCTTGGTACTAACAATTATCTTGGATCGTTCTAGATTTTCTTTTCCAAACAAAACACAAAATTATGTATTGCAGATGTGAATTCTTTAGATTAAACATAGGATCATAGTTTAAGGTTTAAAGATAAGGTATAGCAGTCAAAATGTTTGCAGAGTATACTTTATCAAATATATATCATTTAATATCCCCAATGTGCCTACACTGTTGCCCACTATGCAAAATAATTCTTGTTGTTGTCTTGCTCTTGAGAAAATCTATTTATTTTTAAGACTCTCTACCCAATATTAACCTGCAAGCAAGCTTAATGTTACTATAGGGATGGAGTCTGATATGCCTAAAAAAATTATATTTGGAAAATACCAATTATGTCTTTTCTCAAACAAATACATTCCTTAAATACAGGAACAGTATGTAAGGGGTATGTAGTAGGTCAAGTATACTTCATATAAACTTTATGTAGACTACAAATACATAATCAGTGTATAATTGAATCACTCAATAATGTAGACAATTGACCTTAAGACCTGGTTTACTGAGAGCCAGAACTGGGATTATTTCTATTAAACAACAATTCAACATCTCATTCAGGCTTCTTAGTTAGATTCACTGATGACTCAAGACAAATTTCTTTTAAAATGATAACTTGTCCACTATTCTATTGTTTGTATTACAACTATTTTCTACATTATTTACATTATTACATTATTTCTAATACGTTTATTTTCTATAAAACATGATTCTATTTGTCTTTATATTGGAAAAAATCCAGAATGCTATTGTATGATTCAAAATAAAATCATAAAATTCTGCTCTGAATGTCCTTCTTACAATTCAGAATTTTATGATATTATGCACCTCTTAATTTCATTAGATTTAATATCATTTTGTTGGCTTACATATGTAGCAAAAGCCTAGAGAGATACCTGATTCCTAGATGGGCCGGTTGTAGTATTGTTTGCCATGTAACAATCATGTTTAAATTAGCCATTTGCGCTGTGTAAGAGCAAGTCATTTGTTGGTGCCTCATCAAATGTGCATTACTTCTCCACTGCTTTTCATAAGATTTCAGCCGCTGAGGGTGTGATGGCTGTGGAGGTGGTCTGGGCCAGTGACCTGAGGACTGGAAAATCATTGACAATCTGATATGGAAGATGGCTACACACAACGTTATCGTTCTTCCTGGCTCGTAAGTGAAGATAAGAGGCTATGGCAGTGAGATTTCCATTTGTTGAAATGTATGCTATAAAAATTCAATGTTTTTTTGCTAGACCCTATCTATCTATCTATATATACAACCTGCCCATTAGTCACCTCATACATTTTATCAACACTTCATACTTCATTTTCTTCCTTTGACCTCAGGAAGATTCCCAAGTCATTCTAAAGCCCATTAGTATCTCTGAACACTCACAAGAAATCCATAAATGATTTCTTAATGGTCATTACTAAACAATATTAGGTAATTTTGGATTGGCTAGAAGTCATTTTGTGGAGACTTAAAAAAAATCTTTAATATGCAAATTCTCTTGTTCTCTTTTGTTAATACTATCATTTTCCCTTTGAGTGTGTAAAAATAATTCAAAATGTTTACCACTCAATGAATCAGTACCATCAATGTGCAAATTCCATTTTCATTCTCCATTATTACTTGAGTTTTTAGAGAGGATGAGGTTGCAAAACTACTATAGTTTACAACCAGAGTGAGGAATCTTTCAGATTGACCTCCCTCCTCCTACACTTCCAGATGGTCCCTTGAATAAAGCAAGCTATAGACAAAGGACTCCGTCATATGGTATCCAGCTCCTGTGGGCACCTATGCCATCTGGGAAATGATCTATAGTGATGTGGGAGATAGTATGACATAGAAACATGGGATTTAGAACAATACAGAAGGAATCTAAATTCTTGCTTCACCATATTTGAGTTGTGTTCTTTAAGTAAGCCACCTGTAAAGCAGGGATAATGCTAATCATGACCTCCTACGGTTGTTGTAAAGAAAAAAATGAGATAACAAATTAAAATCCCTAGCACAGTGCCTGTTAAGCACAGTAAGCACTCAATAGAGTTTAACCATTACTCTTATTTCTGCTTCTGTACTCAAGAAGACTTCTCATACTCAAAGGGGAGGAACCTTTTGCAATGTGGTCACTAAACGAATACTTCAAGAGGGTTAAGAAAAAATATCCTAAATGAGAGACCAGAATTTTCACTGAGACCCATAGTGAGGGGAATGATGCTGATTATTGGGGCTTATTAAGAGTCAAATTGTCCATGCATGATGGCTCACGCCTTTAATCCTAGCAGTTTGGGAAGCTGAGGCGGACGTTTGGCTTGAGGTCAGGAGTTTGAGACCAGCCTGGGCAATATGGTGAAACCTTGTCTCTACTGAAAATACAAAAAAATTAGCTGGGTATGGTGCTGCATGCCTGTAATCCCAGCTACTCACAAGGCTGATAAGGCAGGAGGTTCACTTAAGTCTGGGTGGCGAAGGTTGCAATGAACTGAAGTGGTGCCACAGCATTCCAGCCTGGGTAACAGACCAAGACACTGTCTCAAAAATAAAAAATAAAATAAAATAAAATAAAATAGTCAAAGCAACTTTACAAATAAAGACTCAGAATGGCTTGCAGTTTGGCTCCCTGAGTTATGCTCAGTATCATCACTTAACTTGGTACATTAGTTAATAGTCTGGTCTATAGTGGAAGTTGACCTAAGTTGCAATACTCTGGTTAGAGGCTGTAGAGTTATCTCAAACTAATTTATCACCTTTTTGAATGTATAAAAAAAACTTTTGTCTGTATTCACACTCAACCTAGAACACTTCAGGGATCAAATGTGTAGGTTCTTGTCCCGCAAAAATTCAGTTCTCTGCAGACACCAACTAAGTGTCCTGTAATTGAATTCAATTTTGATACTATCTACCTGGAGTTAGTGAAGCTTCATCCATGTCCCTGCAAAGGACACGAACTCATCCTTTTTTATGGCTGCATAGTATTCCATGGTGTATACGTGCTGCATTTTCTTTATCCAGTCTATCATTGATGAGCATTTGGTTTGGTTCCAAGTCTTTGCTATTGTAAATAGTGCATGTGTCTTAATAGTAGAATAATTTATAATTCTTTGGGTATATACCCAGAAATGAGATGGCTGGGTCAAATGGTATTTCTGGTTCTAGATCCTTGAGAAATTGCCACACTCTCTGCCATAATGGTTGAACTAATTTACACTCCCACCAACAGTGTAAAAATGTTTTTAGTTCTCCACATCCTCACCAGCATCTGTTATTTCCTGACTTTTTAATGATCGCCATTCTAACTGGCATGAGATGGTATCTCACTGTGGTTTTGATTTGCATTTCTCTAATGACCAGTGATGATGATATTTTTTTCATATGTTTTTTGGCCGCATAAATGTCTTCTTTTGAAAAGTGTCTGTTAATATCCTTTGCCCACTTTTAATGGTGTTGTTTGCTTTTTTCTTGTAAGTTTGTTTAAGTTTCTTGTAGACTCTGGATATTAGACCTTTGTCAGATGGATAGATTGCAAAAATTTTTTCCCATTCTGTAGATTGCCTGTCCATTCTGATGTGCTAACTAGAATAACCAGTTTAGAGAAGAACATAATTGACCTGATGGAGCTGAAAAACACAGCACAAGAACTTCATAAATCATACGCAAGTATCAATAGCCGAATCAATCAAGTGGAAGAAAGGATATCAGAGATTGAAGATCAACTTACTGAAATAAGGTGTCAAGACAAGATTCCAGAAAGAAGAACGAAAAGGAAAAAACAAAGCCTTCAAGAAATATGGGACTATGTGAAAAGACCAAACCTATGATTGATTGGTATACCTGAAAGTGACAGGGAGAATGGAACCAAGTTGGAAAACACACTTCAGGATATTATCCAGGAAAACTTCCCCAACGTAGCAAGAAAGGCCAACATCCAAATTCAAGAAATACGGAGAACACCACTAAGATACTCCTAGACAAGAGCAACCCCAAGACACATGATCGTCAGATTCTCCAAGGTTGAAATGAGGGAAAAATTATTAAGGGTAGCCAGTGAGAAAGGTCAGGTTACCTACAAAGGGAAGCCCATCAGGCTAAGGTGGATATCTCTGCAGAAACCCTACCAGTCAGAAGAGAGTGGAGGCCAGTATTCAACATTCTTAAATAATTTTCAACCCAGAATTTTATATCTGGTCAAACTAAGCTTTATAAGCAAAGGAGAAATAAAATCCTTTCCAGACAAGAAAATGCTGAGGGATTTTGTCACCACCAGGCCTGCCTTACAAGAGCTCCTGAAAGAAGCACTAAATATGGAAATGAAAAACTGGTACCAGCCACTGCAAAAACACACCAAAATATAAAGACCAATGACACTATGAAGAAACTACTCCAACTAATGTGCAAAATAACCAGCGAGCATCTTGATTACAGGATCAAATTCACACATAACAATATTAACCTTAAATGTAAATGGGCTAAATGCTCCAATCAAAATACACAGACTGGCAAATTGGATAAATAATCAAGACCCATCGATGTGCTGCATTCAGGAGATCCATCTCACATGCAAAGACACACATAGGCTCAAAATAAAGGAATAGGGGAATATTTACCAAACAAATGGAAAGCAAAAAAAAAAAAGCAGGGGTTACAATCCTAGTCTCTGAGAAAACAGACTTTAAACCAACAAAGATCAAAAAGACAAAGAAGGGCATTACATAATGGTAAAAGGATCAATGCAACTAGAAGAGCTAACTATTCTAAATATATATGCACCCAATACAGGAGCAGGCCGATTCATAAAACAAATTATTAGAGACCTACAAAGAGACTTAGGCTCCCACACAATAATAGCGGGAGACTTTAACACCCCACTGTCAATATTAGACAGATCAACGAGACAGAAAATTAACAAGGATATTCAGGACTTGAACTCAGCTCTGGATCAAGTGGACCTAATAGACATGTACAGAACTCTCTACCCCAAATCAACAGAATATACATTCTTCTCAGCACCACATAGCACTTATTCTAAAATTGACCATGTAATTGGAAGTAAAACACACCTCAGCAAATGCAAGGAAATCATAACAAGGAGTCTCTCAGACCACAGTGCAATCAAATTAGAACTCAGGGTTAAGAAACTCACTCAAAACTGGAGGACTACATGGAAATAGTGGGTATTTACTAATAGTGGGTTATTTATTGGGTAAATAATGAAATCAAGGCGGAAATCAAAAAGTTCTTTGAAACTAATGAGAAAAAAGACACAATGTACCAGAATCTCTAGGACACAGCTAAAGCAGTGTTAAGAGGGAAATTTATAGCACTAAATGCCCACGTCAGTTCCATGTCACAGGAGTCATGAGTCTATCCCAGAAGCTCAGGACACAAGGCAGGAACCAGCCCTGGACAAGACCCTGTTTCATTGTGGGGCACACTCACTCACTCACATACACCCACACTCACTCATACCGGGACCATGGAAATTCACTTCATGTGCACATCTTTAGAATGTGGGAAGAAATTAAAGTCCTGAAGAAAACCCACTTGGACATGGGAAGAACACTACATGGACAGTGGCAGGGCTGGGAATAGATTTTTTTTTCCATTGTTGTTATCATGAATAGTATTGAACAAGACTATCAGGTTATTCCAGGACCTGAGGTACTTTGCTATGGCAGCTCTAGCAATCTAACACAGATGCTTAATAAAAAGTGTCCTGAAGTGGTGTTGGTGAGGTCATGGGTGCTGCAGGTAGTGGAGTGTGAAGGAACACAGCCTCCAAGCCTGAAAGGGCATTGCCAGTTTGAGTGTGATTTGATTCTGTTAGGTCACCTGGGAAAAACAGGATTGTAGAACTTTGCCCTCTTTTAGCTTTCCAAGAATTTTTGAAGCATGGTTAGAATAACTCTCCCATTTGCTTTCCACTTAGTGTCAAAAGCACACTCAAAACACAACATATTTAGGTAGAGACTCGTATTTGGTTTGAGACTAATAGGAAGAAGAAGCTATGAAACTTACTTCTAATTTATCTTCTTTTCCTTGTAAATTGGTTTAAGTTCCTTAAAGATGCTGGATATTAGACCTTTGTCAGATGCATAGTTTGCAAACACTTCTGCCCATTCTGTAGGTTGTCTGTTTACTCTGTGAATAGTTTCTTTTGCTGTACAGAAGCCTTAAGTTCCCATTTGTCAACTTTTGCTTTTGTTGCAATTGCTTTTGGTAGCCCTTCTTTTCCTTATTCCTCTATTTTTGTAAATCAATCTCAATGTTAGAAAACATCAAATAGAAATGTTTCTACTTTTGTTTTGACCAATACAAGCCAGTGGGGGTGTAGATAGTTAGATGAAATTAATTAATAACATATTAATTCCAAGCTGTTATTTATCAGACATTTATTGAGCCCTTACTATAAGTCAGGCATTGTGCCCAATTGACATTAGAGCTTCAATACAGGTAAGATTTTGTTCCTACCCTCATGGGAGGCTTACCATTTCAACTGGGAGGCAGGTGAGTAAACAGAAGGCCACAGTAGAGATTAATAGTTACAGAATAACTCAATGATGCTATAAGAATGCACAGGAAGGACGTTATCCCAGCCTAGAGAGTGTTGGAGAGGCTGTGACAGGCTTCAAGCTGTAGATGATGCAGGACATGTGAATGAATTTTTTCAGGAAGACTAAGTATAGGTGAAAGGAAAAAGGATGGACAGTAACTAGAGAGTATGATAGGACAGAAAAAATGCTATCTTTAAGAAAGAAGAGGTAACAACTGTGTTGCATACTTAAAAATTTGCTAAGTGGATAGCTCTTGTTGTTTTCTTATCACAAATAACAATAACAAAAATAATAATTTGTACTCTATTTTCTTGAATTTTTCCATGTTTACCAATGACAATGCATATATTTATCATTAGAAAATGCAATGATGTTATACATTTTAAAAGAAGATGAGAAATTTATGGAAAATTAGTTTATTTAAATAAATTTCTAACTACCATTTCAAGGACCATGATTAAATAAAAATTACCTAAGAAAGAAAGAAATAAGTGAAAAGTCACATGAAGTAGAAAATGAACAAATTTGGGAGTTAGGATTCATTCACTCATTCAATGAACATTTATTGTTAACATGTTAATATGTTAGATTAGTCATTTTGGACTTCATGGAAAAGGCCTAGGTTTGCCTCTTGGCTGTGTCATTTTCTTACTGTGTGGTTTCTGAGTAAGTGAGTAACCTAATGTGGGAGTCTCTGAACCTTAATTTCCTTATTGACAAAATGAGAGTTGGACCAGGATCACTCTCAGTTCTAAAATGATTCTCTAATGAACATTAAGTAGAACATGTTCTTCTAGTTTACATGAGTAAAATTTAAGGTTGATTCATTCTAGTTCAGAACGCCTTGGGCCCAGAGTGTACAAAGTTAATGATTCTGTACTGGGAAGAAGAGTGTTCAAATAATGTTCCCATTAGGCAGCAATCCTCTTCTTTCAGAGTAATAAAAAAATTACACATTTATGACTTGCATGAAATAAAAACCTCATGCCTTGGTTGTTTCTGTGAAAAATCTGTCATCTCTGTGCAAAGTGGTTTTTATCACTCAGAGGATTACTGTAATAATCACTGACTTTTTTCTTCCCCACCATTTTATATTCGTTCTTTCCTCAAGGAACAATAGGATTTTATGGGATTTTTACATTTCTTTATGAGCCATCATTACCCAATTGTGAAAATACTAAGTTTTGAAGGGCAAGAACCATCACTGGCTCAGGAGAAATTTATCAAGCAAATAAAAAATTTGTGCTGCTATCTCTTCCCTCCCTGATTAAGCTAAGCATCTCTCCTTTCTTTTTCTACCTGAATCTCAGCTGTCTTTTCATTTAGGTTGGTTGGTAATGAGTAACTGACACTTACAAGCTAGTAATTATGAACTTAAGATTTGATCTCATGTGTTCCTTATGAGAATTCACAATGAATATACCATTATCACTTTTCACAGGTAAGGAAATTGAGACTCTGAGATATTGGATAACGTTCTCAAGACCATATAACTAGTGAGTGCCAGAGCTGAGATTGGAACCAGTTTTGTTTATCCTCCGGTCCTTGTTCTTATCCATCTTACTATGTTCTCTTTCTCTGGAAGATTTAGCTGGCTCTGCAGTGAGCATGTTTGTGGAATTGTCAGCATCAATACTGATTTCCAAAGCTCATGCTGTCTAATGGATCTTAGCCATGCTCCTTGCCTTGTTTCAGTGGTGACCACCCTTGTGTAAAGATTTGGGGCAACTAAACCTCTTTTGCTTGCCATGGCATGAGGCATAAATTTTCTAATATATGCATTTTTAAGCAATCAAGCATTATTTGGATAGGGCACATGTTTGGTATTTTATTTTATTTGGTTTCAACAGGAGAATTACTTTGCAGAAATCTTGAAGAAAAGTATCTTTCTCTAAAGGAAGTGAATATAAGCCAAAGACAGAAAAGCAATTTACCAAGTAGAAGATGACAAAAATTACTGGCAAACTGAGGCTACTCACTGACATTTCCCATGGGCATCGAGAGAAGAGGAACAGCGTGGGCACAGCACACAAAGCAGTCACCTGGAGTGTTTTTATGGCCATATGACTTAACATTCTGGTGGGAGAATTGCAACTGAAACAGAGTAACTGGAGAAGCCACAGTAAAAAAACTCTCCTTCCCGCCTCCATCCCAACAAAATGGTATTTATAGAATACCCAGCTGATGAAATAAGCGTAAAAGCAAGAAGAGAAAAATCATGTTTTGGCACTTGTAGAGGGGGTTGCTGGGCGTGCTTTAACATTATTTAGCTTATATGTTCAACCAAATACTACTCCTATTTCCCCCTATAAATTACTCCTCCTCTCTCCCAACACTGCACATTAGCTCAAAATCCATGAATCATTTTGGAAAGACAGCTGTCCTGTGGGCCTGTTGTAACTTTCTGAGACGTCCTGCAGAATAAGGCTACCCACACCAGCTGGAAAGATATTCCACTCTTTCCAAACCTTTTCCTTTGTTCATGGATGGCCTCTCCATTTCCCTCCTTTACTCTGGCAATGTGGCTGATTTTCAGGGGACTCTTCATTCTGAGAAAACCAAGACCACTGCTCCTCTTTAGGCATGTGGGGAAAGAGTTTCCTCAACTTAACATTTAGGCGTGTGGGGAAAGTTTCCTCAACTTAACACTGCAGGTGGCCTAGATTCAGGCCCCAGAATCTGGGTAATGCCAATGAATCTGCACAGTAACGTATTCACAGCACCAAGGAGCCTCCAGATGAACTGCACTTCAGAGTGAAGAATTCAGCATCACAGTCTGAACAGTAGAGGTGATCTGAGAGTTTTCTGTCCTTCCCGAAGTAAGTCTTACACCCTGGCATGGAGGGCTATCAAGAAGATTCCCTTCCTTTTTATTGTCACCTAACATTGTAGCTGGCCTTGTATATGCATTCATCTTCACCTCCAGTCCCGATTCTACAGCTTTCCAGTCCCATGCTGCCACAATTTCAAATATATCGTGGCCAAATCAAGTTCTCTGCCTTCCCTACTCAAGTGGCCTCTCCCTAAATCTCTCCTGTATCTGTTAAAAAAGTAACCCTTGACTCCTCCCTCAAATTTCTCTCCTCATCTTTTCAACATCAACTCAATTTAAACAACAACAACAAAACTCCAAAACAATTGCTTCTTCCTCAACAGTATGGCTGGTCTTAGCGCATTTTTTTTTCCCTGTTACTGATGTTCTCCCAGGCTTTCCACCAGAGAAACTGAAATTATGTCCTAGCTGAGACTGCTGCCTCTGGTCTTTTCTTCCTCCAATCCTTTCTGCATACCATAGAGTTATGTGCTTCTCAAGACAATGTTTTCCTTGGGTTTCTCCTCTGTTCAGAAGCCTGAAGTAGGATCCAGCATCTCTTAAATCATCTCACAATGCTTTGCTAATTTTTTAGATGTTATAGAAAACATCTTCAAATTTAATGTCTTGCTATTCTTTTAAACACATCTTTAGAACAGACAATTCTCATTCACCTCGCCAACACTGGGTTTATTTTTAATATCATATCTCTCCTCACTTAGAAGGTTTGCAAATAGACTTTCTGTTTAGCTGACATCTATTCATTGAAACCAGAAATCTCAGCTTACGTCCCTTTTCATGAAGCTTTCTCTGACTATTCCAGCCTGCAACCTTGACTAATTTTTTAACTACTTTGGATTGCTGTTGGTCTCTCTCTTCTGATTGAATGTTGTCTTGCATTGTTCTTGAATACTTTAATGACACTTAATCTCATCTTTGCAATAAGACTGTAAGCCCATTGAGGATCAGAGACTACACTAAGTTCTTCAAATGGACAGAGTGGCTAATTTTTGTGATGTCCTTTCCTCGATTCCCTGATAAAAGATAAAATTTACTACAATTTGTTTTTAAACAGCCCTTTAAAGTCTATGGAGTCCTTTCATATACATTATCTTTAAACCAGAAAGTCCAGTAGACACTTAATTACTTTATATTCTCAATCAGGAAAAGTAGTTCCTCCCCACTCTGTAAAGTTGCAAGGTCTCCTTGGGAAAGGCTTTAGTACCTACTTGAGTAAGTGAATATATGCCGAATAGAATGCTGCAGTAATAAAAAGTTGCAAGGAGATCTTCTGTCTTATTCTTTAAGCTTTCCATCAGTATAAGGAACTTTTAAGTGGGAGTGGGCTAGCCTGTATGAGAAGCCCAGAGAGTTGGGAGAGAAAGAAGCAATTCTGTTCCCTTAGTTTGTTCTCCCTCAGATTCAGAACTGGGGAGCTCTGTTAGTATTAGGGTGGTCCAGACCAACCATCAATGACAAGTTTTTAAGTAAAGTTAACATTAAGATCAGAGAAAGATGGCACTTAGCAGGAGGAAAAGAGTGAGCATTATACTCTGAAGCAGCAGCTATATCTATGTTCTCCATTTGGAATCAGCTTTAATTCAACTCTCCTTGGGAATGACTTGCCCTGAGGAACAAAAGACCCCAAAGATCTAAAAACTAAGGCTGTAGCATTTTGGAACATCAGGCCTACCTGAGGTTCAGTATGTTAGTCTGTGAAGAACCCAACAGCCAGCATAAAAGGGGTCTGATTCCCCATCAAATCTCTGGACACAACCATTGGAGATCACTTTGCCCAGGATCAACGTTGACTGAGTGTACTCAGGAATCACACCTTATATAGCACATTCTGCTCTCCATCCTGAGGAAGTGGCCAAGTAAAAGAAGTGAAAGTGCTTTGATTCTGGGCATCCAGCTCTCTTTACTGGCCATAACACCAGGGAATGGGTTCAACCCTCCTCAAAGAATGAAAATGAAAGGAAAGGAAAGTTTGTCTCAGCTACTATGCATTGGCCATGATTAGTCAAGTCAAACCCAGCTTCCAGTAGCTCTCTACCCTGGTAAGTACTCCTTTCTCTCTTGGATACTATTAAGAAAGAGGTTTCTTGGAATTAAAATGTAGATAGGATTAGGGCTTTGATAGAATGCAGACCAAACTTCTCATTACTCCTGCTATTCTTGACAAGCGAAAGTTCAAGCATTATATTCTCGAATTTGAGGGTTAGTCTATATTCCAAATGCTTGCAGAATGCAAAGATTGTTCCATATTATTTTAATCCTCACAATAAGCTTATAAATCAGAAAGGCTAAATATCACTTTTCCCATTTGAAATGTCAGCTCTTTGTAGCTGACAGTTAAGAAATACATATTAATTATATAATTTTTAAAAATATCTAATCTCCTTTTTGACCAGGTGTGGTAGGCAGAATAATGGTACTCAAAAATGCCCACTTCCTAATCTCTGGAACCTATAAGTATGTTATTTTACATTGAAAAAGGACTTTGCTAGGCCGGGCGCGGTGGCTCACGCTTGTAATCCCAGCACTTTGGGAGGCCGAGGCGGGCGGATCACGAGGTCAGGAGATCGAGACCACGGTGGAACCCCGTCTCTACTAAAAATACAAAAAAATTAGCTGGGCGTGGTGGCGGGCGCCTGTAGTCCCAGCTACTCGGAGAGGCTGAGGCAGGAGAATGGCGTGAACCTGGGAGGAGGAGCTTGCAGTGAGCCGAGATTGTGCCACTGCACTCCAGCCTGGGCGACAAAGCGAGACTCTGTCTCAAAAAAAAAAAAAAAAAAAAAAAAGAAAAAGGACTTTGCTGATGTGATGAAGTATCTTGAGATGGGGAGATTATCCCAGGTTATCTGAGTGGGCCCAATATAATCACAAGGATCTTTATAAGGCAGGCAGAAAGGTCAGAATCAAAAGAGATGTGATCTCAGAAGCAGAAAGAGACAGAGACAATTAAAGAGATTTGAAGATACCATGTTGCTGGCTTTGAAAAGAAAAAGGGCCACAAGCCAAGGAATACAGATGGTATTGAACAGCTGAGAGTCAAGGAAATAAATTCTCTTCTAGAGCCTACAGAAGGAAAGAGGAGGGCAGGCCTACTGACATCTTTACTTTAGTACTTCTGACCTCTAGAAATGTAAAAGAATGAATTTGTGTTGTCTTAAGACACTAAATTTGTGGTAATTTGCCATAGCAGCAGTAAGGATCCAATATTCCAGGGTAAGAAACAATTAATAATAAGTCTTTAGCCAAAACACTTAAAATGTGATCTATTTTACCGCTTGTATATTTCTGGGTGGAAAGCAAAGTTGGTAAAATAATTGGTGGGAAGAAAATTTTTTGGCGTTCCCCTAACAGATAGGCTCATTGTGTGTTTCTAGTTTCCTGGTATTACCAACCTCTCTTTGCAGACACATTCAGCTAACGCAGCCAAATGCTGACTGCACTTCTACGTGCATGTCTTCACATTTCATACTTGGGTGTGAAAGTAGAACTATGGGAAGGGCCAGTGCAGATTCTGAAGGGTCAGTGAAAATGTTTGTTTGCCTAAAGCTTTTCCAAGCTAAATTCAAAGTCCAGTAATATCATGCGATTTCACAATTATTAATTAAAAACGAGAATTTGCTTTTGTAACCCTGTGAAGAACTCTGCTTAGAAATTTGTACATACTTTTCCACCTCTAGGGGTTCAGTTTCAAAGTTTTTAAGGTTGTCTATTCAACTTTATTGGAGAGAAATAAGCTTCATGCTTAAAAATTGTTCTTTTGTTATTTCATTTTTTACTAACATTCTATTTTGTTGTTAATAAGATTCTAGGAAAATATTCTCATAATCTTCATGTTGTTTTTCTTATTACTTGTTTTGCAGTTTTTCAATAGATTCAAACTAAGTCAATCCAGATCTAAGTAACAAATTTTCAGTAACTTGGTGAAATTTCCAAAGTCTCTAGCATTAGAAAAAAAAAAGTTTATTGGGAGATAAGTAGTCTTGAATTCAGACACAGCTATAATTCCATAAGATATTCAGCTACAGTAGGTAGGAAGCTTGAAATATTATGTGTAGCCTCTTACCCCTGATAATTACTAACAATTATTCAGCACTTACTGTGCGCTAGGCACTGTACTATGTATTTTACACTTATTGGCGTGTGTAATTTTCATACAGCTCTGTGATGCAGTGTGGTGGGCTGATTGCATTAATAGTCCCATTTTTTCACACACTCTTGCATCCACACCCTTTAGTAATTTCTTTTAACATTGACTGAGGTGTGACCATGTGACTTGTGTGGCGAATGGAACAATAGCAAACTGAATGCAAGCGGGGACTTGAAAAAGTGCTTGCACATTTCCCTTCTGTTGCTGGGATCTCTGCCACCACCAGTGAACAGGCCATTAGTCTCCTGGAGAGATATGAGACATATGTGGAAAGGAGCCAAGATATCCCAAGCAAGGTCATTCTAAACTATCAAGCCCCAGCTTCTCTTCTGGGTAATCGCAGAAGCCTGAGTGAGCCCTTACTGAGATCAGCCAAGCCCAGCCCATCCCAGATTGCAAGGAATAATAAATGGTTTTGGGTTTAAACTCTAAGTTATAAGGTAGTTGGTTACTTAGCGATAGCTACCTGGTACATGCAGCTAACACTATTATTTTCAGTTTATATATGAGTAAACTGAATTTTAGAAGGATTAAGTATCTTGCTCAAGGTTTTGCTTCCAGACTGTTTGACTCTAAGGCTCATGAGCTTAACCACATGCAATCAAACTACAATTTGGTAAACTATGAAATGAGTTGTTCAACCTAGAAATTGATAGACTAGTTCTTTATACACACACACACATTACATACATGCATGTATATGTCTGTGTGTTCATATACATATGTACATATGGTGTTTCCCTTCTGAAAGGGCAGAAATGAGTATAATGAAATAAATAAATGTGGCATCACAGGACATTAGGTGATCATCACTGATTAGTTAATTTTACATGGGTGACACTCCACCTTTTGGGCAGGATAATTTTCCTATTATATAGGGCTCTTCTTATGCTGTAGGATGTTTATAAATCTGACCCCGTATAATGTTACTAATGCCCCTCCAGTCATAATGACGATTAAAAATGCACCCACAGTACTTTTGATGACTCATTTTGGTCCCTACATATTACAGGAAATTTCCGAACTTTCCTCGATGGGGAATAGGGAAGGGAGAGAGATATTGTCTCCAGCAGAGAACCACTCTTAGAATTTTTAATGTATTAGATTTAATACCAAATACATGTGGGGTTTTTGTGGGTATGTATGCACTAATTTAAAATAATTTTAATTTAACTTTTAAGGCTTAATAAATTATTATCAGGCAAACATCTTTGACATCACCACTCAGGGAAAGAAGTAGTACTTTGTCAGTTAGCCTAGATACTTGTCCTATGTCCCCTGTCTCAATTGTAACCCCCTCCATACTCTCAAAAGTAACTACGATTCTCTATTCTTTCACTCTTTTATAGTAATCGCTCTCTCTAACCTCCACCTCCAGGGTTCAAGCGATTCTCCTGCCTCAGCCTCCTGAGTAGCTGGGATTACAGGCAAATTTTTGTGTTTTTAGTAGAGACAGGGTTTCACCATGTTGGCCAGGCTGGTCTTGAACTCCTGACCTCAAGTGACCTGCCTGCCTTGGCCTCCCAAAGTGCTGGGATTACAGGCATGAGCAACTGTGCCTGGCCTATAGTAATCACTTCTTAAATTTTTATTTTAGCTTCATCATTTAAATGTATGTCTCTAGTCAATATATTTATTTTGATTATACATTTAAAATCTTCTATAACAGCCTTTTTCAATTTAAAGTTATTCTCTTCATCCATTTCTTTTTCTCAAAATTGATCTGTGGAAGAACCTTGGATGTTTACTTATTTCAGGCTCACGGCATTAAATATATGAGATTAGCAAATTTTTTTTGGAAAAAAATCACAGTAATATCTTTTATATAGTCAACCTATGCACAGTTAAGTCAGTCTGTCACAACTGTGCATTGGTTCAGAAAAATATTGTCATTTTGGCCTAGTTTGTATCTTGGGATAATGACCCCTGACTTTCATCAGTTAGCATCAGGGCCAAGAAACAGTTATGTAAACAGTGAGATTAATAATTATTTCCAAAACAACAGGCTTTGATTGGCTTCCAGGGATGCTATTAACAACTCTTGGCCCATACCTATTCAAGAATGATGTCATCACTTTAGCCATTTATAAATCACTTTTTAGATGATATAAAGTGATATTGAAAATAGCCTTTGCTTTCAACCTTTTCTCTCTGCCCAATTGTTACTTCATGACTTTTTCCTTCCAAATTAGAAAACAATCAAAGCCTGGTTATTTTGTGGGATCATGATGCTATAGTTTGGGCTGCTTTGTTATTTTCTTAATTCTGTACTTTAAGTCAGAATGATTTTAGAAGATCAGCTTACAGTCTAATAGAGAAGGTAAGTAGCTATTTGTCCTTTTGAAGTTGGCAGGTAGATTGATTGCCTGGAAATCTGAGTGCTATTCAAAACCAACATATTGTGTTTTCTGGTTGTAATTACAATATATATTCATTACAGAAATCTTTTAGGAAAAATACAAAGAAAAATACAAAATACATGCCTTACTGACAGAGTTCATTCTCATTTTTCCTGTAAGCGTATATGTTTAATGATGACTTTCAGGGACAGCATGCCACTGCCACTGCCCAAATCCTGTCCTGTTAGCACTGTGACAGTGCTGCTTCTCATTTTGCACTGTGTGCATTCCTCTCTCCTGCTGTGCAGTCCATGTGCTACTATACTCTTGAAGTCGCCACTGTAAGGGCTCCCACCATGTTAACTCACCCACAATACAGGTTTGCCCATAATTCTGCATGGGACTGTCTTCTGTTATACTCTTCAACAGAAGTATATCCCACCCCAAGACCTTTGGACTACAGTGAGCAGACTTGTGGGACAGGTAGGTTCTCAGACCACATTGGTCTGGATAGTTAATTTGAAAGCCAAGTAACAACTATATCTATTAATCTATAATCCAGGCCAATAATCTTCCTTGCTAGCTGTCATAGAAGCCCTCTCCTTCATCTTAAGTTGGAAAAGAGCTCATCATTAAGGGGCTTCATAAACTTTATTCCATCTTTATTTTTCATGTGATCTCTTAGCTTCCTAGGTCTTTTGAGGGGAGCACTGAACTGCTCTCAGGGAATAATATCGGTGTAACATATCAATAATTAATATTTTGTATTTGACACTGCCTGGCACAGTGAAGGATCAGTAAGTGTTAGTAAATGTAATGATTAGCAATCATCATTAGCTGAAGGATCCATGTATCATTTAAATGAATATGATCTGTAAATAGTTAGAAATACAAAAACAGATTTAGGAAAATATATGTGTTCAGGCTTGGCGCCGTGGCTTATGCCTGTAATTCTAGCACTTTGGGAGGCTGAGGCGGGTGGATTGCCTTAGCTCAGGAGTTTGAGACCAGCCTGGGCAACACGGTGAAACCCTGTTTCTATGAAAATACAAAAAATTAACTGGATGTGGTGGTGCGTGCCTGTAATCCCAGCTACTTAGGAGGCTGAGACAGGAGAATCGCTTGAACTTGGGAGGCGGAGGTTGCAGTCAGCTGACACTGTGCCACTGCACTCCGCCACAGAGCAAGACTCCATCTCAAAAAAAAAAAAAAAAAAGAAAGAAAAAAGAAAATATATGTGTTCAATTATTTGTTTAATATATCCGTTAATTGCTTGAGTGGTCCTAGAAAACAATCGACAAGGCTGGTAAACTGCAGTTGTCTGCACACTTTCAACTTTATTCAGAAGACACATATGGCTTTATCAGTTCATTCTCCAATAATGCGTAGTGCTCAACAAATTTGTGTAATAGGTTTAGAATTAATTAACTACTGAGATGAATACTCATTTGAGAGCCACAAATGCACTTTACTATCAATCTAGCTCCCAAAACTACTAGCAGAAGACCTAAAAATAGGTAGCTATTCAATAAATATTTAGTGAGTGAATGAACTCATGAATTTAGTTAAACAGTCATACTCAGGAATATTGCAAGGCACATCTGTTTTCAGTTCTTCTAAGAAAAGTAGGCTCAAAGGCCTATTATATCATGAAAAGTTATTAAATTCATTGTAGGAATTGTTACAAGTTCACAACTGCACTCTGAATGATAATCTGGTAAACTTAGAATGATAATCCCATAGACAAATAAAACATCTCCTAACTCATTCATTTATTGGTGTACTTAACAAACATTTATGAGCACTCACTATATACCCCTTGCCCCTACCATCAATATTAAGCAATGGGAATATATCAATGTAAAAGACTGGCATGGTTCCTGCTCTTATGAAATTTGCAGTCTAATGGAGGAGACAAATAAATAGCTAATTTCAAGAGTATACAGTCCACGCTAGAGAAATACATAGCCTAATCCAGTGGTCTTCAAACTTCGTGGGCATCAAAATCATTTGGAAAACTTTTTAAAAACACAGATTGCTGTACCCAACCCAAGAACTTCTGATTCAGTGCATCTGGGATGTGTGCCAAGAAGTTGTATTTGAAGTTCTCAGGTGATGCTGATGCTGCTGGTCCAAGGATAACAGTTTGAGGACCATTGACTTAGACTAAAGGAGTGTTAGGCTGAGCTAAACTCTGCAATCTCATTATTTCAATTATAACTTGAGGCCAGGGTAATTCATTGAAATATTAATTTGTATAGATATACTTATTCCTTCCTGATTTTCAAGGAGAGAGCTGATCTTTAGCAATTTTTTGCCACATATATTTTTGGAAAGTGTAAGGCAGAAGCTTTTTGAACTAAGGGGCCTTTTGTAAACATCTACACTCCATTTCAAAGCGTTTATGAGGTCAGGTGTAGTGACTCATGCCTGTAATTCCAGCACTTTGGGAGGCTCAGGTGGGAGAATCACTTGAGACCAGGATTTGGAGACCAGCAACGTGGCAAGAACACATCTCTAAAAGAAAAAGAAAACCAAAGCAAGAATGCATATCCCATTCACAACAGACAAAAGAAAAAAAAAAAAACCTAGGAATACCTCTAACCAAGGAGTTGAAAGATCTCTACAAGGAGAACTATAAAACACTGCTGAAAGAAATCAGAGATGACATAAACAACTGGAAAAATATTCCATGCTCATGGATTAGAAGAATCAATGTTGTTAAAATGGCCATATTGCCCAAAGCAATCTACAGATTCAATGCTATTCCTATCAAACTACCAATGTCATTTTTCACAGAATGAGAAAAAACTATTCTAAAATTCAGATAGAACCAAAAAAAAAGAGCCCAAATAGACAAAGCAATCTCAAGCAAAAAGAACAAAGCCGAAGGCATCACATTTTCTGACTTTGAACTGTAACGTGACTACAGTAACCAAAATAATACCGTATTGGTACAAAAACAGACAGATAAACCAGTGGAACAGAATAGAGAAGCCAGAAATAAAACTGCAAACCTACAACCTTGTCGATCTTTGACAAGGTCGACAAAAACAAGCAATGGGAAAATGATTCCCTGTTCAATAAATGCTGTTAGGATAACTGGTCAGCCATATGCAGAGGAATGAAATAAGACCTCTACTTTTTACCATATATAAAAATTAACTCAAGATGAATTAAATATTTAAATATTTAAATGTAAGACTTGAAACCATAAATTCTTAGAAGAAAATTCCATTCTGGACATTGGTCTTGGCACAGAATTGATGGCTAAGACATCAAAATCAATTGCACCAAAACCAAAAATTGACACATGGGACCTAATTAAACAAAAGAGCTTCTGCACTGCAAAAGAAACTGTCAACAAACAAAACAGATACCCTGCAGAATGAGAGAAAACATTTGCAAACTATGCATCTGACAAAAGTCTAATATCTAGACTTTATAAAGAACTTAAATCAACAAACAAAAACAAATGACCCCATTAAAATGTGGGCAGAGAACATGAACAGACACTTTTCAAAAGAAGACATACAGTGGCCAACAAACATATGAAAAAAATGCTGTAAATCACTAATCATTAGAGAAATGTAAATCAAAACCACCATGAGGTATAACCTCACACCAATCAGAATGGCTACTATTAAATAGTCAAAAAATAATAGATGCTGGTGAGGCTGCAGAAAAAAGGGAATGCTTATACATTATTGGTGAGAGTATAAGTTAGTTCAGCCATTGTGGAAAGAAGTTTGGATATTTCTCAAAGAATTTAAAACAGGACTACCATTCGACCCAACAATCTGATTATTGGGTATATATCCAAAGGAAAATAAATTATTCTACCAAAGAGACACATGCACTCATTTATTCATCAGAGTACTATTTTCACAATAGCAAAGACTTGGAATCAACCTAGGTGCCCATCAATGGTAGACTGGATAAAAAAATGTGGTGCATATACACCATGGAATACTACACGCCATAAAAATGAATGAAATCATGACCTTTGCAGCAACATAGATTCAGCTGGAGGTCATTATCCTAATCAAATTAGTATAGGAACAGAAAACCAAATACTAAATGTTCTCACTTATAAGTGGGAGCTAAACATTGGGTACACATGGACACAAAGATGAGTAAAATTTTGACCTTGCGATAGTTTACTGAGAATGATGTTTTCCAGTTTCATTGAGAACTCATGGACACAGGAAGGGGAACATCACACTCCGGGGACTGTTGTGGGGTGGGGGGAGGGGGGAGGGACACAACACAGCAGAAAGGGTTTCTTGCTAGGTGAACACAGGGAAGCTACGGCAATGATTTAAATAGGTTGAATTGTAATGAATAAGTATTATTTCCTATATGTCTAAGTTTGTGGGCTCAGATTTATACTTGCCTCGATTAGTTAATGAGATAATTATAAAATCATTTTAAGAGAAATTATAAAACCAGTAAACCATCACTTGATATATATTGTTCATGAAGTTTTTTTTTTTTTTTTGGAAAGAGTCTAATAAAGAACTTCATACTTTACGTGGGCTGAAGAAATATTTGTTAAATTGAAATGACTGTATTAGGATGTTTTGAAATTCTCCATGTGCATCCATGCTAAATATACACTTTAGGACAAGTGACATGGTATATTTTAAGAGTCAGTGTAGTGCTTGGGTTGAGGAAATAGGTTTAGGAATCACCTGCTTAGATTCAAGTATGTTATACAATAATTATATAACCTTAGACAATTAGCTAAATGCTTTGTGCCAAGTTTGCATTTGAAAAACGAGTATAATAATAATAATGCTCACCTCTCAGTGTTGTCACCAAGATTAAATGAATTATGTCTTTGAGTTTTAAATGCAAGATTTCAAAATCAGTGACAATGTACAGGCTGTAGCCAATTTGCATGGGTGAGTTCATGAATAAGTTCCAAATAGACAAGAATGTGCCTTTCATTGTATATTCTGCTTGCAGGCTTGGAATTCAGAACCTTTCTCAAAAAACCTAGAATTTGTTGTTATTGTTGTTAAACTGTGATCTGTTTTACAGTTTGATAAACTGAGATTCTGCAAAATATTCAGTGCATTAACAGTGACAGTTTTAACATTGGCATAGAAACACTCTCAAGATGTTTAAACATTAGCTAACTTGATTGTCTTTGGACTTTAATGCTGTCTTTATATATTTTTGCCCTTCATAACTCAGGTTATAAAAATATCATTACCTGAGCTAAAAAATGACCAGGGCAAACCACCCATATTCTAAGTATGGTTTATAGAACATTACATATTACATTGGAGAATAACACAGGGGTGGGTTCCTCCTTGGTTATTTCATTATACTAAACATCTGTACATTTCATTTTAGCTTGTATTATAGCTGGCTTTCTTGGTTACAAGCACACCGGGTATCCATTCCCCAAACAAGCTCTGTTTCTTGTAACTCACCATCTCTTTTTTAATTCCTTAATTCCACTGGCAATTTGGAGTGGTCTGCTTACTCATGTTGTGTCTGCAGTTCTGGAGTCTTAGCCCTTGAGTCATGTAATTTTGGAAATCTTTGCCTTCTGCCTTATGTATTAACAGCAATCAGGCAGCCTCTTAAGACCTTCCTGGAAACATCCCAAAATACCTCAGCTTTTATTTTGGTTTTAGTTTGAAGAAATATCAGTCAAGTTATCCCTGAGCTCCTAATTTTGACTGGCCACCCAGAGGAAGACAGCCTTAGAGATGTCTAGTTTGGCAAATCAGCATCCTTGGCAGCAATTTGTGGATTTCATAAATGTTACACAACCAATTTGTATTATCGAGGTACCAAAATCACAATTTAGCTTTTTATTCCAAGGAAAGCTTTTTCTATGACTGATGGTTAGTACTAGAAATTCCTTCCTTTCTTATTTAGCTGATCAATGAAAGGCTAGGTTCTAAAGTAGGAAAAAAGTATGGGATTAAAGATTCACTAAGTAAAGAAATCAATTTTTAAAAAAAAAACATTAGTAGCAATTGAGGGATAAAAGAGTAGATGAAACTCTATAATCGGAGTTTATAGACTATTTCTTAATACACGTATTCAATAAAACCTTTTTAACCTACTATATACAGGATACATCGCTAAGTCACAGAGAAAGTGTGAAAAACTAAGAGCCATTTTTTTTGCCCACAAGAAGCTTATGAGACGTCTAGGATGAAAGGCAAGAAGATAAGCAGGTGATTTCAATATAGAGTGCTAAGTGCTATATTAGGGGTAAGTACTTAGTATAATGAGAGCACTAAGATAAAGCACCGGGAATACAATGGGGTTTGGGGTTAGAAGAATTTTCCTGGAGGTATACATATCTAAGCTATAATAAGAAAGGGGTAAATAATTTGGCCAGGAAAAGATAATGCATTTTGAGCATTCTAGGCAAGGGAAATAGCCGTGCAAAGACCTCAATTATTCCAATCAAAGAGGGAAGGTCTTAGAAGTTCTCACTCACATATTTTGTTAATTTTGGTAAATTGAAAAATAGCCACAGGTTCTTCCCGTTTTTTTGCATCCAGGTTCTTACAATGTGATGTCACAAATCCTCCCATAAAGAGGTGGGGTATATTTTTCTACCTCTTGAGTCTGGGGTGGCCGTGAGACTTGTTTTGGTCAAAAGGACATAAGCAAATGTGAAAACTGCTTGTGCTTTGGAGCCTGGCCTCTTTCTGAGCTGAAGGCCTGAGACCACTGTTTTTATGAGCATGAGCAAGCCTGCAGGGGGAAAGAGAGACCACACGGAGGAAAACTGAGGCATCTGGGCTGACAATCTGCCAACTGCCAGGTAGGTGAGAGAAGCTGTCTGTGCAAGACAAAATTATCTTCACTGCCCTAGTCCTCAGGACCTGTGAATATGTTATTTTACACGGCAAAAGGGACTTTGAAGATGTGACTAAGCATTTTAAGATGGGAGGATTATCCTGGATCATTTTGGTGAGTTTATTATAATCACAAGGGAGACAGGAGACTCAGAGTCAGAGAAGATGGGGTAATGGAAGCCAGGGTAGCTGTCGTAGAGAGATTTGAAAATGGTATATGGCTGGCTTTCAAGATGGAGGGAGTCATGAAATAAAGAATGTAGCTGGCCTCTAGAATCTAGAGAAGGCAAGGAAACAGACTCCCCTCTAAAGCCACGAGAAGGAACACAGTCCTGTGGATATCTTAATTTTAGTCCAGTTAGACTTCTGTTCTTTATTTAGAACCCTCAGGAAATACAAACTATAACAAGCAGTTTTTGTCTTAAGTTACTGCTTTTCGGGGTGATTTCTTACACAGGAACCACTAAACAATCCACTGATCTATAAGTTTAAAATAAAAAATAGAGCAAAAGAGTATTTATATTAAGCTAATTAAAAATAGTCATTTTCTAACTCTCCTATGGACTTTTACGTGGGTTCTTTACATCTTCTGAGATTCCAAATGAGGATTTCATCCATTCTTTCATCCAATACAACCTGGTTGTCTGTTGTCTGAATAGTAATGAACTAGACCCTGCAGTAGAAATTGGGAACTTGTTTCTGCTTTCAAAGAGCAATTATGTTCCTAGAAGTCTCATCTTGAGCATGTTGCTTAAGTCTCTAAAATTCAGTATCTGCATCTTCAAAAATGGGATAATAATAGTACTTAGCTTAGAGAATTGCTTTGAGACTCAGATGCAAAAATGCTTATAAAGCACTCAGCTTTACATGACATTGAATAATTATTCAATAAATGCCAGCAGAATTGAAAAGAGATGAGGGAAAACTAGATGGCAAATAAAAAGTAGGAAAGACAGTAATATGAGAAGTAACAATAACTCTTATTTATTGTTTGTGATTCTCTGGAAAACTTATGTTTATGTTTAGTAATAGTGACAACAACTCTGCAAAGTAGATTTTCTTATTTTTACTTTACAAATGCCAAAATTGAGATTTCAAAGGTTAAGTATCTTATTAGGTTGTTGCAAAAGTAATTGCAGTTTTGCCATTACTTTCGATGGCAAAAACCGCAATTACTTTTCACCAACCTAATATCTGACACCAGACAAGCAGCCAGTAGCACCAGGCATCTAACCCTGCACTGTCTAATCCTAACGTCCTTCATCTCCCTGTATCAGGTGGCCCCACAGGTGGCTGTGGCTAAATCAGCTGCAGCCAGGGTGGTCTTTTTAAAAGGCATATCTGATTCCGTCAGCCTTGCTTTTACAGCTCCTCATTGCCTGTAGAATCAAGTTTAAAATCCTAACATTGTCTCTAAGGCTTTTCACCATCTAAATTCCTACTCCACATTGCTTCCCTGTGCTCTGGCTATACTGACTTCTACCAGCATGGTGAACATGACATGCTCTCCCCTACTTCAGGACTCTTCACACTGACTGATCTCTCTCCTGGAATGCATGCTCTTTCTTAACTCTTGGACCAGCAAACTCTGGCACATCCTTCCCACCTCCCTTTCCATATCATTTTCTTCCCTGATACTTAGATTCCTTGGCTATGTCTTTTCTTCCATCTTTTTTCCTTTTCTTTCTTATTCTTCACCTTTGAAATTCCTTGTCTTATTGCCAATCTTTCCCTGTAGTAGAAACCTCCTGTGGCTGTTTGATCCAATAGTTTATCTTTTCAGGACACTGTCTCCTATACAAAGGAATGATCTCTCAGAATTTCTATTTCTGTACTTCATTACCATTCCCCACCTTCCTGTTCTCATCCTGCCCATTGATGCAGAGTTGAGCATCTAATTTAGGTGACCATTTTATTTCATTCTACCAAGAATTTGGAGTTTTGAACAAAGAGATGTAGAGCCTAAAAGGGGCAGAAGCTGAATTGTGTTAACAGCCCTCTAAAGCAAAGTCCCACCAGCTGCTACCTCTCAGTCTACATTCAGCCCTGGTTCCTATTCTCCCAAAGCTTGGTTGTTCACCTCATCTTTGGATTTCTAGTTGTCTTCAGTATCCTTCCAATACAGTCCTCTTTATCCTTAAACTAGCCAGATCTGGTTTCTCTTACTGCCAGGCTGTGAACTCTGTGAATGTAATTTGATAATTCCTTCTCATTAACTACCTGTTATAAACTTGTTTAACACTCTGATATTTTTGGAAGCATAATGGAAAAGACACTCATTAGTCTCTAGATTTATCTTTTTAAAAATTTGATGTTTGGTAGACTGTTTCAAAAAAGCTTCCATATTGATAATTATTTAATTAAAACAAGTCAACATAAGCCTAGAGCCTCCATGTCTATGACCATTGCTTCTCTTGCACTCCACTCAGCTTAGACAAACTCATCTCTTTGGAATGCTACGAGAGGACATTCTGTCCTTTGTTAAGGGACTTGACCAACAACAATTATATTATTATGCCTATGTCTGTTGAAAAATTCCAGAGAAGGTTAGAAAGAATCATATCATATGGGATTTTGGCTTGAATCAGATGAAATCAGTTTGGAATGAAAAAGCAAAGATAGTTTGAGCAGTGAACTAAATGTCACAACTATGAAAAGTATTGATTTTACTACAAACTTTTTTTCTTCCTTGAATGTCCTATATATTGTGCATTCAGTGGTGTTCTTGTTAGTGTGAATGAAGCTATTGGTACTGTAAACGTAACTTCTGTTATGTGATATCTAGCTCATTTTAGTTATACTAGTATACTACATCAATTTCTTATATATTGTCTTGTATTTTTATTGATACATCATAGTTGTGCATATTTTGGGGTGCTTGTGATATTTTGATACATATATACAATGTGTAATAATCAAGTCAGGGTAATTGGAATATCCATCACCTCAAATATTTATCTTTTCTTTTTGTTGAGAACATTAAAATTATTCTAGCTATTTTGAAATATATATAACATATTTATATATTATATATAAATAAGGTATATATATCATATATAAGATATATAGAAATATATAGTATACCTTATGTATATCTTATATGTAAGATATATATTGAAATATACAGTAATTACAATTATAGTTAATAATATATTATTATTGTTCACTATTGTATTATTGAATATTAGAATCTATTTCTACTCTCTAACTGTATTTTTATGCCCATTAACCAACTTTTCTTCATCCTCCTATTTTTTAACTATCCTTATTATGCATGTTTCTCACTCAGTTTGGGTTCTATGGTCATCAATTCTATGATACCCTCACCAGAATTATTAATTTTCTGCTGTTCTTTTCTTTTTCCACATTACTGCAATAAATCCTCAAGACTGAATTCAAGAACTCTCTTCCTTGTTTGAACATATAGGCTACTGAACAGTGCAGAAGTAAGACTGTATAACTACCAACTAAAACTACTACAGACTTAGGGTTTTCAAGTCCAGTGGAGCCTCCAATGTTGCTTGGCAATTTTTTTCACTAAATGTGGGTTAATAGCCTCAACCTTTTCTCTTTGAGTAGATTATTTTGCCTCAGCTTTCATAGACAAAATAGAGGCCATCAGATATTAATAATTTCCCTTCCCTACATTATAAAACTTCCCACAGTAGTATCCATCCTTCTTTTCCGTATAAGGGAAAATGAGTCAATATTTATCAGCTGTGTGCTTTTTATATCTCCAGCCTAACCTGAACTCTTGAACCACACTCATACTTCTTATTACCTATGAAAAATCTCTACTGGGTATCCAATAAGCTTTTCAAACTTCACTGATCTTCCTTACCAAAATCTGTTGTCCCATCATCTTCCCCATGCCAGGTAATGGCAATTTGCATCCTTCCAGCTCTTTAGGCTACACACTTTGGAGTTATCCATGCCAGCCAAGTTATTATCATTTCTTGTTTGGATTATTTCAGTAACCTTCTAATTTATCCTCTTTCTCCCACCAACATTGTGCACCTGCAATCTATTCTCAACACAGTATCTGGAGTTATTCTGCTAAAAATGTAAATCAGATTACATTTTCTGCCCCAAACTATCTATTGTGTTCTCATTTCATGCCAAGAAAAAGCCAAAGTATTTGCAATGGCCTTTAAAGCTCCATACCATGGGGTTCCCCATTGCCTCTTTGACCTCATGGCCCACTATTCTCCTCACTCATCCATCTCCTTGTTGTCCCTTGACTATGTTGGCCTTGTTTGGCCTCGGGCCTTTGAATTTGTTGTTCCCTTTGCCTGGAACAGTCTTCTCCATGAAGTTTGCCTGGCTTTTCTTTTACTTACTTTGGATTGTTGCTTGAATGTTTTCTTCTCATTGAGGCATTCTTTTTATTTATTATTATTATTATTTTTTAGATGAAGTCTTGCCCTTGTCCCCCAGGCTGGAGTGCAATGGCATGATCTCAGCTCACTGCAACCTCCGACTCCCAGGTTCAAGAGATTCTCCTGCCTCAGCCTCCCAAGTAGCTGGGATTATAGGCGCCTGCCACCACACTCGGCTAATTTTTGTATTTTTAGTAGAGATGGGTTTTCACCATATTAGCCAGGCTGGTCTCAAACTCCTGACTTCAGGTGATCTGCCTGCCTCGGCCTCGAAAAGTGTTGGGATTACAGGCATGACCCACTACACCTGGCTCATTGAGGCATTCTAATCACTTTATTTAAAATTGCTTGATACTCTACACCGTTCTCTATCTCCCTTTTATGTCTTAATCTTCTCCATAGCGCTTACTACCATCTAACATTCTGTATATTCATTTTATTTGCCTCCTCCAACTAGAATGCAAGATCCATAAAAATGGGATTAAAAAAATGTACCACTATACTTTCCAGTGGTTATGACATTGCTGGAATATAGTAGAACTTCAGTAAAGAATTTTGAAATGAATGAATCTTTTTTCCTTGCTAAAGAACTTTGTTTACACACTGAATCCAACTTTACTGCCCTCTTTAGGAACTGATTCATCAGTTATTCTCAGAATTTCCTGTGTTTTTCCTCTCTTTCATCTGAATATAGTCTTTAGGCTATAACTGTAATTAACAATCACTAATCTCTTTAAAAATATCTTCCCTGTGGTTTCCAGTTTGGGCTATTTTTCTATGGAAATTACAGTAAAGAAACACAAGATGGAATGAATGCCTAGGAAAGATAGGAGGCTGGAAGACAAAATGAGATTTTAAAAAATATCTGGAAATTGGAAAAAGGATGAGAGCAAGATGAAGGATGAGACAGAGGAGTATAGGCAGCTATAGCTCACGATATATGGAAGGGAGTTTGAGGTGTGTGTGTGTGTGTGTGGTTGGAGCACTGTCAGCTTATCTTCCTGGTGGTGCCTAGAGAATATTTGGACCCCCAGTTGAAAAGGAGGAAGACCAGTAATGAGAAGTAAAGCTAAAAGGAGGAGAGTTATTTTTTGATATATGTGTATGCATTGCATCAGTCTGTTCACCCATTTCCTCTCCCCATTGTTATACACAGAACTGTTCACTGGTGAGCTAGAGAGTACGTTGAGATTACAATGACTTCTTTATACATCCAGTGTTAAAACCATGTGTCGCTAAAAAAAAAAAATCCTAGTGCAAAAGTCAATATATTTACTGATACTCTACCAACTACTTAAAATCATGCCACATTTCAGTCTTCTTCATATTTAGGTCTTGACTTCTATGTACAGTTGTTTTTGTTAGATTTTTATAACTGGATTTCTGCTAGAGAGAAAAAACACATTTTTTACTCGCATTAACTCTTTTAATTTCACAACAAATCTAAGAAAAATGCAACAACTGGAAAATTAAAACAACTGGAAACATTAAAAATATCCATCAATATATACAAATATTGGTTAAGTAAATTATAGAGTAATCTTACTAGATATCATGCAACCTTTAAAAAAAAGGGAGGCAGATGTGTGTGTCCAGACATGGAAAAATACTGAAGATACATTTTCAATTGAAAAAAGCAAAGTGCATGATGGGATCAGTGGACTAGGCACATGAACTGGGAATTAGAAGGGAGTGCTTAGAACACAGTCACCTGAAATATCTGAATACCTGAAATATCTGAAAGCTTTCAGTTTCTGCAGATTGATGCAGAATGCAAATGCCAGGAGGGAGAGACCCTGACCCCCAGAGTGCAGGATGGTGCTCATTCTCAAACAATTTGGTTTTCTGGTTATCATAAGAAAAATATCCAGAGAAAACAGAGACACTGGGAAAAGACAGTTGCAGTAAAGAAGAGCAAAAGAAAGCAAGAAAAAGAAAGAAGAAAAGCCAAATGCGCAGAAAATCCAGGAATCTGCCCCTAACACAGCAAATATTTTCTGAGATCTCTAAGCAAAGAGATTCTTTTGGAAGACAAACACTCAGGACAAAGGTTGTGTATCAATTTGAGTATGACCTATCACATGTCAAAGAAGGAATTGAGTAGACTGGCTGGACAGATATGAAGGTTGTATGGTTCAAACGAAATCTAATAGGCCATTTTGGATCTGCCTCACTGGATTCACAGTAGACAGTGCCCTGTGTGAAGAGGGAAGATGAATTTTCTAGTGACTTGCTAGACATAAAAGAAGACTTGTTTTAGTTTATTTCCTCTGGAAACCCTTGTGTTCCCGACTCCTAACTCAGAATACACTTTTGAAGATGTTGATCTAAACAAAGTTTGTATCTTTGATGGACTTGTGGATGAAAGCATTCAGAAGGGCCATTTCAAAAGGCCCAGGAATACTCTTTCAGGACAGCCCACTTGTCTGTCGTTCCAGGGATACATGATCAGACACCAGAGTGGAAATAACTCTCATTTAGGGATGTTGGCCATCGATCAAGTATTTGATATTCTGTCCACTTATTTTGAGACTCTTAACTGGCCTGAAGCATTGAAGACAGGAATTTCTTCCAGAAAAGTTATATTCTTCAGAGCACAGTGGGACGATGGGCCTCAGATTGCAGAGGCAGAGCAAAGCGCTGGAGGCCCTGACCAAAGAACGGGGCAGAGGGTGGCCGTGACACACATTTGCCTTTACTCGACATCTTCTTGGATCTTCACAATAAGCTACTAATGACAGGGACCACATTTTGTACTCTTTTTTATCTCCAATACTTCCTAGTTCACAGGATGTACCCATATTTATGTTAAGTAAAAAAGTTTATGTAACAAGGAATTAGCCCCAAACCACATGGCTTTGGATGTGTCTTAATTCACCTTTTGTACATATATCATTATTTGTGAAACATCTACTCTTTAGAGATTGTTTAATAAATAATTATTGTTGTATAAAAATTAACTAATTATCATTATATAAGAAAAAATCAAAGCACAGCACAGTGCATAAAGATGATTCATTTACTCTGTGTGCTTTTTTAAAATAAGTATAACAATAGATACATATATTTTGGTTATGTGCAAATATTCTTTTTCTTAAGATGAATTACACAAATTGGGATTAGCAATTAGCTTTGGGGTAGGTGGGAAGCACAGAGGCTTTTGCTATTTATTTGTCAATTTTCTAAAATGTCTGTACCATTGGGTAGGTGGGAATTTTGTCGTGTTTGTATTTACCTTTCAGAGTATGTGTATATATAATATAAAGATGTATTGCTTATACAATTTACATTAAAACATACTTACGTAAATATAAAAATATTAAAAAGCAAACAGTGGTTGAAGGTAGAGGTGGGGTTTGGGATCATTGTTTTCATTATAAGACAGCACACTTTTGATTTTATTTATTTATTTATTTTTATTTTCTTAGATCTTGAGCTTGCATTACTTTTACTTAGTGGAATAAAGAGAGAAAAAAGGATAAAGGCAGCAGAGCAAAAGCATTTGAGAGCTTAGCCCCAGGCACCAGACTGCCTAGGTTTAAATCTTAGGTCTGCTACTTACTAGCTGGATAACCTTGGGTAATTTACTTACCTCGTCTGTGTCTTAGTTTTCCCATTTGTAAAATGCAAAATAGAAATACTTTTCTTACAGGGTTATAGTGAGGATTAAATTTTAGAAATTAGTTGATATGGAAAAAGTGCTTGATTTAGTGTCTTGTACACAGTAATCACTGCCTGTGATATATTATAAATATGTTCTTAGGTAAAGAAAGGGAAAAAACACATAAACCACTTCAATCTGTTTTATTTTCCCCACCCTGACCCATGTCTAGTTTGACTAATAATACTAGGGTTGGGAGTCTTTTCAAGAAGAAGAAGAAGACGAGGGTTGAAGCTGAGCAATGATTTGGGGCCTCTGAAGGAGGAACAGGCAATGGGAAGAATTTTCATTTAATTTCATATTTCAAAAATAAAAATTGCATTCTAATTATTATGCCTTGATCAATACCTTTATTCTTTCTTGCCATCCTGAAAAATCTTTGTCCTTTTTTTTTTTTTTTTTTTTTTGAGACGGAGTCTCGCTCTTTCGTCCAGGCTGGAGTGCAGTGGCGCAATCTCGGCTCACTGCAAGCTCTGCCTCCCGGGTTCACGCCATTCTCCTGCCTCAGCCTCTCCGAGTAGCTGGGACTACAGGTGCCTGCCACCACGCCCGGCTAATTTTTTTGTATTTTTAGTAGAGACGGGGTTCCACCGTTGTCTCGATCTCCTGACCTCGTGATCCACCCGCCTCGGCCTCCCAAAGTGCTGGGATTACAAGCGTGAGCCACCGCGCCCGGCCATCTTTGTCCTTTTAACCAAGTTTTTTTTTTTTTTATATTCCACCTAATTTTAAGGAATGGCCAAGCCCTACTCCCTCCAGGAAGCCTTTGATAAAGTTCCTGGTGCATTCAGAACTCTCTTGTATATATTGTTTTTCATCACATTTAATTCCATCGTATACTGTATGGTCTAATTACAAGGACCACAGAAATTAGTTGTAATTTATTGTATGATACCATTACGTAGAAATACATCAGTAATGTACTAATTACTATAGGTTTTCAGTATGTTTATTAGATTGGTAGTCATTTTTTATGAAGGAACATCAATTTTCCTTTGACCTAATATATCTTGTAAAATCTTGTACTTTCTTTTTCCTTCTATTCATAAGTAAATCTTTAGAAGTGGAAATCTACATTTCACAATAGCAGTTTCCATTTCCACAGATGAGTTACTCCTGAATCCATTATAAATGGCTTTCAGTGCACTATTCTGCTAAAACTACTTTCATTGAGGTATGTAGTAACTTCTTACTTGCCAGAGGCAAATATGTATTTCAGTCCTTATTTTGCTTAACCATTTAACATCAATGTCTTGACCACTTCTGGAATCTTCTTGAATCTTCTCTGCTGGATTCCCAGGACTTTGGGAGGCCAGGTTTGGAGAATAGCTTGAGCCCAGGAGTTCATGATCAGCCTGGGCAACATAGACAGACCCTGTCTCTATAAAACAAAAAAATAAAAAGAAGAAAGTTAAAAGACAAATTTCTAATGATCTGTGGTACAATTAAAAAGAAACACTTAGAAAGTGACCTTGCAAAGCCAAAATCATTGATGGAAAAAAGTTTTTAATGTAGTTCTTAGAAAATGCACCTCCATGGAAATTCTCTTTTACTCCCCTACTCTGCTGGATTCCAGGAGAATTTCTTCTTGGCCCACTTCCCACCCTTGGCCATTCTTTCTCAGTCTTCTTCATAGGCATCAACATCTAAGAAAATCTTCTGCAGGTCTTTCGTGCCACAGCTGGTTAGTGTAAGTATCAGAAATATAAATTATGATAAATTGGATAGTAAACAAGGTTACCATCATATTTAACAGAAAGCTTCTTAAGAACTGAAACATTGTAGAATAATATAGCACATCAAACAATATATTCTAGGGAAAGTATCATTATTGAGATAATATCATCATTTTGAGCATCCAGAATTTTGGAAAAGATATTTCTGTAAGAAAGTTTAAAAAGGCTGGGCACAGTGGCTCATGCCTATAATCCCACACTCAGGAGTGTGTCAAGTACACATCATTTGGTGGTGCTGATAGGGGCTAGAAGTGCTCTTATTCCTCACTCCTCTTTTCCTTCAAAAGGAATTTTCCCCTCTCAGCGGTTTACTCTCTTCCTCAGGAGAGGCAGACTAATTTCAAGATTGGTGAGTTTCAAAGGAAAACCTGGCAAGTGTAGCTCCTTCTTCTGCCCTTGGTCTTTGGGATTTGCCTGCCTGCAGGGAATCTGCTCTAGTGGACCATGTGGAAAGCTTAGTGGTAAAGGTTGTAAACTTGCTTTTCTTCCCCCAGAGTGAGTGGGTGAATATGTTTGCTTAGTTCAGGGCTCATAATCGGGAAGCTCATTGTTGTCACATGTTCCCTGGGAGTCCTACTTTGATCTTCATCTGGCTCACTCCTTTGCCCATCTCAATTGATTTAGAATTCAAGAGTGAAAACCAGGGGGGTTATTTAATAGTCCCTTTGAACTTCAATATCTTCTTCCACATAGAGTTACTCTTCACTATATGTAACCTCATACACTGAAGAAAACTATCATTTCACAAATGTATTGTTCTACCTGTGGCAGTTTCAAATAGAAATCTTTCTATGATTTAATTAAGATAAGACATAATCACTCTTAGGATGACTTCATTGTCCTGAAGAGACCAAAGTACATCCCTCAGTGATGCCTAAGCATATCTCTCTCACGATCATAAATTCAGCTTAGAATTCCTGTGGTCACACATTTTGTTCTCTATTTTTGCCATGTAGGTAACAAAATAAAGAAGATACTACCACCTAAAAAAGTAGAAAAAGACTAGAAATGTGCAAAAGAAATTCTGCTTCCTTCTTTGGAAAATTAGATCTTGTCCAATATCATATGATTCTCCACTGCTCTAGGATTTTCTCATATTGAACTTGAATGAAAACTTCCAAACCCTAAAAATTTTTTCCAGAAGACATTTTTATAAAAAAGATAAAATTTGAAATTAAGCTTAGAAATCATGACAAATGAAAACCTCTTTTCTTTGTGGTTTTCTCTATTATGTAATAGTCATAAAGTGAATTTTATAAAATTCACTTTTTGGTATTAAAATATTACAGTCTTTTGTAGACATTTCCAATCAGCATCCCTAATTTATATGTAAGGGAAATATTGAGTCATTCCAGGTTAGAGGGAGAATTCTTGGCACAGTTAAAAACTGAAATTCTAAGATTCTAATCCTAAGCCATATGGGGTCCAACCAGCTTAATATAGCAAGGATGTTCTCAATAACTACCATGGTGTTATTCAGGGACTGAGAGAACCAAAAGTTAACCAGACCTGGTCCTTGTCCCTGAGACTCTTGCTTACAAGCAGGAGAGGTAAATGTGAATTCAGAAAATTTTCTGATCCTCCTCTTCTGAAGCACCAGCATAACAAGTTTGGGTATTGGCCAAATGGATTAGTGCTATGTTTGGGTTCCTGGATGCTGGATCTTGGGTTTGTAAGTGCTCTGAAGCAACCAGAAATGGGCAGAAGTAGTTGGAAGTAAAAATGTGAAAACAACCCCAAACTCCAACTAAACCAAGAAATAGACAATAAAAAATATTTTTGACTGGGTGCGGTGGCTCACCCCTGTAATCCCAGCACTTTGGGAGGCAAAGGAGGTCAGGAGTTGGAGACCAGTCTGGTCAACATGGTGAAACCCCATCTCTACTAAAAATACAAAAATCAGCTGGGCATGTTGATGTGTGCCTGTAATCTCAGCTACTCAGGAGGCTGAGGTAGGAGAATAGCTTGAACCAGGGAGGCGGAGGTTGCAGTGAGCTGAGATCGTGCCACTGCACTCTAGCCTGGGTGACAGAGTGAGACACCATCTCAAAAAAATAATATATACGTATATATACACATATACATATATACGTATATATACACATATACATATATACGCATATATACACATACACATATGTATGTATATATACACATACACATATGTATGTATATATACACATACACATATGTATGTATATATACACATACACATATGTATGTATATATACACATACACATATATACCTATATATACACAATACACGTATATATACATACACATATACACATATGTATATGTGTATGTATATATACACGTGTGTATACATACACACGTGTGTGTATACATACACATACACACGTGTGTATACATACACATACACACGTGTGTATATATACACATATATATGTATATATACTACATATATATACATATATATGTGGAGAAGTCCAAGGTCTATCACTTTTGGAAGTGGAAGTCAGCATAAATTAAAATTTGAAGGAACAGGAGTCTGGTAGACACTAAGACCACATAGAGAATGAGAACAAGGCAGAAAGAAAATGAGAAGACCCCAAATCATTGCAGAGAACAAGCTGGCCAGCTTGTGTCTCATTCCTGGTGGCTGCTGGCCATACAAATTATGAGCTTAAGGCCTGAATTGGGACGACACCAGCCAAATACTGGATCATCATGGTACAGTGGAAAGAGGACAGGGATTTCAGCAAATCATACAAGTAGTTGTTATTTTCAGCAAGTCCATGTTTCAAACTGGTACGTCAGTCTTGCCACCTAGAAGTATAAGGGTTATGTAGGAATGGGGTACCTAAAATAATCACGAACATTGGCATATACATAGGACTTTTGGCCTTATTATATTTGCTTTCTTTTATGTCATGTGCTTACCTCTAGATCTGGGAGTGAGTGAGACCAGCCCTAATGTGCTGAGATAGACACATTAGAAATGAGAGAAATGGGTGGGTCTCTAAAGAGAAAACTGGGATACTCTTATCCAATTTAGAAGAAAATAATTCCAGACTGGCAAAAATAGATGTCTTCCACAAAGAGGAAAGCCAAAATATCAAATGCAGCTGATGACAAGGATTATGAGGAAAAAAGATCTCTGAATTTATCAATAGTCCTGAATGTGAGAAAGGCAGTGGGCTGTTCTAGGAAAGCTTTGCAGCCAAGCAATTGCCAATCTGAATCCTGGTTGAGCCTCTTCATAATGTTGTAATCTCTGGCAAATCAAATAATCTCTCTGAGCCTCAACTGTAAAGCCAAAATTATGATTACTACCTAATAACTTGAATACGAAGATTAGAAAAACATAGGTAGTTATTGTTAACAGTCTTCAAGAGAATAATCATTTCAGTGGTGAGGAATGAATGGAGAGGAAATAAAAATAATAGAAATATACCCCTGATACAAGAAAAGTAATCAATGAAAGAAAATAGAGAAATCTGATGATAGCTAGAAGATGGCATCAAGCTAAACTTACTTTTACCACGGCCTCCACCTGCCATTATAGGGCAGATCTGTCGCAATAAGGCAGAAAAATTGGAGACTTGGTAGAAATAGCCAACTGAGGAAACATATATAAAGAAAGAAGTTAAATGTGATAAACCAACAAGTAATTTAACATTTAATATGGAGAAAAGACCATTTCTCCTTCAAAACTAAAGATAAGGACAAGATGGCAGATGGAGATAGAGATGCTGAGGTAAGATGTGGTTTGATCCTGAGGTCTGGACTTTATAGATAGCCCACTTAACACATACACATACACACACACACACACACACACACACACACATATGCACTGGACACTTGGGTCCTTATCTTATTGAAGTTTTCTAAGGCAAGTGCTGACTCCTGTCCAATTCCTCCTCCTAGAAGAATTTTCCTTCTTTGTTTCCTATGAAATGATCCTTCTTGGATTCTCATTCTCTCTTAAACCTTGTCAATATCCTCTCTTTCTGGTTGTTTCAGAAAAGTTGGTGCTCTCCTGGCTTCCAGTCTTGGTCCTTTTATGCCATTTTTACATGCCTGGGTGAGCTTGCCTAGCTTCCCATTGCTTCAATTTAGTCTCGAATATTGATAATTCCAAAATCTATGTCTCTGGTCCAAACTCTTCTCCAGCACTCAAAGACTTCTTATACAACTAATTGGTTACAGGCTGGCTCTGGCTAAATGTCCTTCAGTCTTAATATGTCCAAGATAGAACTCTATATTCACTCAAACCACTTCCTGCTGCAACCTATGTTGCCCAGATACCCCTCAAGGAGGACTTGTATCCAGTAGCTGGGAAGGTTGTCAGCAAGCAGCCTCAGTTGTCAGCTCCCACAGGTTTCTTCACAGCTTCAGAGAGTCATCTCACCTAAGACCATGCCGTTCCTGGACTGATCTACATCCAATTACTCAGTACAGTGAGAGCACAAAGCCCCAGCCATTTCAGCTCCCTTCAGGACAACTTTGATGAGCCATATGCTACCCAGAGCTCTTGAGAGATTGACCAAAGCATCAGGCCTGCATTGCAATTCATCTTCTACTTCCACCTAACCCTGCTTCCTCTGCCTTCCTTCTACAGAATTTGATCTCTAATAAATACTTGTCATGCCAGTCTTTGTTTTGGCATCTGCTTCCAAAGAACACAACTTGCAGCGCACCAGAACCTACTTGTTTTCCAAAGCAGAAATCTAGGTGTTATCTCTCTCCCACGCCCCTCATTCACCAGTCATCGAAGACTGGCAATTCTTTCTCCTAAGTCTTACCATTCTAGCTAGTTTCTCTACTACTCTCTACTCACTTCCAATATTCTAGCTCAGCTTTTGCATCCTTGGCAGGCCTATCTTAAACTTGATGGTTAAGATTCCTTCCACTGAATGGACCCAGAAGGACCATTGTTTTCCTCTTCGCTGAATTGCAAATTTACAATTCTCTCTCCTTTATTTAACTGTCTGCTTCTCTGGGCTAGATGCCAAGTCTTATTTTTCTTCTTGGTATTCAACCTTCCCAAAACTTCACTCACACCCTCAACTCCATAGCAGAAACCTTACCCAGTCCCCGACACTTAGAGAAACTCTGTATGCATTTGGCTAATTAACACATCAATAATATTGTCCAGGTAAATAAGATTTAAACAATACCTAATGCGATATTGTTTAAACCTACAGTTAGATAGTTGTGCCTTACAGAGAGCTTGTCTATAAAACGACTTAAACACATCATTCACACACCATAAACCTGCCCCTTTTTCATCTTTTTGTTATACTTCATTGTGAAACAGTTAGCTGTAATATCCCCACAGAGAGTATTTCGTGCAGGTAACTCAGTTCATTGGGAGAAGAGAACAGATTTTAACCGTTGCTTATTTTGTATATTTGTAGCTCCAGTTTGCCAAGTCTGAAAAAGTTACCATCATGCTATGTATATGCTGTATATATAACATGGAAAATTATCTGTGATCAAGGGAAATAACTAAATAAGGCAGGTTAGGATCCATCCATGTGATGAAATGTGGTTTAGTATTAAAAAGCAAATCCATTCCCAGAGATTGACTAGGATGATACTTGGAAAATAATCTCATATGGTTAAATTTAGGGCCCTGAAAAAAATTCCACCTAACCATCTCCTCTGTAGCATTTTCATTTGATTATAATTTGAACATATTTTCATTTACTTTAATCCTTGGAATTACCTATTCCAAGATTCTTAAATCAGTGGTAAGAGAACTGTTGGCCAAAGTTATGGCATCCCTTATACAAATGATCTTTTTAAATTATACGACTCTGCTTTAAAAGCAGCTTTATGCAGCCAAGATGTTTTTAGTTTATGATTTGCAAGAATTGCTTTGTGATTTTTGCCACTGAACCTGGTCTTTTTCCTCTCTTCCTTGCAGCTCTTGTTTTTTTGGTTTTTTTTTTTTCTCTCTTTGCTGAGGTCATCTGAGAAAGACGGAGAGGCTTATCGGTAATGGCACATTGGTCTTTTTGTTTGCAATTTAAGATTGAAATCTTTCAAAGAAAATGGAAATTGTCATGGATCACTCTTATCCCTTAGAATTTCAATTTTCATTAAATAGATGTTTATGGACCATAAACATAGCTTGAACCAGACACTGAAAGTACATGTGTTCATATGTCTAAGAAGCCATGTCTTATGGAGAAGACATTAAACCCTATTAATTCCTGGCCGGGCGCGGTGGCTCACGCCTGTAATCACAGCACTTTGGGAGGCCGAGGCGGGCGGATCACGAGGTCAGGAGATCGAGACCATCCTCGCTAACACAGTGAAACCCCGTCTCTACTAAAAATACAAAAAATTAGCCGGTCGAGATGGTGGGCGCCTGTAGTCCCAGCTACTCGGGAGGCTGAGGCAGGAGAATGGCGTGAACCCCGGGGGGCGGAGCCTGCAGTGAGCCGAGATTGCGCCACTGCATTCCAGCCTGGGTGACAGAGCGAGACTCTTGTCTCAAAAAAACAAAACAAAACAAAACAAAACAATTCCTAATCAGTGTGATGAATGCTGTAAGGGTAAGCACAGAAGGCTTTGGAAGCACTAAATGAATGTCTGATTCCACACTGAATGGGGCAGCCTCCTTTCTGGGTAGGGGACACTTAGTGTTTAAAAGAAGAATGGGAATTAGCCAGGGAACAGGAGGAAGTCATACGTTAGACAAGCTGGAAAGGACCTTCTAAGGAGGAAGGAGTTTGTGAAATTGCAAGAAATTATCTATTCCTTATAAGGAGAGTAAAAGGAAGGAAACAATAACAGATGAGACTGGTGAAAAAGGATGATAAAACTATAAGCATTTACAATTTTCCATCTCTGATTTTCTAGGAAATGTGGATTTCAGAGATAACAGTCCTTATTTTTGGAGTGGGGTGAAAGATAGAGATGGAAAATGAAATCAGCTGAAGATTACCTCACATACTGAAAAAGATGGATAGACCCACTGGGAGAACAAAGGATTTGGCAGATAGAGCCTTCCACAGTCAGGATGAAGAAATAAGCAGTGGAAAAGTTGAGGAGGTGTGGAGATAGAGGGAAAGAGAGAGACAAAGAGATGGAAAAACATACACACATACAAACACACACATAAGACAGAAATAGAGACACATGATAGAGAGGTAGGGACACCTAGAGAGAAAACAGACAGACAGGCAGTGAGGGAAAAAACAGAGACAGAGATCAAGACATTCATTGAAAGACAGACATTAAACAAGGAGACAGAGAACAGGAAAGGTAGCAACTACCACAGACATGAGAACTTTAAGGAAAGGGAACTGTGGTTATTGAGGTTTTTAAGAAGATTTCTTGTTTATTGTGTTATGTAATGCCCTTCTTTTTTCCACAAAGAGTTTAGTAGAACTACCCTGCTTATCAATGTTTTTTGACTTAGAGTTTTTCTTCTGGATGTATTACCATGGTCAGCCTGGCTCCATAGATGCCCAGTTATGTACTATAGTGGTAAGCAGTGATGACATTAGGGAAGGCCTTTGTGCCCCATTAGGGTTTGAGGTTCCTTAGAGACGAGCTCATTGTAGTTAGAAGGTGACATTTGTCTGTTTTGACCCCAGAATTTATGCATAAAAAGCTCTGGGGAATCTGGATGCTTCTCAAGAAGAACAGCTTGGGCATCACCTGGCCTGGGAAGTCTTTCCAATCCTTGCAGACCTGGTTGATGCCCTACTTCTGTGTTCCCACAGTACTCTGACTCACCCTGTTCACCACAGGTAGAACATGGGGGAACTCTATTCACCTGGGGTGTAGCCTTGTAGTATAGTTTGAAGTTGCGTAATGTGATGCCTCCAGGTTTGTTCTCTTTGCTTAGGATTGCCTTGGCTATTTGAGCTCTTTTTCAGCTCCATATGAATTTTAAAATAGGGTTTTCTGCCAAAACCAATAGCAACAAAAGCAAAAATTGACAAAAGGGATCTAATAAAACTAAAGAGCTTCTGCACAGCAAAAGAAACTGTCATCAGAATGAACAGACAGCCTGCAGAGGAAGAGAAATTTTTTTCCATCTATCTATCTGACAAAGGTCTAATACCTAGAGGTCTGGTTATAAGACTCTAATATCCGGAGTCTACAAGGAAGTTAAACAAATTTACAAGAAAAAACATTAAAAAGTGGGCAAAGGACATGAAGAGACACTTCTCAAAAGAAGACATTCATGCGGTCAGCAAACATATGGAAAAAAGCTCAACATCACTGATTTAGAGAAATGCAAATCAAAACCACAATGAAACACCATCTCATGCCAGTCAGAATGGCGATTACTAAAAAGTCAAGAAACAACAGATGCTGGCTAGGTTGTGGAGAAAAATGAGTGCTTTCATACTGTTGGTGGGGATGTAAATTAATTTAACTATTGTGGAAGACTGTAGTGATTCCTCAAAGACCTACAGGCAGAAATAACATTTGACCCAGGATTCCCGTTACTGAGTATATACCCACAGGAATGTAAATCATTCTATTATAAAGATACATGCACGCATATGTTCATTGCAGCACTATTCACAATAGCAAAGACAGGAAATCAACCCAGATGCCCAACAGTGATAGGCTGGATAAATAAAATGTGGTACAGATACAACATGGAATACTATGCAGCCATAGAAAGGACTCAGATCATGTCCTTTGCAGGGAGATGGATGTAGTTGGAAGCCCTTATCTTCAGCAAACTCACAAAGGAACAGAAAACCAAACACTGCATGTTCTCACTTATAAATGGGAGCTGAACAATGAGAACACATGGACACATCAAAGGAAATAACACACACTGGGGCCTGTCAGGTTGAGCAGAGGGAGGGAGAGCATTGGGAAGAACAGCTAGTGGATGCTGGGCTTAATATCTGGGTGATGGGCTTAATATCTGGGTGATGGGCTGATCTGTGCAGCAAACCACCATGGCACACATTTACCTATGTAACAAACCTGCACATCATGCACATGTATCCCAGAAATTAAAATAAAAGTTGAAGAAAAGAAAAAATAAAATAGGTTTTTCAAATTCTGTGAAGAATGTCATTGGTAGTTTCATAGGAATAGCACTGAAGCTGTACATTCCTTTGGGCAGTATGACCATTTCAACAATATTGATTCTTCCTATCCATGAACATGGAATGTTTTTCCATTTGCTTGTGTCATCTCTGATTTCTTTGAGCAGTGTTTTGTAATTCTCTTTGTAAAGCTATTTCACTGCTCTGGTTAGCTGTATGTCTAAATATTTTATTCTTTTTTGTGGCTATTGTGCATAGTATTGAGTTCTTAATTTGGCTCTCAGCTTGAATGTTGTTGGTGCATAGGAATGTTACTGATTTTTGTACATTGATTACATTGATTTTGTATCTCGAGACTTTGTTAAAGTTGTTTTTCAGATCAAAGAGCTTTTGGGAAGAGAACGTGGGTTTTTCTAGGTATAGAATCATATTATGTGCAAACAGGGAACGTTTAACTTTATCTCTTTCTACTTGGATGCCTTTTATTTCTCTCTTTTGCCTGATTTCTCTGGCCAGGAATTTCTTCCCTGCTTTTCTGTTTCACCAAAGCCAAGTCTTAAAAGATTCAGTGGTCTACAGGTATCTGCTAATGAATATTATTGTCCCCATATAACCTAGAAGAAACAAGTAGAGGATGTTAAGAGACCTGCTCAATGTGAGGGTAATAGTAAATGGCAAAGCCAGGTCTAGATCATAGATCCGCTAATGTTTGTGTCTCTGCAATTTTGACTCTACGATATTGCTTCTCACCTGAATGGAGTTCAATTAGTAAAAGGATATAGATACCTGACCAAACACAGTCCACATACTTAAGCTGTCTCTAGATTACAAGGAGATCAAGTGGAAATTGTACATGGTTTGATCCAACTTAAAGCTTTTTTTTTGATAAACTATACCGATTATCTCTCTTGCCAATGGTCACATACCTTGATATCCTTGTTTTCTCCTGCATGTTAGATATAACTTACTATGGATAGTGAATTACAGTGGAACAGGCCAGGTTGAGAGGTTACAGGACTTGAAATTGGCCTCTCCCACTGTATGTGCATGTTCTGTGCCAGAAACAGACTCATTTACAGGAGAGAGGAATAACTTTGACTTGAATTATTATGTAACAGACAGTAGCTGGTCCAGCAGTCTGGGATGGGTGAGGAAGTTGTCTAATGAGGGAATTGTTATTTCAATTGGGAAAATAGCCTTGTAATAGGGAGTGTGAGAGCAAGTGATAATCTGGAATCCTGGATAAGAGAAATGGGCATCGGGGAGAAAGAGTAGCAGGAAGCAGAGGCCCTGCCCCTTTGCCTACAACAAGAAAAGCACAGTAGAGAACTAAAAAATGCAAGGAAGATTTTATTTCCAAAGATTTCTGAGTGCATAAATAGCCTAAGAACTCAGACACTAAATATGCATGAAGAAAGTAATGGCTGGACTAACAAAAACAGTAAAGATATCAAGTCAAAGAATGGTAAATGGAGATGCTTAAAGTCAGTATGCCTAAAGTTAAGATTTGTCCTTGCTAATGTGGTTGTCTAAGTGTGCAGACTGGAGTCAAGATGGAAAGAGAGAAGAGGGTTGCAGAGTCTAAGGAACAGCAAAGGCTTAATACTTCTTTATTGAATAGATAACAGTACTATTTTGGAGCATCTGACTTAACTGCTGATACAGACATGTACAGAGATGGAGAAGTTGTTCTAAAGGATACTTGATTCAAAACAATATGCTTGCAGCACAAAACCAATAATTCAAAATGTCCGTTAATATATGAAATATCAGGGGTAATGCTAAGAATATATCATTCAATTAGACTATGCATAAGTAATAGGTAAATATTTTTATTTACTTACATTGCCAAAACAATTTTTAAAAGTTCGTTTTTATTGCCTTGATGTTGAATAGATGACTGTGGAGGGAGACAAAATCACCACAGAATGAAACATTTAAATAATAAAAATAACCGAACTTTTAGGCACAGGTCTCATTTATTTGGACTGAACGAATCCAAACTCTCCAATTGAAAGCTATTTTAAGAGACAGCCTGGTGATATAGTCTTCCAAAAAGCCACCACCTTCAGAAATAGATTCTGCATGTTATCCAATAATCAGTTGGCAACATAGGTGTTTATCTAACATTAATCTAATAGACTTTTTTTGCTTAAAAGCTAATCATTGCTTAGGAGCCACAGTAACTACAAGTTAAGCGATTACAGTGCACATGTTGGCAATAATCCCTAAAAGAATTTAAAAGCATGAAAGTCAAGGATAAGAACTGAAAGAACTGGTAATGATTCTCTGGAGTATAGTTTGAATGTTAGTTTTGGTTCCCCACCAGGGGGCATCCTGGACCCCTGTAAGGGCAACAGTCAAATCAAATGCTTTTTCCCAGCTTATGGACAAAGGAGTGGATGTAATGGACTTTCTTTTACTCATGTAATCTACTACATAACTCATGCTAATGTACCCCTGCATAGCCTTATACTGTGACTACCTAATCTACTCTTCATCATCTTAGTATTGGGAGATGGGGGATTAGACAACAGAAAAAGGAGATTAATACCGACTTTACAAGACATAATGTGGTCACATCCCATCTCTTGGCCCAGATTTAAGAGCATTGGGGTTTTAAAGCCCCAGTGGCTTAAAAGCAACTAACCAACTAAACAGAATCCTACCCAAATACTGCATTACATTTACCACACGAGGGAATTTAGCATTATAAATAATTCAGCCCAAGTGGCACTTCTCAGTGCAAATGAACTCAGGCCATTTTGCAGCATTAACTCTGATGATTTTTGTTCAAACTTATTTTCTAGTACAATCTTGGTTCATCTTTAATGGGCTACTTACGTCATCCATTTAAAATAGTTAGGTTCATCCTGCTCTCCCACAGAAACAATGCCTATTTCTCAAAATGATAGTTGCAAGGAGAGGTCTAATTTCCCATCATAGATTGATTTGTGTGTGTGTGTGTGCAATGAAAAGAATCTATGTGCTTTTTGAAGTGGCCAAGGTCACAGTGGCTGTAATCTAGTTGGTCTAGATTAAAAACAGACTCTTGTCCTGGTATGCTGAGTATGAGTCCCAGTTGTGTGACAAGTGGTTATTCCACTTTTGTGAGTAGGCACATAAGACTGACCAATATCTCAGGGAAGTAGAAAAAATGAACAAAAGATTGTTAAGTGTTTTTGGTCAAGATAGAATATTATAGTAAAATGATGTATTTTCCTGTCATGATATGTGATAATGCATGTGAATTAAATAATACAAATGCTACCTTTAGATTTTAATTAGAATGATCATCAGTTACTGAGTAATTTTTGATGAGTCACTCTTTTTCACTAATAGGAAATAAAAACTCCAAAGATAATGGAAGCATTTCACTGCTACATTTAAATGTAGATTTCTGGATTATTGTTGTAATAGGTAACTTATTAGTTGGGTAGTAGGAACTACTTACTGACTTCAGGATTTTCCATGATAATGTAGTTATGATAAAGGGAATGTCAAGGTTTTGCAAATTATGTACTGGTAAAATTCAGATCCCTTAGATATTTTTTTAATGGTCTCATTCATCATTTCTCCTTTGTCTGCATAGTTTATCAAAGTAGAATTCCTAGCTCTAATTCATCTTTGGAATGTTATGTAGATTCCACACCTCTCCCCACTGCCTACCTACACCCTCCCAGTCCCATCCCCTGCCAGATTTCAGCATTCTGCTCTCTGTTCTTTCCCCTCTTTAAGTGAAAGAAATTGAATGCCTAGTACCTCCTCCCATAATACTAAGAAGCAGAACAATGCTGTCATCTGCTTCATTTTATGGACACCAGTGATTTTCCTGTAGCGGAATAACTGTTGATTAAATATTTTCCATGCTTCTTCACATTTCCTGGTTCTGCAGCTCTTGTTTCCCTGACTTAAAGCAAAAATATTGCTTGGCTAAGATACCATGCTCTATTTCAAATTAGTTTGCCACCAAAATTTGGTTATTGGAATGTCCTTTAAAAGGCAAACTACCCATATTTGAATATTACTCACAGGATAAAAAATCAACCAGCCATCTCCTCAGTAGGTTCATAAATTTAATAAGTGATTTTTCAAAGAGCTTTTTATAATTATCCCTCTTTTAGAAGTATAACCTCAAAGCTGGTTTCTAGTTATGGCTTAATACATTTATCAAAACATAAGTTAATATATAAAGGCACATTTATATTATCTGCAACATTTACCTTTTCCAGCTAGAGAAACTATGATGTTTATCAGTTATTGTATTAATAATAGTCATTGGTAGATGTTATTAGGGAAGTTATACCATTTTCATGACATGTCATAACAAAATAAGCCACAACAGCAACAACAGCACCAACTCTAACTCTGGTACTACTACTACTATTGGTAATTCTGTGTCTACTGGCCCTGTGAGATAAGCCTGACAGCTACACTTATTCCCATTTTAAGGATAAGGAACCTGAAGCTGAGCACACTTCAGTGACTTATATAAGGTCAAAGCGCATACCCAAGTTAGAAGCAAGGAAAGAAGCCAGTTTTTCTGACTTTCAAGAATACATAGTTGGTTTTGATTTGCATTTCTCTGATGGCCAGTGATGATGAGCATTTTTTCCTGTGTTTTTTGGCTGCATAAATGTCTTCTTTTGAGAAGTGTCTGTTCATGTCCTTTGCCCACTTTTTGATGGGGTTGTTTTTTTCTTGTAAATTTGTTTGAGTTCATTGTAGATTCTGGATATTAGCCCTTTGTCAGATGAGTAGGTTGCAAAAATTTTCTCCCATTCTGTAGGTTGCCTGTTCACTCTGATGGTAGTACTCATCTCACACCAGTTAGAATGGCCATCATTAAAAAGTCAGGAAACAACAGGTGCTGGAGAGGCTGTGGAGAAATAGGAACACTTTTACACTGTTGGTGGGAATGTAAACTAGTTCAACCATTGTGGAAGTCAGTGTGGCGATTCCTCAGGGATCTAGAACTAGAAATACCATTTGACCCAGCCATCCCATTACTGGGTATATACCCAAAGGACTATAAATCATGCTGCTATAAAAACACATGCACACGTATGTTTATTGCGGCACTATTCACAATAGCAAAGAGTTGGAACCAACCCAAATGTCCAACAATAATAGACTGGATTAAGAAAATGTGGCACATATACACCATGGAATACTATGCAGCCATAAAAAATGATGAGTTCATGTCCTTTGTAGGGACATGGATGAAACTGGAAAACATCATTCTCAGTAAACTATTGCAAAGACAAAAAACCAAACACCACATGTTCTCACTCATAGGTGGGAATTGAACAATGAGAACTCATGGACACAGGAAGGGGAACATCACACTCCAGGGACTGTTGTGGGGTGGGGGGATGGGGGAGGGACAGCATTAGGAGATATACCTAGTGCTAAATGACGAGTTAATGGGTGCAGCAAAACAACATGGCACATGGATACATATGTAACAAACCTGCACATTGTGCACATATACCGTAAAACCTAAAGTATAATAAAAAAACAAAAGAATACATGGTTGGGTAGTGGGTTTTTATTACATTAATGGCACCTGATATATCAGGGAAGTTTACCTCTTATCAAAGCAAAATAAACATATTTATACAAAAATACCAGATTAAAAACTTTTTTTTATCAATCTTGAGTCTCCAAAGTTCATCATTTGTATGATTGTTTTGTTTTTTCCCATCCTCCAAAACTTTGTGTTTCTGCTTGGTCCTAAAGCATTGGAGAAACTTATTCAAATATCGGTCAGTAGTCTGCCACAGTTGAACTGCAGTTACAACATTAATCCAGTTTACATTGTAATTTAGTCTGAAGTTCTGCTGTTTCTGTGCTGCACTTGGGCACAGAAGATTTTTATGACCAGGGAATCTTGGTGCCTGAGATCTTGGCTCCTTACACACCCTACTCAACCATTACCCCTTTGAAGTCTTGCCACTTTCTTAGGTTGCTGTTAGAGCATATGCAGGCAATTCTTAGGGGACTTATAGAGCTCTCTCGTTTTTCAGGTTATGTTTCAGTTTATCAAATACATAACTTCTCCTTTCTGCCTGACTTCCTGACCCTCAAAGCATTATTTTCTTTCTTTCTGCCTGAGACTTTGCCAAAATCGCTGAGGCTGGGGTTGCAGCCTGCTCAAGAAGGAGCGGATATAAGGAGGACACACACAAGTTATCCTGCCAAGCACATTACAATGAAAAGGTCATCATTAGTGGCCCTTTTAGTTATTTGAAACATTTACTGAGCCCAAAGCTTTCACCTTCTATTCTGGGCTGAAATGCAGAGCAAATTTGGGCTGGTGATGTTTGCATATATGCTATAAGGAGTAGAAGAAAATCATATCCTTCAATTCTTGGTAGTAAGTGGAAATAACTTGTGACTCTGAACAGATTCTGATTAGAACAATAAGGTATTAGCTTTGTTTTTCAAATTTTAATAAGATTTTAAGTAAGATTTTTGAAAGCAGAGGAAAGTATATATACTTGACTGCTATTTCCACTGTCTATCATTGACAGTCACAAATCAGAGGGAAGTGACAATCATCTCCAGAATGAGAGAATACAGCATTCTTTAGAAGTAGTGCATGGGGCCAGGCACGGTGGCTCATGCCAGTAATCCCAGCACTTTGGGAGGCTGAGGTGGGCAGATCACCTGAGGTCAGGAGTTCGAAACCAGCCTGGCCAAGATGGTGAAACTCCATCTCTACTAAAACTACAAAACTTAGCCAGGCATGGTGATGCATGCCTGCAATCCCAGGTATGGGGGAGGCTGAGGCAAGAGAATCACTTGAACTCGGGAGGCAGAGTTTGCAGTGAGCCGAGATTGCACCACTGCACTCTAGCCTGGATGAGAGAGTAAGACTCTGTCAAAAAAAAAAAAAAAAAAAAAAAAAAGCAATGAATGACTTAATTCCTTTTCTTTATATTCACTTTTTTCTGTACTCAGGAAAACTATTCATAGTAGAAGTATAAATAAAATGTTCATTCTGCATCTGGATAAATTATTTGATCTGCTGTCAAAAGTCCTATCTTTGTTTCATAATAAAAAGTGTACATAATTTATTCCAGTTTCAGTTCCCCTATGAACAAATAGCCAATTCTGGTGCTGTGTTCAATATTTTTACTTCAGAACACTGAGTAGGCATTGGGTCAGAAGCACCACCTGCTTAGGGAATGATTTGCCCTGCAATGTCTTTGGAAAGAAAGGAGTGTCTTAGTTTAATCCAGTATCATGTGTTGTGTATCACAGTATGTGAGAGCTTTAGATCGTCAATGGAATTTTGATACTGAGTCTCCCATATACTTCAGTGCTGTGTGGTTGTGGCTGAGTCTTAATGCACCATATGATGTCACTTCCCCATTATAAAAACAAATGAAGAGAGTAGTGATTTATTTTGATACTTCCTTTACTTGCTTCTCAACTCCCCACAAGATGTTTAATAAAACTGGCTCTTCAGAAACAGATTAAGAAGCCTTGAAAATAGTTATATACAACACTTTTGTGGAAAGTCAGGATGCAGGAATACATGAAAGGTGGATGAATTTGGCAGTTTGTAACATGTTACCAGAATCTATTTTCATTCCATGTTCACCGTAGCATTAGGACCCAGCAATGCATTTTAGGTTAAAGAAAAAGGAGGAAAAAACAAAAAGAAAAAAGAAAATAATCAGAAAGTAATTGACTTATAAACCTTTATGTTCTGTTTTAAACTCCAAAATCCCCCTAAGAGCCAATCAAAGTTCCAAGAATGACCAATTGTGCTCATTAATAATAAAGAGGCACACTAGAGAAGAAGTTGAGAATATCATACCTATGCTTAGTGATATGATGTTTTGAAAGTGAGTATACAGCTGGAAAAATACAGTTTCATTAGTCCTGTCAGTGGTTTTTGAACCAGGGGAGAACGCTGAGACCTGATGAGGGTCCATACAAAACTTGGTTGAATGCAGTTGCAAAATATATCACCTAAACTATAGGTAGGGACTGGTGATGGCCAGTGCTCACTCTTGGAAATGTTTTCTTTAATGTTTGACTAGGAGTTATCCAACTGTTTTTATAAGGCACCTCCAATTTGGCTCAGAATAGAGCCAAAAAGTTAAATACTAGCTCAGCCTCCCACAATATCTTTGTTTTCTATGTGGCATGACAACAGGATTTTCACTTTTCCACATTGCCCACGGAGCTGTACCACCCTCTTGCCAAGGTTAGAAGGCCCCCCTGGGGCAAAAGCAACTGTCCTATTTCTATTTGTGGTTGGACTGAAGATGTTCACATGGATAATGACCCCTGTGCCCAAAAGAAAAGCAGGTGACATTAAGGTTCATGCAATATTGACGTGTTAAGAGGGTTTTCACAACTCAGGAAACTCTCTTAGCTGAGTTGGTTCTCCGAAAATGTTGAGTCCTGTTTTCCGTGGCATGGTGCAGCTGATGTTGTCACTTTGTGGTCAGGAGCAGGAAAGCTGGTGGGGTGGAGAGAGATTAGTGGTCTGGAAGTATGTAATTGGTATTTCATGGCAACAGGGAGTTGACAGCCCTCAGGGACCACAAATGGAGGGGAGGACTAACAGCTCAACTAGATTAAAACAAACTATGATTGAAAAAAAGTAAGAGAGAAATATATTCAAGCAGTTAAGAATTTGATAAATTACTCTATAGATGAATTCCATATTGCCTTCCTTAAAAGGTAAAGTGTTAAGTGAGATAATATATGTAAGGAAGTTAGCGTAGTGCCAGGATGATAGTGATTAATCAATTGAAAATCTGCCTGCTTTTAGTATTATTCTGTATGCGGAGCAGTTGGGTATAATTTAAGCTTAGCAGAAGTATTATTTCATTTAAATTTTCCCCTTATTTGTACTAGACAATTTAATCCTTATTTCAGATCTTGTACCTGACACTGTGGGTGGAAAAACTCCACTCATGAATTTGGAGAGGGCAGGCACACGGCTACGGCAGTTGCCGTCCAACTGAGTGTGGTTAGTTTGTGTAATTGAAGCCAAGCAAAGCTAAGGCAGTGCTGGTACATGGATCCTTCTGTTAGACTAAATAAAGAACAGTGAACCCATTTTTATGTGGAGGAAAAGAAGAAAAAATTGTTTCTAACAGTAGGGGATGGCTTGAGTCTAGGAACCTCAGGCTGTGTCTAAATGTTATCAAATATTCAGATGAAGCTGTACAAAAATTTACTCAATCATCCAGATGTTTCCAGAAATACAATATTTTGATTTCATGCAGATGAAATCAGGGAAAGATTACATTTTATTTTTCTGGCATTGTGAGACACAGTCTCGGTATCTTTCTTGTTGTCTGGTATGTCTCTCTACTTAGGACTATGTTATGGGGACCAGCACAGCTGCTTTCCGGGGTTGTCAGTCCCCGGCCTGGGCCACTCTTGAAACTATAAAGGGCTGTTTGTTCTGTGTGAAACTCACTCAGGATGGAGCCCAGTTTGACATTTGGGTCATTGGAATGTGCCAGCTGAATTTAATATCCTTGTGATTTCAAGTCAAAGGATTAAAATATACAAAGCCATGGAATTTAACTTTCCTCCTATCCCTCAGATCTCTCTGAAGGAGATCAACCAACAAGGGTCCTTCTGATGTTCAAAGAAACTAAATAACTTTACATTCACAATGACGCTATATCCTGTGTCAAGAACAGGTTAGCAAGACCAGTTCTTCACTCAGGACAAGATCATAGAGAATGAGCAGGATGGGAATGGGTTTAGTACAACATGGGTCACAAAGCAGGTATTCCAGATTTTGGCTTTTGAGCGAAAGAATTGGAATAGTTCAAACACAGGTAGTTTTGACACGAAGATCCAGATGATTAAATACAACTTTTCAATTTAATTTATCTTATGTAGCAGAGACATAAATAGAGCATAATCTCAGTCTTCTGAAGGACATAGATTCAAATTCTAAGAAAATTATTCATCATCTTGAAGCTTCAGTTTTCTCAACCATGAGAAAAAATTTAAAACCTATCAGGATTTTATGAAATCATATATTCATAAATAGTTTTACCTAACTTACAATAAGTGCTTAATAAGTATTAGTTTTCTCTACTAGTTGTCTTTTTAACCCTTTCTTTCAGCATGAGTTTAGTTCCAATCATAAATGCTTAGCATGCAAAGGAATGAAAGGCAAATGCTAAGACAAGTATCTTGGAGAAGGCAAATTTTAGTGATCCACTTGCTAGGAGCAAAGCATTTAGAAGAGTATTGGTAATAATTGATTAATTTATGATGATGAGTATATTTTAAAGTGATTTTAACAAGTTCATCAAAACTCATGGGATGGGGGCGTGGCCAAGATGGCCAACTAGAAGCAGTGGCATTTGGAGGCTCCCACCGAGAAGAACCAAAACAGCATGCAAATCCTGCATTGGCAACTGAGGTATCCGGGTTCTGTCATCAGGACTGACTAGGCAGTTGGTGTGATCCATGGAGAGCAAGGAAAAGCAGGCTGGTGCATTAGCCCACCTGAAAGCCACATGGGGCAAGGGGAGCCCCCATCCCAGCCAAGAGAGGTGGTGAGAAAGCATGCTACCCAGCCTGGGAAACAGTGCTTTTTTCATGGAACTGTTCAACCCACAGATCACAAGATCCCACTTGTGAGCCCATGCCACCAGGGCCTTGTGCCCCAACCACAGAGCTGCACAGATTCTCAACAGCTGCTCAGCTGGAATCTGCCTAAGACTACCAAGTTCTCAAGGAGTGGGGCAGCCATCATCACTGTGGCTGTTTGCTGTCTAAGCCATCTGAGCTCCGTGGGGGAGGGTCAGCAGCCATCACTGTGGCTGTCGGCTGCCTAAGAAAACTGAGCTCCTCACGGAAGGGACGACAGCCATCACTGCAAGCTGCTACCTACCTAAGACACTGAACTCCTGGAGAGAAGGGAGGCAGCCGTCATTGTAGCTCCAGGCTGTGTTTTTCCCCTGCTGAAGCCGGGGAGATTGGACGACTTCCTCCCAAGGGATATTCCCTACAGTGCAGCACACTGGCTGTGGCAGACTGTGGCCAGACTGCCTCTTTAGGTCTGGCCCTGACCCATCCCTCCTCACTGGGCAGGGCTTCCCTGCAGGAACTCCAGCAACTCCAGCCAGGGGCTTAGAGAGAGAACTCTGATCTCCCTGGGCCTGACCCCCTAGTGGGAGGGGTGGCCATGGTCTCCATGGATCAGCAAACTTAGTCTTCCCTCCTGCTAGCTCTGAGGAATCTGGGAAGCCCAGATGAGTGGATTTCTTCCCAAGGCAGCACATCCCTCCACCAAGGGACAGCCAAAGTGCTTTCTTAAATGAGTCTTGGTTCACGTGGCCCGAACTGGGTGAGATCCCCAAAGAAGGGTCGCCAGACACCCTATATATGAGTGATTCTACTGGCATCAGATCAGTGCCCTTCAAGGTCAGAGATCTCAGAGGAAGGAGTAGGCAACCATCTTTTCTGTTCTCCAGTCTCCTTAGGTGACATCTTCAGATGCAGGAGGGACCTGGATAAATAGAGTCTGAAGCAATCCCCTAGAAAACTGCAGCAGTGGCTCCCTACAGAAGAGGGACCTGACCACTGAAAGAAAAACAAACAAACAGAAAGCAACAACAACAGCATCAACAAAAAAGTCCCAAGAAAAACCTCATCCAAAGGTCAGCAGCCTCAAAGATTGAAACTAGACAAACTCATGAAGATGAGAAAGAATGAATGAAAAAATGCTGAAAACTCAAAAGGCCAGAGTGCTTCTTCTCCTCCAAATGATTGCAACACCTCTCCAGCAAGAACTGGATGGAAGATGAGACAGCCAAATTGACAGAAGTAGGCTTCAGAAAGTGGGTAATAACAAACTTTGCTGAGATAAATGAGCATGTTCTAACCCAATGCAAAGAAGCTAAGAACCATGATAGAAGGTTGCAGGAGCTGCTAACCAGAATAAGCAGTTTAGAGAGGAACATAAAAGACCGGATGGAACTGAAAAATACAGCAGAAGAACTTCGAGAAGCATACACAAGCATCAATAACTGAATCGACCAAGTGGAAGAAAGAAGACTATCTCGCTAAAATAAGGCAGGCAGGCAAGATTAGAGAAAAAAAGAATGAAAAGGAACAAACAAAACCTCTGAAAACTATGGGACCATGTAAAAAGACCAAACCTACGACTGATCGGAGTACCTGAGGGAGACAGGGAGAATGGAACCAAGTCAGAAAACACACTTCAGGATATCATCCAGGAGAACTTCCCCAATCTAGCAAGACAGGCCAACATTCAAACTCAGGAAATACAGAGTCCCCAGTAAGATATTCCACAAGAAGATCAACCCCAAGACACATAATCATTAGATTCTCCAAGGTTGAAATGAAAGAAAAAAGGTGGATAAACATACTTGTGCATGTTCCTCTCCCTGTGTCCATGTGTTCTTATTGTCCATGGTGGCTCCTGCCTGTAATCGCAGCACTTTGGGAGGTGGAGGTAGGTGGGTCACCTGAGGACAGGAGTTCAAGACCAGCCTGGCCAACATGGCAAAACCCCATGTCTACTAAAAATACAAAACTTAGTCAGGCATGGAGGCACATGCCTGTAGTCTCAGCTACTTGGGAGGCTGAGTCAGAAGATCACTTTAACCCAGGAGGCAAGAGTTCCAGTGAGCCAAGATTGCCCAAAGTAATTTTTAGATTCAGTGCTATTCCCATCAAACTAACAATGACATTCTTCACAGAATTAGAAAAAACTACTTTGAAATTCATATGGAGCCGAAAAGAACTCGTATAGCCAAGGCAATCCTAAGCAAAAATAACAAAGCTGGAGTCATCATGCTACCTGACTTTAAACTATACTACAAGGCTATAGTAACCAAAACAGCTTAGTACTGGTACCAAACAGACACATAGACCAATGGAATAAAATACAGATCTCAGAAATAAGACCACACATCTACAACAATCTGATCTTTGACAAACCTGACGAAAACAAGCAATGGGGAAAGGATTCCCTATTTAATAAATGGTGCTGGGAAAACTGGCTAGCCATATGCAGAAAACTGAAACTGGACCCCCCTTCCTTACATCTTATGCAAAAATTAACTCAAGATGGACTAAAGACTTAAATGTAAAACCCAAAACCATAAAAGCCCTAGAAGAAAATCTAGGCAATATCATTCAGGATATAGGCATGGGCAAAGATTTTATGATGAAATCGCCAAAAGCAATTGCAACAAAAGCCAAAATTGACAAATGGGATCTAATTAAACTAAAGAGCTTCTGCACAGCAAAATAAACTATCATCAGGGCGAACAGGCAACCTACAGAATGGGAGAACATTTTTGCAATCTACCCATCTGACAAAGGTCTAATATCCAGAATGTACAAGGAACTTAAACAAATTTACAAGAAACAAACAACCCCATCAAACAGTGGGCAAAGGACATAAACAGACACTTCTCAAAGGAAGATATTTATGTGGCCAACAGATGAAAAAAAAGCTCAACATCACCGATAATTAGAGAAATGCAAATTAAAACCACAGTGAGATACTATCTCATGCCAGTCAGAATGGTGCTTATTAAAAAGTCAGAAAACAACAGATGCTGGCAAAGCTATGGAGAAATAGGAACTCTTTTACACTGTTGGTGGGAATGTAAATTATTTCAACCATTGTGGAAAGACAATGTGGTGATTTCTCAAGGATCTAGAACCAGGAATACCATTTGACTCAGCAATCCCATTACTTGGTATACACCCAAAAGAATAAAAATCATTCTGTTATAAAAATACATGCACACGTATGTTTATTGCAGCACTATTCACAGTAGCAAAGACGTGGAATCAACCCAAACGCCCATCAGTGATGGACTGGATTAAAAAAATGTACATATATACCATGGAATACTATGCAGCCATAAAAAGGAATGAGATCATGTCCTTTGCAGGGACATGGATGAAGCTGGATGCCATCATTTTCAGCAAACTAACACAGACACAGAAAGATAAACACTGAATGTTTTCACTCAAAAGTGGGAACTGAACAATGAGAACACATGGACACAGGGAGGAGAACACCACAATCCAGGGGCTGTTGGAGGGGCTCAGGGAGGGAGAGCATCAGGACAAACAGCTAATGCATGCTGGGCTTAATACCTAGGTGATGTGTTGATAGGTGCAGCAAGCCACCATGGCACACATTTACCTATGCAACAAACCTGTGCATTCTGCACATGTATCCTGGAACTAAATAGAATAAAAGAAAATAAAACTCATGGCATGCTTGCATAGTGTTATAAGATCTATCTATAAAGTTGTTCATTTTTGAAAAGAATCACACAATTGGATCCACTGTATTTCATGAAAAGAATGCCCAAGGAAGTAAATAGCATGGCTAACTCCACAGATATAGCACTTGATGAATTAGCTAGTCTATTTAAAAATCCTATGAGCTGTCTCTGTTATCCTCACACACAGATCATGGAAGTTGATCTTACCAGGGTAAGATTCTTCTGGGGTAGTCAGTACTTGCCTTGTATTATGACTACACACTTGGAGTACTCAGTACCTACTGGAAGTACTAGTTTCTGCTTTGTTGTCACATGATCTCAGACACAGGGCCTACAGTGAGAAGCTGCTGTGTAGCAGTCTACATTGGAAGCATATTGGCACCACGAAATGAGGGGAATATTTTGAGCCCAGGCTCTAATTAGGAAGTGAATCTTCAGGACACCTAGGGCTGAATGTAAACATCCCTCACGATGGCAGGGAATTTGGCCAGCAGAGGGCATAGCCAGAGAATAGTCAGCTGAGGGAGAGATCCAAGAAACAGGAGCACGTATTTTAGAGAGAACTTTAGAAGGAAGAAAAGTGCAAAGGCAATTGAGCGATAAAGACTATACTTAAAATGTACCTAAAGTAAGCCATCAGAATAACCCAATGCCAGAGAAAGTAGAGGGGACAAAAAGAAAGCACTGTGGGAAATACAGAAAATCTGCAGACCTAGCAGAAGAATTCAGCTGAGATCGGAACAGGTATTATTGTCTTGGTCATTTCTCTGGCCAGTTCTGCTGTGAGGAATAGCGGAACACTGTTATCACAACCCTACTGGATAGTATTTAGCCTATTGTTAATACTTTGATTTAAGTTTGGGTATGGCAAATATAGTTCTCATGTTTATGAATGGGTTCAAACGTTTTCAAAATTTCATGTTGTTTTTATAACGTCCCAAGTTAAACATTTTGTTAGACATGAATGCCAAGCCTAGGTAAATTAAGCTTGAATTTTACAGCTAAGTACTGATGCCTGGAATTGACAAAACTAGGTAAGAACCAATCCTTAGAGACTATTGTTTCCACAAGAAAGTATGTTATTAGAAATTTTTACATTGTGCTATAATTGTGTTTTTATGTCTTTTTTCCCCATATACATGAGCTTTGTGGGGCTGATACTGCAACTTACTCATGTAAATATACCCAACATTAAACATAGGGTATTGTTGGTGCTTCATAAGTTTGTTAAATATTGATGTGTTTGTATGTGCATATGTGTGCATCTCTGAATATTAGTAGTGAAAAGAGAGTGTGATCCAAAAAACAAAGTGAATTATACTGGAAAGAAATATCCTTGGCTTTTCATCTTGCATGTTGTAATCCATCAGCCATCATCTTGCTTCTAGGAACATTATACTAATTGTCATGGGTTGTATATGTCTGACTGATGAGATCATTTAGTGAAAAGTAATAATACTAAAGAGAAAGAGGCCAGTAAGTCTGAAAAGTCAGCCTCATGTTTTACTTCATGGAAGCTATTCAGAAATTTCTATAATCGAACCATGGGCTTAAGGTCAGGCCTTGTTGGTAGATTATAACTAATTGTGGGACTTGATCTATAAGAGAAGTTGACAGATTAACATGTCACTTGGACCAAAAATACCTGTAGTTGTGTGAACTGAACTGGGCCCCAGATGGGCAGGGTCAAGCTGTACAACTCCAGAATGGCACCACTCACATTGTCTTCTATGTGAATTGTCCTCTGTAGAGTTGTGCTGCAGACAATCTGTGAGTTAATACACACAGCTCTGGAGGGGAGGTGGGTTCCAATGTGTAGCAGATACTGTCAATGCCTGCCCCATGTCACTCAAATATCTCAATTTTCTCTGCCTGACTTTCAACAGCCAGATGAGCCCAAGGATTTATCATTTCCAATCCCCATCCCTCAGTTGTGAAAAGTGGCAGATCAGAATTACTGAGGAGTTAATACCCTTAGCCTTCACCAATGAATATGGAAGTTGGTGTATATATACCGCAGATCCCTTGCCTCTTGGATGAGATCATTCTGAGACATGTGTTTTATATGTTTCCTAGAGTTCCCTGGTGGGAATAAGCTCCAGTTGCCCACTGTGGCTGCTGGCTCAGGAGCATATCCTTCATTGACTACCTTTTGTTTATGGTGTCATCTCCCCACTTTACTTTTGATATTGCTTGTACTTATATTTGAACTTGAATCCTGATATCAGTATCTTCTTCTGGGAGACCTGAAACTAAAACAAATTAAAATCCAGATCTTCTTTAAAATTTTCAGAATGTGGACGTGATTCTGGTAGCTTTGGAGGGGAAACCCTCTTTCTTGTCTCCCGAAGTTGGAGTACTGGCCTTGATCAGCTGCCATGGTACAATGGACACTCCTGCAAAATGTAACAGGAAACCCTCTTAACTGCCATCTATGTCCATTGAATAAACAATTTAAAATCACAATTAGAGTACCCAGCGAGTCACAAAGTGCTCAAATGAATGTTGTTTTTGTTTCTACCCAATATTACAGGCTTTTTAAAGTAATCTGGTCACAACTTTATTCTGTTTTCAGAGCACAAGGGAATTAAATAGAAAAATAAATCTTTTCTATTAGCCTTTCAGGGAGCTAAATGTCAGGAAAATTTAAATTTAGAAAAGGTGAAACAGAAACTCAGGGGATGTGACACAGCAATTAAAATACATTAGGAAATGCTGAGTATGCTTACACTTAGACAAACAGGGCACAGGCCTAGGTCGGTGCTATCCACAGTTACTAAAACATACTCATTCCAGGGGATGCCACTTATTTGAAAATAGGCAGGACCATGTAATATTGAAGATAGTTTAGTATAGAAAATTAAGATAATGAGATAATATTATTCATATTAGTTGTAATATAGGAGCAAAATAATTAAAAGAAGAAAGAAAAACAAAAAGAATAGGCAGAGAATTTGATAAACTGGCTCTTTTAAAAAGGACATACATATAAAGCACTCTTGTAAAAGGTGGAGGAATTTAGATGTGAAATAATGAAAGAGGAGGATATTCAGCGGGAGTATTTATCGTAAAGGAGTGGGGAAAGATATCAGGACTGGCTGGCAGAAATGGAATGTGGCAAGTCAGTAAATTCAGAACGTATACAGGACCGCAAAATCCTTTGTAGGGTCACTTCTGGGGACTTTGTCAGCTTATGTCACTACACCACCCAACACCCCTAAGAGCTGCCCATCTCCCTCAGAATAAAAGCCAAAAATCCCTCCAGTGGGACCCTACATGGTCTTGTCTCTTACTTCTCTATCTTCATCTCCTATGATTCTGCCTCTTGCTGCCTTATTTCTGATGCACTGGCCTCCTTTCTGGGCCTCAAACATATCAGGCCAGGCACAGTCCCCTCTCAAAGCCTTCACACAAGCTGTTCCCTCTGCCTAGGAGACATGCACACAGCTCACTTCCTCTTCTCCTTTAAGTCTTCTCTCACATGTAGCCTTCCCAGTGAAGACTGCCATCATAATCCTATCTAAAATTTCAATCCTTCCATTGACCACCCTGCCCTATTATATTTTCAATTAATATTTTTCACCCTCTAGTAAAATGTGTAATGTATATTATATTTATATTTTATTTAACTCCCTCCTTCCCCCTTCTCTAACTAGAATGTAAATACCTTGAGGGCTGGAATTTTGTCTACATTTTTTCATTGACAATATCTCAATGAAAATCTCACCTACAACAATGCCTAACACATAGTAGGGGTCCAGTGAATATTTATGGAATGAATGAATGAATAAATAACGACTTCTTGTTTCTTCTGGCTGTCATCAGCACCAGGCACAAAATAGTTGCTGAATAACTGAATGAAAGAATCAATAAATGTTTATGAGCTTGACTTAGAAAGTCTTATAGATGTTGAGGAAAAGTTTCAATTAGCCTGGACGTTGGTCGCAGACACCAAAATGTAAATCAAAACATTATTCAAAGACCAATTATTCTTTCCAGCTATTGGCACTTATAGTTTAATCTTCAGCTGTAAAATATGTCATTGTAAATCTGACGCCAACGTCTCACTTTCCTAGGCTAGAAGATAGGAATTTTACTTAAATAAAATTTGTGACGTGAATACAGTTTCTGGGAGAGAATTTCTGGCATGGCTAAGAGTTGTCTGGCCTAGAAGGAAAGGAACCTAATCTAGTTTCATTACTTTCCAACTCAGTGGTTACAAATAATTAGTTACTCAAATCTAGATTTTTGTAAAATTGTAATTAATTAAACAAATGTGTTAATACTGACTATAAACAGAAAAATATTAATCTCCTTAAATAAAATATATTATTTTCAAATAAAGAACATTAACATATAAAATGTATTATACAGATCAGTGAGCTAGAAGTATGTTAGAATAAAATATTCTTTAAAAGATTTGAAAATACAATAGCTTAAATTTAATGTGAAAGAAATTGATTTGGGGCTGAAGTCAGTTTCAAAGCGGCCTTAGTATTCTGGTTTTTTTTTTCTGAAACAAATGAATCATGCACAATCTGAAAAGATGACTTTTTTCCAGAAATGCCTCAAACTTGACTTTTTTCCAGAAATGCCTCAAACTCCAGCCACGTTTCCACCATTACCTCGCAGCAAGAGGGAAACTGACAAGTAATGACAGTTATTCTGACTGTGTTTTTACTGCAAAATCCATCTTTCTGTACTGATCAGCATATTACTTTTACTTGAGCCATAGACTGAATATGGCTAGTTGCCTTTGGAGCCATGAGATTGGATCAGCCCAGGTCTTCCTAGGTCCTTTTAAATCAGACTTGCATGTAAGGAAACATGCTTATAGATGAGCTGTGACCAGCAAGTGACCCAAGTTTTGACAATTTATTGTTATTTTTTTCTATCACTAACTTGCAGTGACATCCCAGTTTACCAAAGACTTGAGAGATATCCAGGTAGATTGTACTTTGACCATGGCCATGTGTAGATTTCAAGCAGGAGGCCGGTTTTCATGCTGCCTTTCTCTTGGAGGGGATGCTAATTAACAGTGATGTCTATTTTCCCTCCAAAACAAAACACTATACCATCAAATGCATTAATACTTACTTATATTTTCAACAGATTATCTCTTTTCATAACTTTTAATCACACGGGAGAAATTCTTATAGGATATTAGGTGAAAAGTGCAGATAACAAAAATAATGGATTCCAATTGTATAAAAATATATACAATTTGAAAACTGGCTTTGATAATTTAGTTTTGTATTAGAATATCTTCATTTAGAAATCTGGAAACAAAAAGTCATCCTATGCTGCCGTTATTATTATTATTTAGTTTTAGTTTTTGAGATGGAGTCTCACTCTGTCACCCAGGGTGGAGTGCAGTGGTGCAATCTCAGCTCACTGCAACCTCTGCCTCCTGGGTTCAGGCAATCCTCCTGCCTCAGCCTCTCAAGTAGCTGAGATTACAGGCACCCACCACTACACCCAGCTATTTTTTTTTTTTTTTTTTTTTGTATTTTTGGTAGAGATAAGGTCTCACCATGTTGGCCAGTCTGGTCTCGAAATCCTGGCATCAAGTGATCCTCCTGCTTTGCTCCCACTGCCATTATTATTGTCGTGCCCAATTTGCTTAGATTCTCTTAAATAGAAGAAGGTCACAATTGCTTTTAGCTCCTCCTATAGACCGTGTAAGCTAGTCTATGGACCACTCCAAGGAAAAGAAGTACTGGGGCTTAGGACTTCAACATATGAATTCTGGGAAAGACACAGCTTAGTCCATTAAAGGAAGTGACTGCTTAATGAGTATGAGTTCCTTTTGGGGTGAAGAAAATGTTCTGGAAATAGTAGTAATGGCTACATAACACTATAAATGTGCGAAATGCCACTTAGTCGTACACCTAAACCAGTTAAAATGGTAAATTGTATGTTGTGTGTATTTTATTAAAATAAAAAGGTCATCACCTAGTCATGTTGATTTGATCTTGGGAAATGTTTCAAATCAGAATACATCTTGCCATCTCTACCATTCTAGTCCAAGCCACCATTACTTCCTGCATGACATATGTCAATAATTTTTTTTATTTTTTATTTTATTTTATTATTATTATACTTTAAGTTTTAGGGTATATGTGCACAATGTGCAGGTTTGTTACATATGTATACACGTGCCATGTTGGTGTGCTGCACCCATTAACTCGTCATTTAGCATTCCGTATATCTCCTAATGCTATCCCTCCCCCTTCCACCCACCCCACAACAGTCCCTGGAGTGTGATGTTCCTCTTCCTGTGTCCATGTGTTCTCATTGTTCAATTCCCACCTATGAGTGAGAACATGCAGTGTTTGGTTTTTTGTCCTTGTGATAGTTTACTGAGAATGATGATTTCCAGTTTCATCCATGTCCCTACAAAGGACATGAACTCATTATTTTTTATGGCTGCATAGTATTCCATGGTATATATGTGCCACATTTTCTTAATCCAGTCTATTGTTATTGGACATTTGGGTTGGTTCCAAGTCTTTGCTATTGTGAATAGTGCCGCAATAAAAATACGTGTGCATGTGTCTTTATAGCAGCATGATTTATAGTCCTTTGGGTATATACCCAGTAATGGGATGGCTGGGTCAAATGGTATTTCTAGTTTTAGATCCCTGAGGAATCGCCACACTGACTTCCACAATGGTTGAACCAGTTTACATTCCCACCAACAGTGTAAAAGTGTTCCTATTTCTCCACATCCTCTCCAGCACCTGTTGTTTCCTGACTTTTTAATGATGGCCATTCTAACTGCTGTGAGTTGGTATCTCATTGTGGTTTTGATTTGCATTTCTCTGATGGCCAGTGATGACGAGCATTTTTGCATGTGTTTTTTGGCTGCATAAATGTCTTCTTTTGAGAAGTGTCTGTTCATGTCCTTTGCCCACTTTTTGATGGGGTTGTTTGTTTTTTTCTTGTAAATTTGCTTGAGTTCATTGTAGATTCTGGATATTAGCCCTTTGTCAGATGAGTAGGTTGCGAAAATTTTCTCCCATTTTGTAGGTTGCCTGTTCACTCTGACAGTAGTTTCTTTTGCTGTGCAGAAGCTCTTTAATTTAATTAGATCCCATTTGTCAATTTTGGCTTTTGTTGCCATTGCTTTTGGTGTTTTAGACATGAAGTCATTGCCCATGCCTATGTCCTGAATGAATAATTTTTAACTACATTATTGTGGCCATCTTTGCTCTGCTTCAATCTTTGCCCAAAGGCAGATTTTTTTTGTTTATTCAACTGTATTACTCCCTGATTAAAAATTTTCAGTGGTTTCTCATTTTATTTAAAATCAAAGGCCGGGCATGGTGGCTCTTGCCTGTAATCCCAGCACTTTGGGAGGCAGAGGCAGGCGGATCACGAGGTCAGGAGATCGAGACCATCCTGGCTAACACAGTGAAACCCTGTCTCTACTAAAAACACAAAAAATTAGCCGGGCGTGGTGGCGGGCACCTGTAGTCCCAGCTACTCGGGAGGCTGAGGCAGGAGAATGGCATGAACCCGAGAGGCGGAGCTTGCAGTGAGCCAAGATTGCTCCACTGCACTCCAGCCTGGGTGACAGAGCGAGACTCCGTCTCAAAAAAATAAAAAATAAAAAAAAATAATAAAATCAAATACAAAATTTCTGGTTGTAACTACAGGTTCATTATGCTCAGGTATTGGCCTATATATCAGCCATATTTCTTTTCCACTGATTAATTTTCTTTAGTTTCAATCCATTATCTTTTAATTTTTGAGCAATCCAGGATCATTCTCATCTCCAGGCTTTTGCATATGCTATTCTCTTCACCCCCACTATCCTGCCTTCACTTTTTACCTACCTAACATCTATCATCATTCTTAACTTAAATGTCACTTTTCAAAGAGATTTTCTGTGATTTCTTCATCTAAATTATTCTCTTTCATAGCACCCAATTTCTTTCTTCTGAATACATAGAACAACAAAAATATTAACCACTAACTTATATTTATCTGTTTATAATATTTGTCTCTTCCACCATATTGTAAGCCCTATGATGGTAGCAACCATGTTTATTTGGTTCATGGCTATATCCACAGCATATAGCGCAGCATGCACTACGTAGTAGGCACTCAAAAATATTGTTTGAATATATAAATAAGTGAAAAAAATGGTAGAGTTAGACTAAAAGATTTCAAAAGCTCTATCCACCTAGAGATTATGCAGTTTGTAATTAAATTACCTTATTTTCCTTAATTTTAAAGATTGCTTAAAAGCTTGCAAGTACTGACAATATCCCATAAGTAATCTTATAGTGCTCTAGTGTGGTTCTTAAAATCTTCCAGTTAAGCACACACTAAGGACCAACTCCTACTGAAATTGGAGTTTGACTCAATAAAGAAATAAGTGGATATTAATAATAATGAAATACAATCTATAGTAGATTTAATCAATAAAATGAGAAGTTAGCCTTTGTTTTCTTTAGTAAGTGTATTAAGGAATAAAGAAAAGACTGAAGAAAATGAAGCAAGAAAAAATATATAACTAAGGATGGAATTAAAGAAATTTTGACAGATGGTAAAAATAACTTGCCAAAAATAATAATAAAAAACAAATGCAGGATTATCTAAGAAGGTATAAATTACTTTAAATGACTCAGAAAGAGGTGAAAGTGGAATATATAAATAACCGTATTGAAGGTCTATTCTTATAAATGACATCAGCTCAAAATTATTTATAAGCCAGTTCTATTTAACCTTTAAGGAACAGATAATTACTCTGTCAAACTTTCCAAAGCATTAAAAGTGTTGAAAAACTTTAAAATTAATTCAACTGAGCTGCATAATCCTGTTAAAAAACAGAAAATAAAAGAAAAAAATAGGAGGAAACTACAGTTCAATATCATTTATAAACATAATTACAAATAAGTTAAATATTTACAAGTTAAAATTGGCATTTTTTTCAGACAATAACTTAAATGATCAAACAAGTTTTATTCTAGAAGTGTAAGAATGATGTAGCATTGGGAGATTTATTAATATGATTTACTAAATTAACAAATTAGAGATCATTATACAATTATGTTATTACAGAATGGTATTACTCATGAATCAATCCATTCCTTTTAAAAATTGTATTGTTTTAAATTGCCAAATAATCATTGTACATATTCATGGGGTACATAGTGATATTTTGATACATGTAATGTATAGTGATCAGAGCAGGGTAAATTAGTCTATCCATCATCTCAAACATTTATTTCTTTGTAATTTCTCATTTATTATGATTAAACACTTGTCATTTTCTCCCTCTACCCTTCCCAGTCTCTGGTATCCTCTATTCTACTCTTTACTTCTATGATATCAACTTTTTAAGCTTCCATATATGAGTGAGAACATGCAATGTTTAACTTTCATTTGCTGGTTTATTTCACTTAATATGATGTATCTCAGTTCCATCCATGCTGCTGCAAGTGACAGAATTTCATTCTTTTTTATGTCTGAATAATATTCCATTGTGTATATATACACCACATTTTATTTATCCATTCATCTGTTGTTGGACACTTAGGTTGATTCCATATCTTGGATATTGTGGATATGACTGTGATAAACATGGGCTGCAGATGTTTTTTCAATTTAATGATTTCCTTTGCTTTGGATAAATTACCAGCAATGGGGTTGCTGGATCATATGGTAGTCCCAGTTGTAGTTTCTTGAGGAACCTTCACACTGGTCCTTATAGTGGCTGCAATAGCTTATATTCCCACCAACAGTATAGAGAAATTCTCTTTCCTTTGCATCCTTCCCAGCATTTGATATTTTTTGTTTTTCTGATAATAGCCATCCTAAGTGGGGTGAGATGGTACCTCATTGTGGTTTTGATTTGCATTTCTCTGATGATTAGTGATCTTGAACGTTTTTTCATGGATTTGAGCCCATTTATAGGTCTTCTTTTGAGAAATGTCTCTTCAGATTCTTTGCCCATTTTTGTATTCCTTTTGAGATGTTTGAGCTCTTTGCATATTCTGGATATTAATCCCCTCTCAGATAAGTAGTTTACTCCCAGTCCATAGGTTATTGTTTCACTCTGGTGATTGTTTCCTTTGTTGTGCAGAAGCTTTTTAGTTTGATATAATCCCATTTGTTTATTTTTGCTTTTGTGGCCTGTGCTTTTAAGGTCTTATTCATAAAAGCTTTTCCCAGACCAATATCTTGAAGCATTTACCCTATTTTTTTCTAATAGTTTTTTTTTTTTTTATCATTTTGGGTCTTATGTTGTATCTTTGATCCATTTTGAGTTGATTTTTGTATAGGTGAGAGGCGGGGGGTTCTAAATTCATTCTAGTTTTAGTCATTTATGCCAGTACCATGCTGTTTTGGTTACTACAAAGTATATTTTAAGATCTAGGTGTGGAATACCTCCAGCTTTGTTCATTTTGCTCAAGATTGCTTTGCCTATTCAGGGTCTTTTATGGTTTCATAAAAATTTTAGGATTTTTTTCTATGTCTGTGAACAATGTCACTGGTATTTTGATAGGGATTACATTGAATCTGCAGATTGCTTTAGGTAGTATTGTCATTTTAACAATATTAATTCTTCCAATTAATGAGCATGGGATGTCTTTCTATTTGTTTGTATACTCTCCCATTTCTTTGATGAGTGTTTTGTAGTTTTTCTTGTAGAGATTTTTCACTTCCTTGATTAAATTTATTCCCAGGTATTTTGTTTGTTTTTTCATAGCTATTGTAAATGAGATTACCTTCTTGACTTCTTTTTCAGTTACTTTATTATTCATGTATGGAAACACTACTGATTTTTGTATATTAATTCTGTATGCTGCAACTTTACTGAATGTGTTTATTTACCCATTCTAATAAATTTTGGTAGAATATTTAAGTTTTTCTATATGTAGGATCGTGTCATCTGCAAACAGGAATAATTTGACTTTCTCTTTTCCAATTTGGATGCCCTTTATTTCTTTCTCTTGACTAACTGTTCTGGCTAGGACTTCCTCAACACCATTTTTAATAAAGTCAAGCTAAAACTAAGTAAATTCTTCCTTAATTTAATAAAAGGAAAAGGAAAAACTTAGCAAATAGCAAACATAATACTTAATAGGGGAACATTACTGTATTTTAATTAAAGTCTTGATCAAAGTAAGGGTGCCTAATTCTATCATGACAACTGGAATGGGAGTCCTAACCAATGCAATGAGGCAAAAAGAAAAATAAGTTAGAAATATAGACCAAGAAACAAACACTTTTACTATGTGCATACAGTAGAATTGTCTGAGAGAAGGAATGGAACAATATTTAGTAAAACAGGTTGATACAATGTCAAAATACAAAACTCAATCTCTTTTCTATTAACAATAAAATCTTAATTAGAACAAATGAAACAGAAAATAATCCAACTAAATAGCAATAAAATTATTAAATATATCCATGAATAAACAGCAGAATGTGTAAGATTTTTATAGGGGATATTATGTAATTTTATTGATGTACATATAATAAAGCTTGAATAAAAGCTTTAAGATACGAAAACTCAAGACAGGTGTTAATCAAACCTAAATAAATGTATAAATTAAAGAAAATCCTAATTAAAATCTCAGCATTTTTTAAAAATGAAAGTTATGAGTTTCTTTTAAATTTCTTTTGAACAAAAAAATGCAAGAATACCCTAAAAAAAATTAAGCAAGATAAACAATGGGAGCGTAAGTTGGGAAGTTTTGTTTTATACTTCTTTTTTTTTTTTTTTTTGAGACAGAGTCTCGCTCTGTCACCCAGGCTGGAGTGCAGTGGTGCAATCTTGGCTCACTGCAAGCTCCGCCTCCCCGGTTCACGCCATTCTCCTGCCTCAGCCTCCCGAGTAGCTGGGACTACAGGCACCCACCACCACACCTGGCTAATTTTTTGTATTTTTAGTAGAGACGGGGTTTCACCGTGTTAGCCAGGATGGTCTCGATCTCCTGACCTCGTGATCCGTCCGCCTCAGCCTCCCAAAGTGCTGAGATTACAGGCGTGGGAGCCACTGCGCCGGCCCCGTTTTATACTTCTTAAAAATACAGAATTGTGCTCTTTATTGGAGGGAAGTATTATTGGGGCAAATATTACAAGAAAACTAGGTTTAGTTTTGGAAGCTGATGTTGTCTTCCTTTAGCTGGCTGAGTAATTGCTTTGCAAATCTTACTCAGTCAGGTTCTAAGACCAAGATTTGTAGAAAAAAAAATAGAAAACTTCACCTTGGCCCTAGACCAAACTCCACTCTTATATGATATACTGGAAGTTCTATATTTTGAGGGGATTACTGGACACTACTCAGCCAGTATAAAGCTGATGCTGCACATTTTTATCCTTGTCAGACTCTAAGTGTTTATTATTAATTTTTGAGGAATCCAGAAAGGAAGATGGTGAGTAATCAACACTCCCATAAGGAAGTTGTTTGTGAAATCTCAAAACAAACCAAAAAGCAAAAAGACACCTGTTAATTACAAATACAAGTTTAAAATTGTACTTCAATTTAATTTCCAATATTTAAATTTCAAATTTAAATTCAAGTTTAAATATTTCAATCCTAAATTCAAATTTAATTTGAATTTTAAAATAATGGGAAGGTGGTGTGGTAAGGTAATTTGCTCTCCATTTGTTTTAAAAAATTTTATCTCTACCTCACATAAAATAATGTCCAGATGATTATACAATCACAAAAAACTACTGACATTACAGAAAAGTGCAAGAGATTATTTTGACAATGTGGAATGGAGGGAACCTATAAAAGCCAACAAACCTATAAAACCTAAAAGCCATTAAAAATGAATGAATTTCTCTAAATAAAAATTAAGAATTTCTGCACAAGGAAAGATCCATCAAAAAAGTTAAAAAGCAAGCAACAGACTGGGAGAAACTATTTGCAGCAAACACAACAGAAAAAGTTAAGTCCTTTAGAGCAGCAGTCCCCACCCTTTTTGACAGCAGACACCAGTTTTGTGGAAGGCAATTTTGTCATGGACAGGGTCGAGGATATTTTCGGGATGATTCAAGCACATTACACTCATTGTCCACTTTATTATTACATTGTAATATATAGTGAAACATTTATACAACTCACCATAATGTAGAATCAGTGGGAGCCATGAGCTTGTTTTTCTGCAACTAGATGGTCCCATCTGGGTCTGATGGGAGACAGTGACAGATCATCAGCCATTAGATTCTCATAAAGAGTGTGTAAACTAGATCCCTCGCATGTGCTGTTCACAATAGGGTTTCATACTCCTATGAGAATCTAAAGCCACTGCTGATCTTGCAGGAGGCGGAGGTCAGGTGGTAATGCAAGTGATGGGGAGTGGCTGTATATACAGATGAAGCTTTGCTCGCTCACCCACCACTCACCTCCTGCTTTGTGGCCTGATTCCTAATAGGCCACATACAGGTACCCGTCCATAGCCTGGGGGTTAGAAGCCCCTACTCTAGGGGTTTCTATGGTTAAATAAGGAAAAACAAATAACCCAATAAGAAAAATGAGCAAAAGTTATAAACATGAAATTCTTCAAAAAATATAAATGACTAGCATACATTTCAAAACGTGCTTAAGTTCATTAGTATTGAGGTGAATTCAAATCAAAGTAGAAATGAGCTATCTTTCTCCATCAGTTTAGCAAAACTTAAAGAGATCGATAATGGCCAATGCTGACTGGTATGCAAACTGGTGCTCTCATGAAGTATTCATCAGTATTTAACCTGGCTCTACATTTCTGAAGTCAATTTGACATTATCTTTCAAACTAAAGATTTATATATTATTTGACCAGAAAATCCACATTTAATATCCTTATTTTCTTCCACAATGAAGGCTTTCTTAGATACTGCCCTTGAGCATGTGAGATCACAACTCACATTCACGCTCAGTCCAATCAAGAATGTTCCAAGGCTCCTCCTCACATGTTCAGCTAAAGTTTCCCAATCATATTCCCAGGCAGCTGGGGGAGCAAAGGCTTCCAGTCTCAGCCCCAATGGCATCACAATATTGGTTATCCCTCCCCTATAACAATTTAGGCAAAAGGTCAGGAACTCAAAATAGAAATGAAGTGGGGAGAGCAGGAGTATATATGTGAATGGTGGGTTTTGGAGCAAACTACAGAGCATGTGCCTTGGCCAAAGGAATCTATATTCATAAAAGAAATATTATTTTTAGATGTTGGTTCATTACTTTAAAACAAAGGAAATGAAATTTATGGGGATCAAAGGAAACATAATTTGGTTCATGGACAATTTCTTGATATCTCCCAATCAAGCCTTGCCACCAGTCCAGTATTACCTTCATTCGTGGTTAGCTTCCCCTAACTGTTCCTGCAGTCTTGACCAGACCACACACCTTATATAGGACCATTGCAATCTATTGTAGGCTCTAAAGGCATTGAATATCTAAAAGCAAACTGTCTCATTATGGTTTCTTTTCCTAGATGACTCCTTGACTCCTCTGCAGATGTACAAACCGCTTCTCTAGTGTCAAGTCTGTATGCCAAGGGAATGGGGGTGATGGTGGACAGCATTAAGCTACTAAAGCTCTAAGCACTCTTCCTTTTGACAAAGGTGCCCACTTATCTTTTCATTACAAAGTCACTTAAGTGACTCTTCCCAGAACACTGTAAATTTGCTACAACTTCACTTCTCTCTTTCTCTAGAAAGAGATGCATCTGATAAGTCCTGCAATGGAAAAAATTAAAGTTCTGTGTTCTAATCCCCCAGTCACATGAAGACTAGTAGGAAAGCTATATATTTCAAGAAATGCAGACAAATACCAAATACAAAATGTGTTCTGCCTTCTTACAGAGAAAGGGTTAAGGAACCACATCTCCAACTTAAAGGCCAAGGTTACTTTATTCAGTTAGGAGAGGAGGCACTGTTTTCATAGAGTAATGAACCACAGTTTTTCTGCCCCACAGAATTCTAATGCTGTCAAGTATGGTAAGACAGATGATCCTATGTAAAATGATATTTTACAAAGCAAAACAGATATAACTCAGTAACTGTGCATCTAATTGACTTAATTGCCTCATTTATCACATAACTTAAGTGAGCTGATGTTTTCTACTCTGCTTCACCCATGTAATTCTTGAAATATGAGAGCCGAGACATGGTGCCAGGCATGAGCGAGAAATCCTCTCTCCTGAGAAAAGATATCACTGCAGTGATGTTGGCTTTGGATTCCAGTTTATTGAAAAATCAATGTCCATTTGTGCGACCAACACATATGGCTTTCTTCCAGGCTGATGATGGCTTTGGGAGGCCGGCTATCACCTAATGAAGTCAGATCAGCTTACCCGGCACCTGAATTGCAGTTGGCAAAGTGACTTTGTCATTAAAACCCAGTTTATCATTCCTGTTGGTGTTGTTCTTCCCACTTCACCCCCTCCTCTCCGTTTCTCCAGAAGCCACAGTATTGTTTTTCTTTTATGCAGATAACAGACCAATGGCTCCAATTTTTAACATTTCAAAGGGACTCGTGTGATGTTTGGTGCTCAAAGGATAAACAACTTTTATATATGTCTGTGTCTATTATGGGTTAGAGAAGTACATACATACATATATATACACACGTACATGTATATACACACATATATATACACTCAAGACTGAGTAGGACTACACACATATTTATGTAGTCCTACTCAGTCTTGAGTCATAATAGATGATTTTAAAAGTCAGAGCCAGGTTTGTAACAGGCTTAATTAAAATTCATCAGTTTAGCTGTCTTGAGTAAATCAGCAAGGCTAACTTTGTCTAATGTGTTCGTCCATACATTTCCATAAACAGAATCCAGCTCACATTTTACATATGGCTTTAAAAAATTTATAACTAAAGTAATATCATTTTCCCATTATTAAATGGAGTGGCAATCAAAATTAAAATACTGTTTTTTTTTTTTGTTGTTGTTGTTTTTTAATCCCCCAGTGTTCTCTTCCCCTGGAGAATACCATCGGAGTGATAGTCATTGGCAACAGAAGCTCTGGCAAGGCAGATTTGTTTTTTTTTTCTCTCCCTGAAATCTGCCAAGAGTAACAAATAATTCTGTTAGAAAGTGCCAGCTCAGCCATGAAGCATGGTTGCTGGATTCATATTTGGTTCCATCATGTGAAGACTTCTTTTTGCAAGGATAGCAGGAGCTCACAAAGTCAATGAGAGGATAGAGAACCAGGCATGGAGGCTGGGTTTAAACCAAGGTACTTCTATGCCAAGAGGGAATAATCCAAAATCTTTTAGTCCAGACAGACTGGTCTAGAGCTACTGCTTTATAAAGGACACGAAGGCTGCTGCTGCTGCTATGAAAGAATCTAAATGGTTTCTTTTGTCTCTGTTTCTTGCTGAAGAGTCACAATCCCATGTTGGTCGGGCCTGGGACATTTGCTTCTCTCCTGGCTGATGGTGCTCCAAAGAGAAAGGATGTGATCTCTTTGGTTTCTTCCCACAAGGAAAAGGTAGTTGTTGGGAACCTGCCCCTTATGATGAAAGTCATCTGCAGTCAGAGGAGCAGCACCTAAATGGTGAGGTTGTGAAAGAAAACTGCCAGTGAGTTTCTGAAGGGTTCAACATGTGCCTGAGGTGCCCAGAACATGTGGTCAAAAGAAGGAACTGAAAGCAACAATGAGTATATGGTCATTTGTGTTCAGCATTCCCATAGAGTTGAAATCTAAAACAAAGATCTAAAGTTCGCAATGACTTCAACAGATCTCAACTGATAAGTATTATAAACTGGAAATGTTCATGGGCAATTTGAAAGATTCAAGCTCCCTGCAATCTTGATGAGTGAAAGAATGAAGTCTACTTAGAGTGATGCAATAATGAAAAATGCAAAATAGTTTCTTAGGAAGCATAATAAACAGGCAACCAATGGATAGGGAAATAATCTAGTTGGGAAGTAAAGTCTATTGTAAAAATCTCAAGGTTAGGAGTAAATATAGACAGGACATAAATTCACAGTGTTCTACAGTTGTAGTAAGGCATATCACCAAATGGATATAGGAGACATATACATCATTCCAATATATATATGGAAATTGCTCTTTTTACATAGTACTTTATCACATAGTTAATTTGTTTTTCCCATGCAGTCCTTGTTTATAGCAATATGTTGATTCTGGGCAACAGATTTTTTTTTTTTTAATTCCCAAGTGGGAGAAATAAGAGAGAGAGAGAGAGAGGAATATGCGTTGAGTGAATGTTCAAATAATGTTCCAGGCATTTTTTCATGTCTTATAGTTTAATTCTTACAAGAGGCCTTTCATATAGCTGTGAGCTGCTCACATTCCAGATAATAAAGCAGAGATTCAGAGAAGTATATGAGATTTGTCTAAGGTCACATAAAGCAGAAACCGATTTTTGTGGATGTGTATGTAAAGAGTTGCATGAAATCATAGTCAGGATCCCACTATCTGCTGCCCAGTCTGACTTCTGGCTCATCACTTCAGTAAAACAACACTAGCAAAGGTTAACAGAAATTTCCAGGTGATGAAATTCTGTGGATATTTTTCAGTCCTCATCTAACTTCAGGCTCAGAAGCATCTCACTCATGATACAATTTTCTCCTTCTTGAAACCTGTCTTCTACAGGGTGTCACATGTGAGTAGTTATCTTTTTCCTTCACCAACCGATCCTATTTTGTTCTCTTTCCAGTGTTAACTACCCTTACTAGCATTCCTCTCTTATTCTTTTTGCTATTTCTGGATGATCTTATACAGGCCCACATTTAATAACCAATGAGAAGCAGATATCTTAATGAATGCATTCTAGACCAGACCTGCAACTTTTAAGTCCAGTCTAATCTACAAAATAACCTATATGATACCGCTTTTTGGAATATCAATAGTACTCTGAAATTAAAATGTTAAAACTGAGCTTATAATTTGCCCCATCCTGCAAAAAACCCCCAACAAATCAACAAAAATAAACAAGCAAATAAATAAATGTATGCTTGATCTTTTCCAGCATCTTCTGTCACAATGAATGGTACCACCATGAATCACATTTGCAATTTTATACTTATTGGCATGATAATTGCCTGTTAGTCAAAATGTTAATATTGCATCTCCAATCTGCTGCAGCACTATTCAAAACAGTGGGAAAATACCTGTGAACTAGACAGGCAGTAATCCTATTGTCAAGGATTATACAATCTAGGAAGGTAACACAGTAAAAAATAAAGAGGGCAAATGCAGTAGAGTGTGGCAGAGAGGGCTGCTTTAGCTAGGAAGTTACCAAATAATTTGAGACTTGGATGATGAAATGAGGCAGCCACATGACTTTGTGAAGGAAGAATCTTCCAAGGAGGAGGAGCAGCAATTGTAAAGGTGCTGAGATGAAGATAAGTTGTATTTGTCATAGGAGCTACACATAAGCCGGTGTGGCTGGAGTATTACATAAGAGGATAGTGAAGGGAAATAGGGTCAGAAAATTCTGTAAGACAAGGACGTTCACATCAGATCTTTGGAGTAAGAAAGAAGTAAAATAACAAAAAAGAAGGCTGAGTTAGCAGTTGAAGGAAAAGTTACATTTACTTTAAAAAGTTAAACCATGAAAGAGTTTCAGATAATGGAAGTGGCCTGGCATACACTCAATCTCCGTATCTATTTTCATACTGTCCCCTTTTCAAGGATAATTGGAGGCAAGACATGGAGGCCCTTTAACTGATGTCTCTAAAGTCACTCCATGATGAAAGGGCAAAAACAGATGAGTTCAGAAAATCGTGAGAAGACTGGAAATGTCGGCTAATACATTCCTTGTATACAAAAGATATAGCATAGAAATTCTATTGACATCTAATTGTTGGCATGTGCAAGCTAAGTGTTACCAAATGCCTTCCTAAATAGGTACGGGGTGGTGTGGAAAGAAATGTTTCTCTGTTGACTAAATGGTGAAAGCAGCAACCTATTAACAGAATTATCCTCAGAGGCTGAATGCTAATTGATTTTATGTGCATGTCAAGAAGTCAATCAATGGCAGGCTTGCAGCAAAATAGCAGAGTAAAGAATAATATACGAAGCAGATTCCAGTTAATTATGGAAAGCATCTAATCTTATCCCTGGAAATGTCTACTTTAATGACCATGTAGCTGTTCTTTTTGCCAGTTTGGCATCTATAAACTTCAGCAGAGTCTCCTCAATTTCATTCTGAACATTTATCGATGCACATATATTTTTTCAAAAGGAAACCAACACTGTAACTTCATAACCTTTAAACATTTTATTTGTACAAATTTATGAGGTGCAAGTGCAATTTTGTTATATGCATAGAATGTATAGTGGTGAAGTCAGGGCTTTTGGCTTATCCATCACCTGAACAACATACATTGCACTAATCAAGTAATTGAAGCGAAACTCGTGTCATGTGAAATTAACCATTTTAAAGTGTACAATCAATGGCATTTAGTACATTCACAATGTTGTGCAACCGTTACCTCTATCTAGTTCCAAAAGGTGTAAACAACCCAATGTCTATCAATAGATGAATAAACAAGTGTGATATGCCTGTAAAGTTGAATAGTATTCAGCCATAAAAAGATATGATACTGATACATGCTGTGATACAGTACTGATACATGCTGTGATGTGGACAAACATTGAAAACATGCTAAGTGAAAAAAAAACCCAGATACAAAAGGTCACATATTGTATAATTTCATTTATACGAAATATCCATAATAGGTAAATCCATAGAAACTTTGTAAGTTTTTATATGAAGAATGATGCTGAATTCTCCTTTAAGAACTGTGAACTTTTGTGAATGTAGGAGCTGCACCGTATTCATCTGTCCCCTCAGCTCTCAGTATACAGTTTCTGACACATAAAGAGAAGAATGACTGTATTGCCAAGGTTCTTATCAGAGAAGTGGAACCAACAAGATACATGCATACATACATACACATATACCTATAGGCACACACATATACATGAATGTTTATAGAGATTTATTATAAGGATTTGACCTTACACAACTATGGAAGAGGAGAAACAGTGTATGTGAAGTTTAGTTCCTCAACTTGGTGCTGGGACATGATGCCCACAGGCAGGTGGCTGGGAAGAGAACATAGTTGTGGAGTGGGTGAAGCAAAGACAAATTGGAAGCTGAATTTGAGCTGGAGCCCTCAGAAATGAACTGGAACCCATAAGCATTCCCCTTGGCCTTCAAGTTTCCAACTTTCATGATGAGAGTTTTCTGCAGGAATAGCTGGTGCCCCTTTGTCAGGAAGCTAACCACACGCTGGGCCAGGAGTCAGAGAAGATGCAGCAGGATCTGGAGGAGTCGGGGGCCTGGCTGCTCCACCCTCCAGCCAGGAAGCCAAGAGGTCAGCACCAACTGGCATGAGCTGCAACAGCAACAGTACTTTGTGCCACATCAATTTTCTCAGTACCAGAAGTAGATAGCTGGGATTTTACTTCTGCTTCTTCATCTGGGCTTGAACTGATCACATGAGGAAAAAAAGGTGGATGTGGGAAATGCAATTCCAGTTTAGCTAAATTAATGCAATGCAAATTTCGAACACCAAGGAGGTTCATAGAAGAAGTTAGTAAGGAGGTGCAAGAAGCAGCATTTTGGCAAGCACCTGGGTACTTACCTTGCCTACAGAGTGTGTGAGAAGTATTTTGCAAGGACCTTATACAGACCAGAAAATGGATTGGGCATTTTACCAGCATTCTTATTTCATTATATCTTCACAACGACTCTATGTCATAGTTACAATTTTTATTACCATAACAAAAATGAAGCAGGGAGGCACAATATGCAGATAAGTCGTGATCCACACTTAGCCTAGGTAGCAAGTAGCTGAGCCAGGAAACTGAATTTAGATCTAGCCCATTACAAAGCCCATGCCCTATCCACTGTAGCACACTGCACCCCACCTTGATCTTCTCCCAATTTGTGTATAGTGAAGTTTTCTGCTTCTCTTGTTTCCATCTTCCTCCTTTTCTAAGGAACTAAAAAAAGGGGGAAGGGGCATCATGGGCATACTTTTATTCCCATGTAACTGATATATAGATGACCCAGCTATGAAATTTGTACTTTTTCAGTGATGCCCATCAGAGATGGTAGGAAGCTCAGCATCAGAAAATGGGGTCTTCTCTTTTTTCTCTCTTAGGAGTGAATTATTCTCTTCCTTCTGGTGCCTGTGCTCTTCTGCCCTCTGCTGTTAAATCCACTTTTATCACCTACTCCCAATAATCTACCCTGAAGCTATGGACAAGTCAAATTCTGAGACATAATTTATTCACTTGTTTGTTGAATCTCACAAATTTCCATCAAAAAGTATGCATTTTCCAATGACAAAATGCTTGACAATATCGCAAAAAGGCTTCATATATAACTTATATAGCCAAAGATGTAGATCAATAAATTATATACATTATTTGCCTAAGATGAGGCATAAAAGTGGTAATAGCTAATATTTTCCAGCACTTACTATGCAAATGGTTCTGAGACAAAAGTTTATATGAATTATTTTCTTAATCTAAATGAATACCTAATGGAAGAGGTAATTACACATTGCTATATTGCAAATGAAAAACCTGAGGCTTAGAGAAGTTAAAAAACTTGCTCAAAGGGTAGTGAGCCAATCAGATCTGTTTGATCTCAAAGCACCTGGTCTTCATGTTCATGCGATGCCATTTCAAACTCATTAGCAAATTCTTGCTATTATTTGATGAATATCCACTGAGTGCCTGCTAGGTGTGCGAATAGCGGTAGCAAATTGAAACACCATGGTGCGGCATAAAATGAGAAATATAATTACAATCATATTTTTTGTCTTCTAATAACTCTCTTCAAAGTCAGTTTCTGAAAGACATACTTTACTAACATTTGACAGATGAAAGCACAGTTTTTGAAGGGTCTTTCCCAAAAGGATGGGAATGCAGTAATTCCTTCCAAACCCCTGCTCTCCAAAGATGTTAAAATTGCTCATTTTAATAGACAGCAATTAAGTAAATCTCACAACTGCAAATATAATTGACAAAATTTATTCAATTTCAGCTTTTTGCCTGCAAAATTTGTGTACACAAAACAAACTAGTAAAGAACAGATCTTATGTGTGTTCATTTTATCTTTTCATTGCTATACATTGTGAAGATAGGGACCTCTACAATGGAAGAATCTAACTTAAGGTAGCAAAATGCTCATGAAGATTTCTGCAGCTAGTCCAGCAGATTCCTTCTCCACCTACTTTAGATTTTACTTTTGCTGCTGGTGCTGTCATTTCCACTGTCCCTAAAGTTCTTGTTTTCCTTTTCATCTTTGATCTTTAATGTGTCCACAGTAGAAAGGCTGTGGAACTGGATTAGAATGGGAAAGGAGACCAGGCCACGGTGATCTTCTAGAAGATCATCTATCTCATTTTCCCATACTGCACACTGGATTCCTAACTGCAATGGTCAGTGGATGTCCGCTTGGTCTAGGGTTTTACTAGGATTCTTTAACCTAGAGCTTCAACAGAGCTCTGTGACAAAGGAGTCACAGATGACTTCTCCATAACACAGGATGAGAACTACAGTTTGGCATAAATTTTAACTTATGCTAGTTATGTGGATATTGAATTATATATGACAGGCAAATGGGTTGTGATATAAGCTTCAATTCCTCCTTTAAAACATTTATTTTATTTTATGTTTTTGGAGACAGGGTCTCGCTCCGTCATCCAGGCTGAGGGCAGTGGCATGATCATGGCTCACTATAGCCTTGACCTCCTGGGCTCAAGCAATCCCCCCTCCTCAGTCTCCTATGTAGCTGGGACCACAGGCTCATGCCACCACACCTGGATAATTTTTTATTTTTTGTAGAGACAGAGTCTCATTATGTTGTCCAGGCTGGTCTCATACTCCTGGCCTCAAGAGATCCTTTCAAAATGCTGGGATTGCAGACATGAGCCACCATCCCCAGTCAATTCCTTCTTACTATGTGAATTAATTTGGCTGGGTATGGCTCAGAAGTAATCTTTCATAATGGTTGGGGATTTGTTTGTTTGTTTTTTCTTTGTATGAGGTCTACTGATCCTCTTTATTTGCCTTTGATTTTGTTTTGTGATGATATTACCTGTAGTCTCTTCTTATTTTGCAAGTTTTTTCAAAGTATACTATGTCAACTGAGTTGCTTAAAGGGAAATTACTTTCTTCAATCTTTCTCAAGATGACCTACTACTGGTTATCCTTTACCCTGAGTGCCTGCCCTGAGTGCCTGGGCTCTGTGTCTCTTGTTCGTGTGGTTTTTTTCCTCTTTAATCACGAAAGTCTGTGTCCTGCCTGTGCTGTGGCAATACTTCCCCCATATGGAATGGCTACTATGTATTATCTCTCACTTTCATAGTAATCTTGCAGAATGGTATGGTCATTTCCATTTCATTTTACAAATAAAATAAAATACTAAGGCTCAGAGAAATTCATTTACTTTTATAAGGTCACACAATCAAGATTTAAATCTGTTTGGCTTTCAAGCTCAGAGTAACTGAAAAGGTGCTTTATCCATTTCCAAATTTAGTGAGAAAATTAACTATTAGACTGGATAGAAATATATAATCGCTGTAAGGCATAAGGCTTGGGTTCAAGCCCTGTTTCCCTCTTTACTATATGCTTAATTATAAATAAGTTACTTGAACTCTCTATGACACAGTTTCCTCAGCTGTAGGATGGACATAATTACATTTTTTAATTCTCTGGTATATCATGAGGACTAAATGCAATACCACCTGTGGTATGCTTAGGACAGTGGATGGCATGTAGGAAGAGTTCAATAAATGCTAGCTGTAATTACTATTGTTATTACTGTTATTTCCTATCCAAAATGTAGTCTTCTATTACACAGAAACATGGGTATCATATTTACTCAGAAACATCAGTGGAAGTCCTTCATGACTGTAGGAGTTCAGAGGTCTGAGTGTTTAACCATTTCATAGCCTCTGTCACATGGGGCCATATATATGCTGGAAAGGAAGAAAATATTTTTAAAATTAGTGCTTTCCAAACTGTGGTAATATTACCACTTTTTTTTTTTTCCTGTACTGACCATGTTGTTAAATACGAAGTGAAATGTTCACCAAATACTACACAATGCTTAAAGTAGCCTCATTCTATAAATCCCTGTTCATGGAAAACAATCTTGGCTTGGCTTTGGTGTCTATAAATGTGAGGATTAGACTCCCTGGAAAAGCTGACCAGACAGCAGTTAACAAATAACCCTCCAGCAAGAATAATTCCCGGACGAGCTGGGCAAGATCAGGGCTCTCACTTCCCATAAATCTTCAACCAGGCATTGCCCTTCTTTCTGGGAACTACCATCATTACTTTCCCTCCCCTCCCCTCCTGTATCCTCCCCTCCTGTATCCTCCCCTCCCCTCCCCCCTTTCCTTCCTTCCTTCCTTCCTTCCTTCCTTCCTTCCTTCCTTCCTTCCTTCCTGCCTTCCTCCCTCCGTCCCTCCCTCCCTCCCTCCCTCCCTTCTTCTGTCCCTCCCTTCCTACTAAGGAATTAAAGCAGACATCAAAACCAAATTACAGGATTAAACCTTTTGTATGCCAGTGTTTGTAACACTATGTGTGCTATGTGTATGTATGTAAACTTGAAAAGTTAGGATCCCATGGGCAGGGACTGTGTGTGGTCCTACTCTCGACAATGCCTAAAACACTGAGAGATCACACTCTATGCCAAGGCCACAGAGTAACTGAGGTGGGTTCTGTTCTCAAAACAAACAAACAAGTAAACATTCTCAGGAGTTAATCTCACACTTGGTGGTCTATGACATTGGCCAGAATACCTCAGATACATTTGGGGAACAATTATATTGAAATAATAGATATAAAGGTAATGACACATTGGGCCTCCTGATCTACTGTTAAGGATGATCTCTGCAAAATGAGGAGAAGGAAGCCTGGGTGACTTAATCAACACTCTCCCTTCTGCTTTGCTGTACAGTGCCTATTAGATGCACAGTGGTCTTAAGCACTTAAAATATTGAGGTTGATCCTAAACTGTCCTTCTGGAATTGGGTATTCTCTGGGGTTTATCTATACTAGAACATTGCTTACCTTAGTGAGATGAGTCAGCCTTTCCCAGTTCTCTATATAGCTTATTAATTGAGCTGTCCTTCTGCCAGTTGTTTCTAAACACAGATCTATGACAAGATTTCACTGGTGTGAGGTAAAGTGAAAATAATAAGCATAATGTAGTGACTTTTTCTTTTTTTTAATTTTTTTTATTTATTTATTTTTTTATTATACTTTAGGGTTTTAGGGTACATGTGCACAATGTGCAGGTTTGTTACATATGTATCCATGTGCCATGTTGATTTCCTGCACCCATTAACTCGTCATTTAGCATTAGGAGTATCTCCTAATGCTGTCCCTCCCCCCTCCCCCCATCCCACAACAGTCCCCGGAGTGTGACGTTCCCCTTCCTGTGTCCATGAGTTTTCATTGTTCAATTCCCACCTATGAGTGAGAACATGTGGTGTTTGGTTTTTTGTCTTTGCAATAGTTTACTGAGAATGATGTTTTCCAGTTTCATCCATGTCCCTACAAAGGACATGAACTCATCATTTTTTATGGCTGCATAGTATTCCATGGTGTATACGTGCCACATTTTCTTAATCCAGTCTATCATTAATGGACATTTGGGTTGGTTCCAACTCTTTGCTATTGTGAATAGTGCCGCAATAAACATACATGTGCATGTGTCTTTATAGCAGCATGATTTATAGTCCTTTGGGTATATACCCAGTAATGGGATGGCTGGGTCAAATGATATTTCTAGTTCGAGATCCCTGAGGAATCGCCACACTGACTTCCACAATGGTTGAACCAGTTTACAGTCCCACCAACAGTGTAAAAGTGTTCCTATTTCTCCACATCCTCTCCAGCACCTGTTGTTTCCTGATTTTTTAATGATGGCCATTCTAACTGGTGTGAGATGGTATGTCACTGTGGTTTTGATTTGCATTTCTCTGATGGCCAGTGATGATGAGCATTTCTTCATGTGTTTTTTGGCTGCATAAATGTCTTCTTTTGAGAAGTGTCTGTTCATGTCCTTTGCCCACTTTTTGATGGGGTTGTTTGTTTTTTTCTTGTAAATTTGTTTGAGTTCATTGTAGATTCTGGATATTAGCCCTTTGTCAGATGAGTAGGTTGCAAAAATTTTCTCCCATTCTGTAGGTTGCCTGTTCACTCTGATGGTAGTTTCTTTTGCTGTGCAGAAGCTCTTTGGTTTAATGAGATCCCATTTGTCAATTTTGGCTTTTGTTGCCATTGCTTTTGGTGTTTTAGACATGAAGTCCTTGCCCACACCTATGTCCTGAATGGTATTGCCTAGGTTTTCTTGTAGGATTTTAATGGTTTTAGGTCTAACATATAAGTCTTTAATCCATCTTGAATTAATTTTTGTATAAGGTGTAAGGAAGGGATCCAGTTTCAGCTTTCTACATATGGCTAGCCAGTTTTCCCAGCACCATTTATTAAATAGGGAATCCTTTCCCCATTTCTTGTTTTTGTCAGGTTTGTCAAAGATCAGATAGTTGTAGATATGTGGCATCATTTCTGAGGGCTCTGTTCTGTTCCATTGATCTATGTCTCTGTTGTGGTACCAGTACCATGCTGTTTTCGTTACTGTAGCCTTGTAGTATAGTTTAAAGTCAGGTAGCATGATGCCTCCAGCTTTGTTCTTTAGGGCTAAATTTATTTAATTGAAAGCAAAACCATTTACTCTGAGATTATGTAATTGCTATATTTTTGTGACAAAGAGGCCTTTCTTTTATGAAAGGATCTGCATAAAAGAAGCTTCAGGAAACCATGGTTTTAAAGTATGGGAAATGGATAAACTGCTCTAGGCCATAAATGGTGTGTGTATGTGTGTGTGTGTGTGTGTGTGTGTGTGTGTGTGTGTGTATGTGTGTTCATTTTCAGGCACCCACATCAAGGGGCCATGTGACTGGACAGTCCCTAAAGGAAGCTTCTAATAAGAAACTCAGTGGGGAACGTTAGCACCACTCAGATAGATGCTAATGCAGAGGGATTATTCCACACTTAGAAGGGGAAGCTATTCCACATTTACAGAAAAGCCTTTAATTGTCAGATTGCCTATTGCTCTTTCGGGATGTATTTTCTTTCTCTGCGCTGCTCTTGGTGTACTTTAACATTCAATTTCACCAAAATAAAATTGTGCCCTAAGAATGGCCTTGATGAGCATCCAACGACTAAAAGAGAATATGAAAAGAAAAGAGTGTGATGGTGTTCCTAATAATGATGATATATTAAAGGTACATTATGGCTCAAGTTTTCTAGAACACAGAGTGCATGGCCAGTGTTGATCAACACTGCTTTACTGAGAAGTGCAATCAGATAGCAAAATAAAGGAGAGAAAAATAAGTACTTCATATACATGGAGCATTTAATTATCTCAATCAAAGTGAAGTGAATTAGTGATGTAGTTGAAATTTTGAGAGGCTGCTTTTAAATGCCATTTTTGGATGTCATTAGTGTTTATGAGAAGTGAGTGACTGTGCTCAGGAGGGAAAATGACTGGCCCAGGTTTACACAGCTGGAGCATGGCAGAGCCAATTTCAAAAGCAGGCTAAACTCCTGAGCTAATGGACTTTCATCATTCCTGCAGATTAGTGATACAGAGCTTTTTGAGGACTATCTGGAACAAGGATTATTATTCTGATTTTGGAGAAAAAGGAAATAGATGCATTGGGGAATCTAGTAATCACTCTAAAAACAAACTAGCAAATCAAATCCAACAATGTGTAAAGAGAATTATACACCTTGACCAAGTGGGATTTATTCTAGGTATGCAAGGTTGAGTCAACATTTGAAAATCAATTAATGCAATCTATGGCATCAACAGACTAAAGAAAAAAATATGTAATCACAATAAATGCAGAAAAAGCATTTGAAAAAATCCAACACCCATTCATGATTTAAAAAAAAAAAACAAACAACTCTCTACAAGCTAGGAATAAGGAATTTCTCCAGCTTGATAAAGAACATCTATAAAAACCCCACCGCTAACACCATACTCAATAGTTATAAACTGGGAGATTTCCTGCTGAGATCAGGAGAAAGGCAATCCTGGTTCACTATTCCTTTTCAACATCATACTGAAAATCCTAGCTAATGCAATAAGGCAAGAAAAAGAAATAAGGTTTACAGATTGGGAAGGAAGAAATAAATTGCTTTTGTTTACAGATGGCATGATTGTCCATCTGATTTAACAAAATCCAATTTAACAAAAGAAACTTCCTGGAACTAACAAGCAATTACAGAAAGATTGTAGTATGCAAGAATAACATACAAAGGTCAATTGCTTTCCTATATACCAGCAATGAACAACTGTAAATTGAAATTAAAAGCACAATATCATTTAAAATAGCACACCCCAAAATGAAATACTTAGGCAAAACTGTAACAAAATATAAACAAAATCTATGTGAGGAAAACTGCAAAACTGATGCAAGAAATCAAAAAAGAACTAAATAAACAGAGAAATATTTTATGTTCATGGAAAGAGTCAGTATGGTCAAGATGTCTTTTCTCCCCAAATTGATCTGTAGATTCAATGCAATCTCAATCAAAATCCCAAAAGCAATTTTATGGATATTGAGAAATTGATGCTAAAGTTCATATGGAGTGCTAAAAAAAATCCATAATAAACAACAAAATTTTGAAGAAGACAAATAAAGTTGGGCAGTTGACACTACCCAACATTAAGCTTTACTATAAAGATACAGTAATCAAGATCATATGGCTGGTATTGGCAAAAGAATAGAGAAATAGGCCAGACGTGGTGGCTCATGCTGGCAATCCCACCACTTTGGGAGGTTGAGGTGGGCGGATCATGAGGTCAGGAGTTCGAGACCTGCCTGGCCAATGTAGTGAAACCCTGTCTCTACTAAAAATACAAAAAAATTAGCCAGGTGTGGTGGTGGGCACCTGTAATCCCAGCTACTTGGAAGGCTGAGGCAAGGAGAATTGCTTGAACCTGGGAGGCGGAGGTTGCAGTGAGCCGAGATTGTGCCACTGCACTCCAGCCCTGGTGACAGTGTGAGACTCCATCTCAAAAAAAAAAAAAAAAAAAAAAAAAAATGGGAAAGAAATAAATGGAACAGAAAGAAAAGCCTCAAAATAAACCAACACAAATTTGGTGAACTGATCTTGACAAAGGAGCAAAGGAAAAAGAAAAAAAGCAGCAGCACAGGTAGCCAATGGTTCTGGAGAGCTGGCCATCCACATGCAAACAAATGAATCTGGATACACATCTTACATCCTTCACAAAAACTGACTCGAAATGGATCATAGACCTATATGTAAAACACAAGACTTAGTGTAAAACACTAAAGATAGACTAGGAGAGAAATTCTATATGATCTTGGATTTGATGATGACTTTTTAGCTACTATATCAAAAAGACAATCCATGAAATAACTTATTGGTAAGCACATTTTTTCTGTGAATCTAAAACTATTCTAAAAATAAAGCCTGTTAAAAAACTCAGGTAATAAACAGTGAGTGGGTAGGAATTTTGTGAAGGAGGAGGAGGAGGAGGAGGAGGAGGAGGAGGAGAAGGAGGAGGAGGAGAAGAAATAAAGAGTATCAGATCCCTGGAGAGAGCACTGGAAGGGGTCATGGAGAGTTGCTTCTAGACCTTGCTCTGCAGCTAGTCAGCAGTGTATTTCTTTGGGAAGGAAATAATCCCTCTAGGCTTCATTCCTCATGTACAAAATGAAGCAGGTGGAATACGTGATCTCTAAAGTTCCTATGTCCCTCCCAATGCTCAGTTTTGGAACAAAGCAAACAAGGCTACCCTTGAGGAAGCTCATATAGGATTTAAGGGGATCTGAACAGATCCTCTTATCCCAAATTATCATCTTCACTTCCTGATGTGCCCAGTATTAGAGACTCATTTTTGTTGTTGTTGTTGTAATGAACATTTCCTTGAGTATATTAAGATGAAGGTCAACCCCAGCCCTAACTCTGCTTCTCAATACAGTTGCCCTTAGGAACTGTTATATCTAAAGGCATAAAGTTAACTAGTGTGTATTTTTTCAGGGAAGAGGAATCAAAGTAAAATGTGGTATATATCGAGTGTTTGAAACATTTAAGTAAATGAACGGATGAGTCAATAGTTGTAAAGAAGAAGGGTATAAAGATAAGAGAGCTACAGATGTGCAGAACTGCATTAGGGTAATAGAAGGAGGGATGAACCCTAAAAAAAAAGAGAAGCTCCAAAGATAAATTTGCCTGTTTCATACTTATGCCTGTGGCTAGCCCTGAGGCCTTTTTACACACCTCTTCTTGTCAATCATTCATTTATTGAGCACCTACTACATGCCAGAAACTGTACTCAGCATCTGGGGTCAATGGCAAGTGAACAGAGGGAATGAATCTCTTTCTCAGAGCTATTTGCCTGGCTCCTTGCTAAATGCCCTTACGGCAGGATAGATACCAGGATTTTTGCTAACTTTCCGACTCTTGACATCCTTCTGTACTCATACCAAACTCAAGAAAGAGTTCAAATGCCTCTTTCATCTAACTTCCCAATCTTCATTGCTTTGAAGGCTAGCAGAAGTAAAACTTTTTCTTGGTTCCCCTACTGTGAATAAATGCTGCCCCCTTCTGGAACATTGGCAGAAGAATAAGGAACTGACAGCAGTGAAAATTCTTACAGTTCATGGAAAATTAGGGTTAGAAAAGACTTTAGTTAAATCTCATTGTTTTATCTATGGGAAGTTTGATGCTTGGAAAGGTCAACTTGCCTGTTTATATCTTGGAAGAGAAGAGAGTTAGTAATAACAAGGAATGCAAGAGGGGACTGAAACCTATGCTTTCTATTAGGTTTCCTCCTTTCAAGTTTACTAGACTGGGGACGGGGTTATAGATATTTTCATTGTTCCTATGCATGTGTTTATCTACACATTTCCCCTCATTTTTCATCCTATTCATCCCATGCTTTCATCTCTTGCCTATTTCCTGTTTTATAGTGTAGCGATAGGCAGGCTGACCTTGAGAACCCAATACAGGTTAAGAGCAGTCTCAAGCAGTGCCTCTGTCCATGCACTTGTGTGTCTTCTAACTTTTTATCAATCTGTGATATCTTTTATAGATTTCTGGGGAAGGATGTGTAAAAGTACACTCTTTATTTATAAATTTAGGTCTACAGGAACAGATCTACCATTATCTTCTCTTGCACTCATTCATTCAGTAAAAATAAATTGACCACCTACTTTGTGTTATATGTTGTGAATACAAAAACAAAAAAGACAAAGTCTCTGTTCCCTATGAGTTATCACTTATTGGAGAAGACAGAAAAGTAAACACTTTTCATGATCAGAGGCAGCAGCATGGCGAAGGCCCTCCAAGAGGAACTGTCAGAACATAGTTGGAGGCATCGAACTCAGACTGAAGGAGGGAGGGAGGTTACCTGGAGGAGGTGGTATCTTACCTTCCAGGTGTCTGAGGATTATGTGTAAAATAAAGGGGAGTACAAATATCAAACTGTCAGCAAAGTTTTCTAACATGCCTGTTCCATGCTTTAACCCTTGAGAAGCCTCAGAGATTTGTAAATCTCAAAGTGAAAAATATCTGCTTAGTGATCACTGAAATTCAAGGATATAAACATCTGATATAATGTATGAGAGAAAATTTTACGTGTCAAATCACTTAGAAACATCACTTTTAATAAAATCATGATAGTATCAAATTTTATTTTCATCTACTTCTGTAATTGATATTCACATATTTATACAGCTCAAATTAGTCCCATGGTTTGTAAAGCCCTTTTTTTTACGGAGTATCTGTGTGAGCTTGTGATTAGCAGACTCTGTAGGGTGTCTAGTAAAGAAAAAGACAACATAAAACTGGAAAAAGACCTAAAAGTATGATGGAAGTCAACGAAACTGATGCTTGCAAAATGTTCTGAGAAGGAAGGTTATTTATCTGTGTTAACAATGCCTTGAAATCTGTTTTAGTGTATTGTAGTGGAATGCAGATTCAATTCAGATAAATGTGATTAGGAGAGAAAGAGTGGTAGTTAATTCCTGGATAGATCTTGAGCAAGTCATTTAATCCCAAGTCTCAGACACAGGGCTACCTCTAGCCCATATGGTTCTTATATGCAAATTAGAAAAAGGCTCCCCTGTCTTTGTGGGTGTAGCCCAGCTGGCACTAGGCTTGGTGAACAGAATGTGGGATGGATCTCCGCCTTCTCTTAGTCCTTAGTTGTGTCTCTTTCTGTAATGAATAACCTCCTTAAGCAAATGTAGATGCCCTGGTCAGAAACCTTAACAGCAAAATGGAGCTCGTACATCTTTTATGTACCTTACAAGGTGGCTGCAGGAGTCTCATGAAAAAAAAAAAGTATATACATAACACACATGAGTTGTATTATACCGAATCTAATGCTGCATATTTGGAAGAAGGAGTTCAGTGAGAGTGTTGTATAAACAATCACAGATACCCTCATTAGAGATGCTCACAAGAGAACTTATATTTGCTAATTAGACACCTGCTGCAAATGTCATTCAGGATGGCCTGAGGATGTTTGTGTTCTGTGGAGTACAGCAACCCTGATTTCTTGGAAGGATTCTTTTGCTTGCGATCAAAATTCCAAACAGCAGAGCCCCAGCCACTTCAGAGAATTCTGAATCCTGTTGCCTAAATTAACAGGTGGCTGTAGGCAGAGGACTGTGTTGGCAGCCAATGGCCGCAGGTGCTGAGGGCCACCATGGATCTACTAAGCACACCAGAGGCACAGCTAAGCCAGCAGTCTCATGTTTCTTTTTCATTGCGTTACATCCCAAATATTTGCTGTTTTTTCTAGAAGAATTAGCTCAACATGTATCTGTTTTAAAAATATTTCTAATAACTATGTTTTAGGTTTTATGATTCCGTTTAATTTATAAAAATTCAAATTACTCTGGTAAAGCAATTAAGTTTTCATTCTTTAAACCAAAATGGAAGGATGTACTCTGATTTTATACCTATGACACACCCTCAAACATACTAGGCATGCTTCCTCATAGGGTCTTTGAACTTATGATGTTATCTATAATACCTGGAATGCTCTTCCCTGCATATCTACACAAATAGCTCATCACCTCTTTTAAGTCTTGGAGGTTTGGTTTAATAATGTCGATGTATAGTAAATGTTTATTGAATTGAATTGCACATTGAAGGTGGTAGGAATCATTGACCCTTAATAGGTTATTTTGGACCTATTACTTTTTGAAAATTACTTAAAATTCTCTCTATATAATTATCCTTCTATTTAAAGCTGATGTTTATTACATTCCATGATTCATAAGTAGCTTTAAATAGGATTATCCATATTTTTTCCAAGTGTTTCTGCTCTTCAGTTATCTGACAGACAAGCCAACTCCTATGTTTAACATTAGCTTCTAGAGTTACAAGGTGTGTGTGTGTGTGTGTGCACGCACGTGCGTGTGTATGCAAGCACATGCATGTAAAATAATATTTGAAATTTTTGGTGACATCCAAGGCACTAAGATAAAAGTACAAAATAAAAAAGTCACAGGGGCTGTAGATGGATAGAGAATGACAGTGATCTAGAGGCTTTGGACAGCCATTCCTTTTCCCACCTTGAAGTGTCACCTTCTCATGTACCTCATACTCTTTACTTAATCCCTCATCCCAAGTTCATGTCCTTTGCAGGGACATGGACGAAGCTGGAAACTATTATTCTGAGCAAACTATCACAAGGACAGAAAACCAAACACTGCATGTTCTCACTCATAGGTGGGAATTGAACAATGAGAACACTTGGACACAGGGTGGGGAACATCACACACCGGGACCTGTCGGGGGGTGGGGGGTAGGGGGAGGGATAGCATTAGGAAAAATACCTAACGTAAATGATGAGTTAACGGGTGCAGCATACCAACATGGCACATGTACACCTATGTAACAAATCTGCACGTTGTGCACATGTACCCTAGAACTTAAAGTATATATATATAAAAAAATCCCTTATCCCCACCCTTTCCAAAGAAATCTTCCAAATTACTTGGATTGGCCAAATCATGGTGGAAATCACATTCTAAAAAAGCAAACACACCAAAATTTTAGCAGTTGTTTTAAAGTTTACATAATCTCTCATGTCTTTAATAGACCATAATGTGGTTTTAAAGCCTATGATGTATACATTTTTAAATAAACCCACATATATATGGTGAATTGATTTTGTTAAGAATGCCAAAAATACATGATGGAAAAAGATAGTTTCTTCAAAAAATTGAGTTGGGAAAACTGGATATACACATGCAAAATACTGAAATTGGGGCCTTTACATCATACACAAAAATAAACTCAAAATGAATTAAAGACTTAACTGTGAGAACAGAAACTCTAAAAATCCTAGAAGGAAACATAGGGTGAAAGCTTCTTGTCATTGGTTTAAAAATGACTTCTTGGATATGACACCAAAAGCACAGGCTGTGAAAGAAAAAATAAACAAGTAGGATTATATCAAAGTAAAAAGATTCTGCACCAGCAAAGGATGTTTTAACTTTTAGGTTCAGGGGTACATATGCAAGTTTGTTATATAGGTAAACTGTGTGTCATCGGTTTTGATGTACAGATTATTTCATCATCTAGGTAAGAAGCATAGTACTCAATAGGTAGTTTTTCAGTTCTCGCCCTCCTCCCACCATCCACCCTGAAGTAGGCACCGTGTCTGTTGTTCTCTTCTTTGTGTCCATGAGTACCCAGTGTTTAGCTCCCACTTACAAGTGAGAACATGCAGTATTTGGTTTTCTGTTCCTGTGTTAGGTCTCTTAGGATAATGGCTTCCAGCTCCACTCATGTTGCTGCAAAGAACATGATCTCATTCTTTTTTTATGGCTGAATAGTATTCCATGGTGTATATGTAACACGTTTTTTTTTTAATCCAGTCTACTGTTGATGGGCATTTAGGTTGATTCCATGTCTTTGCTATTGTGAGTAGTGCTGCAACGAACATACACATGCATGTGTGTCTTTATGGTTAAACGATTTATAGTCCTTTGGGTATATATCCAATAACGGGATTTCTGGGTCAAATGGTAATTCTGTTTTTAGCTCTTTGAGGAATCACCACACTGCCTTTCGCAACAGCTGAACTAACTTATACTCCCACCCTTTTCTCCGCAGCCTCACCAGAATCTGTTATTTTTTTGACTTTTAAAATGATAGCCATTCTGACTGATGAAAGATGGTATCTCATTGTGGTATTGGTTTGCATTTCTCTAATGATTAATGTTTAGCATTTTTTCATATGCTTGTTGGCTGCATATATGTCTTCTTTTGAAAAGTGTCTGTTCATGTCAGGAAAGGAAAGATTTAACAGAATAAAATGCAGTCTATGGAATGGGAGAAAATATTTGCAAACCATATATCTTAAAGGGGTTAATTTCTAAAATATATATATGAAACTTCTACAACTCAATAGCAAAAAAAAAAACCAACCCAAATAACATGATTAAAAAATAGGCAAAAGACTTGAACAGACATTTCTCCAAAGAAGGCAAACAAATGGACAACTAAAAAAGTCCTCAACATCATTAGTTATTTTAAAATGCAAATCAAAACTACAATAAGATATCATGTCATACTTGTTAGGATGGCTACTATAAAAAAATATAACAAGTGTTGGTGATGATGTGGAGAAATTGGAATCCTTATACACTGTTGGTGAGAATGTAAAATGTTGCAGCAGCTATGAAAAACAGTATGGATGTTCCATGAAAATGTAAAAATGGAGCTAACTTATGACTCAGCAATCCTACTTCTGTGTATATATCCAAAGGAAATAAAATTATTATCTCCAAGACATATCTGTACTCCCATGTTCATTGCACCATTATTCACAGTAACCAAGATATGGAAACAAGCTAAGTCTCTATCAACAAATGAATAGAACAAGAAATGCAGCATACATGTACAGTAAAATATTGTTAAGCCTTAAAAAAGAAGGGTATCCTGCCATTTGTGACAACATAAATAAACCTAGGGGACATTATGCTAAGTGAAATAAGTAGTATTTGTGAAAGAAAGACAAATACTGCTTGATTCTACCTACATGAGGTATCTAATATAGTCAAACCCTTAGAAACAGAGAATACAGTAGTGGTTGCTGGGGCAGGGGAGTAAGAGAAATGGGAATTGTTGTTCAGTGGTATAAAGTTTCATTTATGCTAGGTGAATAAGTTCTAGGCATCTGCTGTATAGAGTAGTGCCTATAGTTAACAATACAGTATTGCACACTTCAAAATTTAAGAGGATGAATCTCATATTAAGTGTTTTTACTGCCAAAACAAAACAAATAAAACCAAACAAAAATACTCCCCAAAACAAAAAAACAAAGGGAAATAAGGAAAATTTGTGAGGTGTTGGACATGTCTATTTCCTTGATATGGTGAAGGTATATTGTGTTTGGATTGTCCAAACTCTTCAAATGGAACATATTAAATATATGTAGTTCTTTGTATATCAATTATATTTCAATAAAGCTGTTAAACAATAAAAGAAACTGCTTTTTAATTTTATGTTTCTTGACAATACAACATTATGATTATGAATCTAATCACACTATCGGGGTCACTTACTGTGAGTGACTTTAGGAAAATTACATAATTGCTCTGGGTCTCAGGTTTTCATCTGTAAGATGGGGATAATAACAGGCTTACTTCCCAGAGTTACTGAGAAGAGTTAATGACATTGCACCATAAGGTGCCTAGTACACTGACTGGCACGCAGCAAAAACTTAACAAATATTAGCTCTAATTATGTTTTAGTATAGGATGTGTTCAGCATATTCTTAAATGTTTTTTCTGTAATGTTTCAGTGCTTAGCATTGTCTGCTTTACCTTTCAATCACTGGAGAATTATAGGGACCATGATTAGACTACCAGATTCTTATCTTAACATGTGATGAGAGCAGGAGATTGTGGTATCACTGATGAACTGTGCCAGAATCTCAGGGCAAGTCTTGTCACTACATGCTGCCACTGTCTACTATATGGAACTGCATGTGAGTTCTGGAGTCTTTAAATCCATTTTCATCCTTGTCAGTTTCACAACTAAGCCGACTGTTATGGCCAGGGTTAGGTTCCAGCTCATGCTGAGGTCTGAAGGGAGTGGGTGGATGAGAAGATAGCTGAAAGAACACTTAGGGGGCCGTAGGCAGGTGAAATGTAGTTTTATTCAGCAGCTCTCTCATCAGCAGCTTACTCACACTAGTTCTTTTACACTGTTTGCTTTGTCTCAGCTGCTTGAGCTGGCCACTCCCACACACAGCTGCACCGTTGGCTGTCTCTTGCCTTCAGGGTCAGCAGCTTAACTCTTTCTCTGGATATGAGCGAGCGGAGCTGTGTTCTGGCTCCCCACTGTCCATCTGCAAAGACAGACAGCTCTGACTGTCTCTCTCTCTCTCCTTCTCTGGGTGCAAGCATGCCTGTACAGTGTTAGCAGGGCAATTATACCTTTTACAGACAATAGTGGCTTAGGGCCAAATGATGAGCCTTCCCATGTTATGGCTACATGGCTGTGATAACAAGCGGAGTTATATGCCTGCACTCTAAAATCATTGAGTCATGTACGATGTAAACATCCTATCTTGGCCTATACTTGACCAAAGCACAGCCATGTTCCTTACATTCCTATTATTTGTTTTTACCTTTCAGAATATCAACTATTCAAGGGCAAGGGAGAATTAACATTTATTTAATACCTACTCTGTGCTGGAAGTTGAGCTAGTGACTCTAATACACCACAACCCTTTTCATCCTTATTTCTACGTATAAGAAACTGAGTGAAGAGCTTAAGTGATTTACCTGAAGTTGCAGAGTTATTAAGTGGCCAGCTGGAGGTTCCACTCCTGGTCTCTCTCGTTCCAAAGCCCCCCATGCACTGTGAATTAAAAGAATATTCCATAAAGAACCCGAAGAGAGAATTTTACTCTCAATTCCAAGCAGACTGTTACTTTTATTCCAAAACACTCTCCCTGTCTTCTACTTATTATAGCCCTACTTCGTCCCCAGCTGTTAGCACAGGTGCCACTTCAGTTCCTTCTTAACTTATCTAAACTCTGTGACCTTTTCTTCTCAGCAATTTTGGTTTGAGAGCAAGCATTGTTTGTGGTAAAGGAGATATGAGAAGGTAGACGAGCCATAATATTGTGGCTTAAATGTGAAGTGGCTTCACATTTAAATATTGTGGCTTAAATGTGACCTTGTGAAGGAGAGAAGAAAGGAAGCTTGGTGGAATTGTCCCAGGCCACCTTGCAGTCTAGAAGTTTGGCAAGGCCACTGGGGAGTCCTTGAGTCAAAATCTCTAGGCATGGATCTGCCTTAGTGTCCTGTTGTGCTCAGTCACTGCCTGGCACCAGCCCATGTAAGAGGGAGGTTTCCTAGGGCCATTCTTATGGCTGTCATGAGAAAACATTACTAACAGAAAGACTATAATGAATAAAGTTATGAAAGTAGGAAAAGCCATGCCATTATAAGAAATGTGCCCAGAATTCTAGTATGGCCCAAGTCTAGGGTATGGGTGGGACCATGTTGAGGGATGGGAGAGTTGCATATCTATATCTATAGGTATAGATAGAGAGATATATCTGGAGGCAGAGGGAAGCTTGGTAATGTAAGACTCGTTGTCATTGTGTGGTCTGGACCATCAGCATCACCTGAGAAATTTTTGGACATGAAAATTGCAAATTGCAAATTCCAGGATACCCACCCCCAGATTACTCAATCAGAAGCTCTGAGGGGTGGGGCTTGAAATGTGTGTTTTAAGAAGTCCTCCAGGTGATTCTGATGCATGCTCAAGTTTGAGAACCAGGGCGTAATAAGACACTGAAAATTCAGATATGAGCTTAACCAGAAAATATTATCAATCCAATGCCAACTCTTTAGGGATACGCTGCACATGGTTTCCCCATTGTTTAAATCAGTGTTTTCCAGCCTGAATTATAAATTGTAGGCTTGAAAACTAAGCTCTCTATCTTGAAAGTATGTAAATATCTATTCCTTATCAAAATGTCAGTTGATTCATGTTTGAATTTATGTCTGTTGACTCATAGTTTCATGTTTTATTCACATGAATAAAGCTTCACCAAGTGAAGCCCTTCCCATGCTGTTCTAGCACTGGCACACCATGGCAGATGGGCCTCCTTGTGGATGTTCTCCTCATACTGCTTGAGCTCTGAATATGCACATCAGGCTGCTCCCTGAGTAAAAGCCATTCTCAGCCTGATCCAGTTTTGACACTCCATGCTAAGCATTATCACATGATCAGGATTATGGTTCAAAGTAATTGCTTCCTGGTACACCTTGATTCATTTAGCCTCTCATACTACCATGCTATATATGTGTGTGCATGTGTGTGTGTGTGTGTTGTATTTAATACAAGATGACAACTCATAACAAGCCTGTCAACTAAAACCAGGAATCTATTGCCAAAATCCCAGAAGAATCTGTAGCTCTTAGAATCTAACAGAAAAGAAACAAGAGATGGAGTGAGGGGTGAAGCTTGTGGGACATTGCTTCCTGGGAGGTAGTGTTCTCTCTGGTCAGGTGTAGAGACATGAAGAGCTCTGGTAACAGTGCATGCTAGGAATTGTAGTTTTATATTTACTTTCCTGTAATGAGACCTGGGATTCTGCACATAGGAAAAAATAGGTCCCCCTAGGATCCATTCCAGAGTTATTGACAATGTTATTGGAACTTTTGTTGGTTGGTTCATTGGTTTTAGTTTCCCTAGTGACTCTAGATTTGAACATCTATTTGGGAACCACTGTCTTTTATGGATCCTTAACAGATTTTGGCAATTTGGCTAAAAATTTAGCAACTGTTATAGCATACAAGAAGATAAGGCCATAGGAAGTGGGCTGAAAACTGAGACAAGAATAGACTGAGATGACAGAAAAATTGAATTATGTACAATTATAAAATAATGAGATAGAAAAGAAGACTGGTTAAGAAAAAATTCTAATGGCCTTAAACTTACAGTGACAAAACTTGACAAAGGAAAGAGATGAATTAATTGGGTAAAAAAAAAATGGCTATGTGCAAGACCAGAAAGATGCATTCATTCAATACATATTTTTTATCACCTATTATGTGCTGGGCTGTTGGAATACAGTGGTGAACACATGATACATGGATTCAGCTATAATTGCACTCACACACTGTAAAGGAGACAGGCACTTAATAAATATTCACAAATTACACATTAAAACTGTGAAAGCAGCTATGGGGGAAATCTATGGGTGCTTTTAAGGGCATATACCATGTTAAAATTTGTATTAGTCAGGGTTCTCCAGAGGGACAGAGTCAATAGGATATACATGATATATGAGAGGAGATTTATTAGGATTGGCTCACACAATTATGGAGGCTGAGAAGTTTCATGACAAGCCTTCTGCAAGCTGGAGACCCTGCAATGCTGAAAACATCAAACTCAGTCCAAGTCAGAAGGCCTTAGAACCAGGGAAGCTGATGGGGTAACTCTCAGTCTGAGGCCAAAGGCCTGAGAACCCAGGGGGCCACTGGTGTAAGTCTTGAAATTTAAAGGCCAGGGAGCCTGGAGTCGTTGCATAGAGACAGGAGAAAAAGAGTGTATCCCAGCTGCTGCAGACAGATCAACACATTCACCTTTTCTCTGTTTTTGTTCTCTCCAGACCCCCAGCAGATTAATGACATCTTGCCACACTGAGGGCAGGTCTTTCCTACCTGGTCGCCTCAGACTCACATGCTAATCTTCTCTAGAAACACCCCCACAGACACCCCAAAATAATGCTTTACCAGGCTTCTAGGTATTCCTTAATCCAGTCAAGTTGATACTAAAATTGACATAAGACTAACCTGGTCTAAAAGAGAAATAACCATGTAAAAATGTATAGATATTCTAGAGGAGGACAATAACTGAATAACAGAAATAGAAGATGATAATAGAATAACTGAAATAGAAGAAGTAATCTGTCACAATGGAATACAATTGTATGGAGTTCAAAATACTAGGATAGTTAGATGAAATTCTCAGCAAAAATACCAAGAAAGGAGATATAGATACCCTCTGGCACAAAAGTTAAAATCTAAGAATACAGAAAAAATCTTCAAGTGACAAGGGAGAAACAGGTGACTGACAAAGATAGAAAATGAGTTGTCTCAGATGTTGGCGAGGCTGCAGAGAAAAGGGAACGCTTATACACTGTTGGTGGAAATGTAAATTAGTGCAGTTACTGCGGAAAGCAGTTTGAAGATTTCTTAAAGAACTCAGAACTACCAGTTGACCCAATAATCCCATTACTCTATGAATATCCAAAGGAAACAAATCATTGTACCAAAAAGACATATGAACTTGCATGTTCATTGCAACACTATTCACAATAGCAAAGACATGGACTCAACCCAGGTGCCCATCAGTAATAAACTGGATAAAGAAAATGTGGAATGTATATATCATGGAATACCATGCAGCCTTAACAAAGATCAAAATCATGTCCTTTGCAGCAACATGGATGGAGCTGGAGGCCATCCATATTTCCATTCTATTTTTAATTTACTAATGATTTCCTTTACATATTGAAAAATCATTCAAATTACATTTTTCTCATTATTACATGACATAAACGCAACATAAACACAACTCCAATATTTAAGCATTCTATATTGTATCTTTTCTTTTTTTGTCAAAAGCTACAGAGCTGTATAAAATTTCCTTTGTAGAATGCGTTTCTATCTATATTACTTGCTTTTTAATTTTCTTTTTTAAATATCAATTTTTATATTATGTCATTTGGCATATAAACATGTTTAGTGATTTATATCATATAACAAATATCTTTATTTAAGCTAAATATCAGGCACTTAGAGACATAAAGATGGCAACACTAGATGCTGGAGGCTACTAGTGGGAGGAGGGAGGCGAGGGCTAAAACACTGCTAGGTACGATGACTCACTGCCAGGGCCAGGGGATCATTTGTACCCCAAACTTCAGCATCGCACGATATCCTCTGGTAACAAACTTGCACTTGTGACTCCTGAGCCTAAAATAGAAGTTGAAAAAGAAAAAAAAATGAGTTGCCTTTAAACAGTTCTGCAATGGGAAATTTTGGGAAACAGTGAATCATCATTAAAAAAAAAACTAGAGAAGAGAGGCCTATAATATAATCATTTTATAGTCAAATTATCTGACAAGTTGTGTTTATGTCATGTGATAATGAGAGGAATGTAGTTTGAATGATTTTTATATGTAAAGAAAATCACTAGTAAATTAAAAAGTGAATGCACACTTTCTATATCACTGGAAATAAGTGAGAAAACATAAAGTATGATAAAAATATAAAAAACATATACAGACAAAGATATATATAATAAATGGGGCTAAACTTCTTTAAATTAAAAAAAATCTAACCAAATGCTGCTAAGAAGACATAAAACAAAAATTAAATTATATAGATAGCTTAAAAATAAACAGGTTTGCAAATATTTACGAGACAAGTAACCCTGGTGACAATTTTAATAGCAGACAATATAGAATTTGAAGTGAAAGATATTCACTAAGCCATAGAATACAAGTTTACTTTGAAGAAATTGTAATTCATAACAAAGATAATAAATCACTAAACATATTTATATGCCACATAACATAGTATAAAAATCGATTAAAAAAAGAAAATAAAAAAGCAGGTAATATAGACAGAAACACATTCTACAAGGTAAATTTTATACAGCTCTGTAGCTTTTGACAAAAAACTACAATGTAGAATGCTTAAATATAGTAATTATTAAAAGCAAACTTACAAATACATTTCAAACTTTTACTCCATGAACAGAGAACATGCTTTGCTTCCAAACAGCACTACACATTAAATCAAAATATGGAATATGTTCCACGATGTGAAAAATTATATAGGATATATTCCTAATAAAATGAAATATTAGAAATTGATTTTAAAATTTCAGTACATTAAAATTATTAAATAATTAATGAATTCGAAAACTGATCACCTACAGAAGAGGTAACCTGTTTAGAAATGGTGCTAAAGGGCTGATATTAAAGTGTCTGTTCTCTGTTTCTGACTCTGAGTCACAGAGAAAATTAATGTTAAAATTATAGATTAGAAATTTTAAAATTAGAGGGCTGTCCGTCAAAGTTTTTCAATGCACCTAATGTTACAGTGAGAGGAAAATTTACAACTTCATGTTATTTCATTATTAAACAAAACAGCATATTCATGTATTAAATAAGTAACTCAAGAAGTTTAGAAAAATTAGATAAAAAGCATGCAGGAGAAAATCATCAAAGAGAACTATTAAAAATAAAATGAGAAATTATTTAGTAAGTAAACAGCAAAATAGTAACATTGGTTTAAAACATCAAAGGGGAGTCTCTTTAAGAATTAAAAAAACAGAAAAATACATATAAAATATATTCAATAGAAAATGGAACATAAAAGTTTATAAAATTAATAACCAGAATATATGTAAACAGAGAGAGGGAACATTGAAATATTTCAGAGCATATTACATATATTTCTACCTTGATAAATTTTAAAGCTCAATAAAAATGAATGTTTTTCTAAATAAATGAAATTATAAAATTTGCCTCATTATGAAATATAAGCCAAAAATCATGGGGAAAGTATAGCTCCAGATTATGGGAAATATTAAATCTCTTATCAATCATTCATATAAAATTTGCATGATCTTTACAAAATCTGACAAAATGAGCACAAAAAAGAAAATTACATATCAACATTACTTATATTTAATGCAAATAAGTATCCTAAATAATTACAAGCATGCCAAATTTTAACAAGCATAAAATAATAAAGGAGTTACTCAAAAAAATCAAAATTAAAAATTTAAACAAGAAAAGGAATTAAAATATTATATTCCCTCAATAGGCCCAATAAAATATATGTAATCATTTCAGCAGATGATTTTTAAAACCTATGAAATAGTCAACTACTATCAATTCAAATCTTTGTATATTTATTCAGAAAACAGTAATTGAACATCTACCATATGAAAGTTTCCTTTCTTGGTACTGGGGATATAGCAGGGACCAAAAAGACAAAAATCTCTGTTCACATGGAGTTGATATCTTAGTGGGAGAGTCAGATAACCTGAAAAATGTTACTTATGTAGTATATTAGAGCTCATAAATGCTCTGGAGAGAAACGAAGGGTGACAGGCAGATAGGGAATGCTGTGGATGGGAGAGTGAGTTGCAATTTTAAATAGAATGATTAAGGTGGCTTTACTGGAGAGATGCCATTGGAACAGGGACTAGAAGGGACGAGGGAATGGTCATGTGGGAATTTGGAGGAAAAGGATTCTAGGTAGAGGGAACAGGGCCCTGAGTGGGAAATATGCCTTGGAAATATGCTCAAGGAATAGCAGGAGGTAATTGTGCCTTGAGTGGCGTAAGGGAGGAAGAATGAGAGGTGGTGACCTGGTTTTATAAGGCCTTGAGGGGCATTTTAAGGACTTAGGGTTTTGTTCTCAGTGAGCTGGGGAACCATTGGCGGTTTCTAGTGATATGATCTGACTTAGGTTTTAAAAGGATCCCCCTGGCTGCTGTACTGTGAATAGATGAAAGAGTGGTACCAGTTAGAAAAATATGCAGTGTATTAATATAGTATATTGATACAGCATATGGATATACTTTAAATAAATATATATACATTGCAGTATGCTCAGATTTATATTACCTACAGTGGTACATGAATAAAAATGCCTGCAAACCGTTGTTCACAACAGCAGAAAGCCAGCAGGTGGCTGATATTACTTGGGGAAGAGCGCAAACTCCTCTAGTGTTTAGTTTTGAAGAGCTAATTAGTGATAACACCTGCTAGAAACAGAACAGCTGTGATACACCAGGATTTTGACAACACTAACAGAGAGAGAAATGTGGGTGGGACCTGAGTCCTGAACTGTGAAAGGTGCTCTGTGTAAAGATTTGAAGCTGAAATGTTGGTATATGTATAAGTCACATGATGTTTCTTTATATTCTTATGAACCTTTAAAACAACACTGAGACAATCAACATTTGCTATGTATGAAATTTGAAACATGGTATCGATATGAAAATTATACAGTTTCTATTCTTACTTACACATGCAATTTATATTCACATAGTTTAAATGTGTTCATTTTTAAAACAATCAGAAAAAAAGCAACAAAGAGATAATGAAATGTACCCATTATGTCATACTACAAAGTTAGATAGCTAGTTAATAACATTTTGTGTGTGTATATATATATATATATATATATATATATATTTGTATCTTGTAGTCACATATGCAGTGTTCCAATAAAAATTACATAAATCATTAATGCATATTTTGAAAGTAAACTCAATTAGAGTAGAGCAGTTTTTTTAGTTTGCTTACCTTAAGTTTGTCCTCAAACATATTAGAAGACATTTACTTTGAAATACTTTTTACTCTGATTCTCTTGATATAGGTTCAATTGACATATTCTGGTGGAGATTAAATTGGGAAGATGCACAAACACACAAACATTTACGAAAATGGGACCAGATCTTTATATTGTTTATTTGTTATTTAGATACATTATCATGATTATCTACCTATATTGTTAATATTTTTTAAAATTAATTATGTTAAATATACATTCTCACAAAAGTGTTTAATATCCTTGTAGTCTTCCACAATATAATACTTTATTGGGTCAATCTTCTATTTTGGCAGATCTGCATTGTTTAGTATTTATTTCGATTTTAGAGAGCACCACCCTCACCGTTCTTTGTGGCACATCTTTGCACATTTTCTTAATTGTTTTCTTATTCTGGTTCTAATCAAATGGAGGATACAGTTTTTCAGATGTTTTTATTTCACAGGAAGCCATAAACTTATTGTTTTTATATTTAATATATGGTTTTCTAACAGAGTAGAATGCAAAATATGCATACAGTTTAAATATCCAAACTGGAATTTCAAAGAAATTTCAAGCCATTGGCAGGCTACTTTGAGAGTGGAGAGGCTAGTGGGGTGTGGGGAAAATCAAATTTACTTGTATCATCAAAGTTTCTTTGGTGGATAAATTTGAGAAGCATTCTCTCAAAGTAGAATTTTTAGAAAAAAATGGCATGTACTTTTTATGACTTTTGATCCATATTGCAAAATTTTCCTCTAAACAGATTATACCACTTTATATGTGTAAACACTGTTTCGATTTGTTGGAAACCAGTATAATCTTCCACTGAAAAGGCTATTTAAAGTATATTTTAAAAAAATCATGTGCACAAATTACTGCTAATTGAATTTCTACATTTTTCTTTATTCTCATGATAATTATGTCATCATCTTGAAATGTTGTTCATGTAAACAACCTCTTTGGAACTTCAGCTAATTTTTAACAAATACAATGTTCTGACTTCCACAAACAGACAAGGATTAAAGTGAATTTCAAAATCACTCCACAAGGATGGGCAGACCAGCTGTCCCCAAATTTTGTAAAAAAAGTATTTGTAGATATCCAAATTTATTTTAAAATAAAATAATCACATTCTGTATCGATTTTGATTTTTAAAAATCCTCCTAGCTTGTCAGATGGTTGTCAGCCCAACTACAGTTAGAACTGAACATTAGGTATATCTCCTAATGCTATCCCTCCCCGTCCCTCCACCCCATGACAGGCCCTGGTGTGTGATGTTCCCCTTCCTGTGTCCAAGTGTTCTCATTATTCAATTCCCATCTGTGAGTGAGAATATGCGGTGTTTGGTTTTTTGTCCTTGCCATAGTTTGCTGAGAATGATGGTTTCCAGCTTCATCCATGTCCCTACAAAGGACAATGTATACATATGTAACAAACCTGCACGTTCTGCACATGTACCCTAGAACTTAAAGTATAATGAAATATATATATATATATATATATATATATATATATATATATATAGAACTGAACATTGTTCTGTGAGCATAGCAATGAGAACTGTTAAGTGGACAGTACTGTGGGAAATGGTTAAATAATAGTCTACAGTCAATTCTGACTTGGAAAAGACATGATATAAAACCTATTATGAGATGCCACCTTTGTAATTCACTGGCGTGCCTTTCTCATATCAGTATAACTTCTTATGCTTTATGGATAATTGATCGAATAGTACCCATAGTCATTGTAGAAATATTTTAAAGCTGCAAACATAATGTAAATTCAAATAAATTAGGTGGTCTATAAGCTCTCTGAAAGTAGGACAGTCTCATCTTTGTCTCTTTAGTGCTCTGCTCGGTATTCTACCATAAAAAAGACGATCAATATAAGGTTGTCAAATAAGTAAAATGAGGAATACTGCCCCCAAATTAAGATATAACAATTTATTTATTTGTTTGTTTGTTTGTTTAGTTCAAGATGGAGTCTCGCTCTGTTGCCCAGGCTGGAGTGCAATGACGCGATCTCTGCTCACTGCAACCTCTGCCTCCTGGGCTCAAGCGATTCTCTTGCCTCAGCCTCTGGAGTAGCTGGGATTACAGGTGTCCACCACCACACCTGGCTAATTTTTGTATTTTTAGTAGAGATGGGGTTTTCCATGTTGGCCAGGCTGGGTTCAAACTCCTGATCTCAAATGATCCACCCGCCTCGACCTCCCAAAGTGCTGGGATTACAGGCATGAGCCACCATGCCTGGCCAAGATATAAAATTTAAATACCCACTTCAGAGATGATTTTCAAATTCACTAATTTAATCAACATTAATTGAATGTCTCCTATGAGTAATGTGCTGGAGATACAGTGGTGAATCAAACGTCCCCAACCTCTGTATCCAAGACATTTGCAGCCTTTGTGCAGCTAATGAGACAGACATACTCCCCAAACCCCATCTCTCCTCTCTACCAAGAAAGACAGTCTGTCTCACTAGAATCATCAAATTCCAGCTGGGACACACCAACATAGATTTATACTAGAAATTAATAATTACAACTACCCTACTTCTTTTCTTCCTCCCTTTCTTTGCTCTAGCCACACTAGTCATCTTTTTGACCGTGGATCTCTAAATACTTTCCATTCTTAGGAATTTTGTCTTTGCTGTTCCATCGATGTAGAATGCTCTGCTTCAGGATTTTCTCACTCAGGATTTGGGTTGAAGGCCATCTCCTTAGAGAGATCTTTTCTATCTTCTCCTCCCCAGTCTCAACTAACCATCCTCACTCCAGTCACATTGTGACATATCAAACTGTTTTATTTTCTTCATAGCAATTACAACTTTTCTAAATTATGTGGTTTATGATTTCCTTCATACAGAATATAAATTCCATGAAAACAAAGACTTTTTATGAAAGCAAATTTATCTTGTTCATCACTGTATCCCAGTAAGTAAAAGGGACATTCAGATTTCTTTGCAATTCTTCCTTTCTGTCCCTCCTTGCCCCTTCCCTGATCCCCAAAGAACAACTGATCTGCTTTTATTTACCTTATATCAGTTTATACTTCCTAGAAGTTTATACAAATGGAAGCATGCACTCCTTTTTGCCCATTTGGCCCATCTTTCACTCAGCATAATTATTTTGAGATTCTTTGATGTACAGTGTGTAACATTTTGTTGTTTTATGGATCATGATTTTGGTGTTGAACACAAGAAATCTTTCCCTAATTCAAGATCAAAAATGTTTTCTTTTCTGCATTATTCTAGATAATTTATAGTTTTAGATTTTACATTTAAGACTATGATCAATTTGGAGTTGTAGTGTACCTTTGTGATTATATTGGGCCCATCTGGTTAATCCAGAATAATCACCCCATAGCAAGATCCTTAAGTTAATCACAACTGCAAAGTCCCCTTTGCCTTTTAAAGTAATATATTTACAGGTTTGGGGATTAGAACACAGATATCTTTGCAGGGGGTGGGGAGTATTATTCTATTATTCTGCCTACCACAAATGAATTCTTGTAAGCAACTATCCCTGGATTTTTCATATGCAAGTGACCTTCATGTTGCTCTAAAGTGGCTTGCTATGGTGAACAACTTGAAGACAGGAATGTTAAGACTGAACACTGAACAAAACTTTGTCATCAAAAACTCACCGGATTTTTAATGGAAAGAGTATAGGCTTAGGAATTAGTGGGATTTCGGTTTAAATTCCAAGGATTTCAATTTTGGCTCTGTGATCTTGAACAAGTTTGTTTACCCTCTACGTTCAGGCTTCTATTTCAGTAACAGGGTTATAATGCTTACCTTGTTGATTGCTTTGAGGACTAAAGAGCTGAAGTAAGTTAAAATGCCCGGATAGTACCTGACAACATAAAATGTATGATGCTAATTTGCATCTATCTCCCAGAAACATTTGCTTCCACTAAGCTGTATTTTTTTTTTTGTACAAGGGGATGCTTTATTTATTGCTGATACTTATAGTGTTGTTTTTATCTACACTAAAATCATTCATCTTCATATTACTATCATGGCTAAGAGCACATTGATATAGAGGTTAAGGATTGCAGCGCCCTAGGTCTAAACCCTGATGGCTGCATGTGCTAGCTGTGGAAGATCAGGTCCTTTGTCTACTCCTCAGTGCTCTTATCTCTTAAATGAGGAAAGTGTTAGAACTGAGCTACCTCATGATCTTATGAGGATAACAGACGTGCAGGTAGAGTGTTCCTTACAGGGCTGAGCACACAGGCATCTCTTTCCTGGGTTGGGTACACTCTGTGCTGCAGTGAGCTCATTTGACCCTTAGAGGGAGCTCCATGTGAGTGAGAATCCTGTGAGGCAGATGAAATGTGTGGTGGTGTTTTTTATTCTGGATTCTGTTTTTAGCAAAACTGATTAAGGGGTGATTTAAATTGCACAGATTCACTGCCATGTGATGTTATATATGCATTTGTTAAATTCTGAAGCAGAACATTAATTTAGGTTCAGTCTGAGTTAACAATAATTTCAATTATTTCACAAAATGCTCATAATGTCCTTGGCAAAATCAGAAAATTCAAATAAATTCACATACCAGAGTAACCTTCAGTGGCTGACCAAGTTTGTAAATCTAACAACTTATGAAATCTATTTTTCGTGTATATGTGTGTGTGTGTGTATATATATATATATATATATATGAATATGTTTCACTAAAATAGGCAAGGCAGCAATCATTTTGAATCTTTCAAACCATAACCTTTCAAAGAAATTAATTCTTCCTGTGACAAAGATTGCTGAGGCAATCAACTATAAATGGCTTTCACGGAAACAAGTCCAAATAGAAGGGAGTTACAATTAACTTCAATGCTCTGGATAGCCTACTACAGAAGCCCTAAATTTATTTTCAGGGTATTGAAAAAATGAAAACATAAAACCAGAAAGATGGTACATTCAACACCAAAACCAAGATCAAATATTAATAAATAAAAAGAAGGCACATTAAAGGGGGGACTTAATGTGAAATTTACTCCTCACATGGCAAGGAAAAGATGATGTGGTTTAAAAATATTTCTTCCAGGGAATTATTAAATTCAATTTTTAAAGCAATTATAGATGAACTGTTTTCTAAAATGAAGGAAGGTGCTCCTGCCTTAGACATGGTGAAACTTCATTTGACTGTGAACTTATGTTTGCAACAGTTTGATTAAATTTCTTTAACATGATGAGGCATGATCCTGAGTTTGAGCCCCACAGTCCAACTTTATTATTTCCCTCACACACCCTGTACTTTCGAGGTCTCCATGATTTGCTTGATGATTGCTTCCAGTAAAGATTCCTCTGCCTCCACCCTTGTTTGCTGCCAAACCTCCACTTAGGCTGGCAGAGTTCAATTATCCTGTTTTCTCAATAATCCTTCCCAATCTTCCCCCTCCTCCTGCACTTCATGTAAATCTATTTATTTCATTATGTTTCCCAAAACACATATTCTATTCCAGTTATTGGTTTATAGGCTTGTCTTCATGACTGAACTCTTTACTTTGCGTGAACAGTGACAGTCCCCTTATTTAATTCAGTATCAACGGAACCTCCCAGAGTGCAGAACGTCATAGATATTACATAAATGTTATGAAATCAAGTTGGATTTTGTACGGCTAGATACAGATGGTGCCATGTATCCATGATCATTTTTGAGTCTGTGAGATGATGCCAGTGATGATAATGGCGGTAAAGTACATAAAGAACAACATATACAAAATTAAGAGATGATTAAATTTTTTCCTTCTTTCAGAAATAGAAAGTGATTCATTATTATGTTCATTATAAGCAAGTTCATTTATTAAAATGAGTTTATTGATATTTTAGGCAAAAACAAGTTAAAATTGTTTATACCTAGACTAAAGCACTTCACTATGCATATGCAGGGAAATCTTAGGTACAGAGAGAAAATGCACCTTCATGGTATATTTTGGGGTGCACTGGGAAGACTCCAATGGCTGAAGCTTCCTCCCATCTCCTTTATTTATTAGCTTCTGCGTCAGTCTCCATGCAGAAGCTAGAGTGATTTGACTTATTTAAGGAAGATATCAGACTATATGATTTACCTGCTTAGGACTCTCTGATGGCTTCCCAATCCTCTTAGAATAAAACACAACCTCTTTTCTTCAGCCTCTAGGCCCTGCACAGTCTGGCCTCTGCCAACCAGCCTGGGCATTTCTCACTGTGTTCTGCTTCATTCACAAGCTACAGCCAAACTCTCCTTTCTTCTCTTAGTTCAAGACACCAAGTTTAGCCCCACTTCGAGCCATCTCCCCTGGAATGTTTTTCCCTCACCTCTTTAGAAGACTTGCCCCACCTTGCCATTTGGATCTCTCATTAAAGACACTTCCTTAACCTTCTCTGGTTGCCTAATCCAGATAGTTCTCAAATCTTTCAAGAATGTCGTCTTGTTTTATCTTTATGATGGCTCTTAGCACTACCAAAACTCTTCTTGCTATTTGTTTATCTTTGTGTTTCTCTCCACTGAAAGTTACAATTCATAAGAAGAGATGCCTTGTTCATCTCTGTGTCTCAGAACCCCCAAAGGGAAAATAGGGGCTCAAAAGCACTTCTTAAACAAATGAATGGGTAAATACACCACAGGAAACACAACTACTCATTCTTTTTAGTTTTTTTCCCCTAATATTCTTTTAAATTATTTCTTTGGGCATTGGGGATAAGAATATATTCAGCTATGTTCTCTTAAATGTTTAGAAAATTAGATTAATAGAAAGTATATGCATCTTGAGATGTAAATGGTAAAAATACTCAGATATCCTAAGACAGGTATGTAGTTTCTGCTAGAATCAAGGAGATGTAGAGAATATAGGAACTTGCTCAAGAAGATTAGCTGAAAATGAAATCAAAGAAAAGATGAGAGGAAAGTAGGGTCAAGAGAAGGTTTCTGTTTTTATTTCTAAAATGAAAGCAATATGTCTTTAAACATGTTATAGTGGCAAAGATTATATTAATTAATCTTTCACATCTAAGGTGCTATAAATTACTCAAAGGATAATGTAACCTTTGGTAGGTAGTACTAATATGTAGTTATTGCCATAATCAGGGTGAGATTGTTGGGTATTTATGAAGGAAGGGATCAGAAAAGAATTTTGGTATACCATGTGAGAACTTAGGTGAAGAATGCACCTGGGTAAATAAGGATTGTAATGCACAATATACTATCAGATTTATTATGGACATTTTCAGCCATATTGATTGGGCCTGCTTCTTGCGGCTCAACTAGTGAGACCCAGGGTAAAAATCCCTTTTCTGCTTAGGTTTCTTCATTTTAAAATGGTAAGACTATATATCATCATCTCTAAGGTCTCTAACCAATCTAAAACCTCTATACATAATGGGAAGGTTGTAGAATGCATTGAAAGCAGGAGGAAAGCACATAAATGAGTCCAGGTAAGGTAAAATGCATCTACTGCAAAATTCTGCCTGATAAGTTTATGTGTCACTTGGAAAGCACATTACCTCTTTTAAAGTATAGTAAATCAATTGTCAAATAGCACTAACAATGCCATACAAGCAATTTAAGATTGTAAGGTATATCCTGGTGAAATGATACATTTTGTAGATAGAAGAAACTAAAGAATGATTTGATATAGCATTTTTGAAATTGTGGAATGCCAGTTTTATAAGACGTTAATAGGTACGATGTAACAAATGAGTTCGGTGATCAAATAAATGTAAAAACATTGCACCTGTTTGGGAAATTCACGAATCTTATCAGTATATTAAAGCACCTGAGGGATTCATCAGTAAACAAACTCTATTAGTTTTCAACATACATTTTATTCATTCATTCAACAACTATTCATTAAGTTCTACTATAAGTCAAGCTCTGTCCGAGGTACTGATATATCAGTGCCAAAATAAACAAACGACCATGTCCTTGTAGGGCTTACATGCTGGAGGGTTGAGGTGGAAAATACACAATTAAAAAAAAGTAATTTAAAAATATGATAGGAAATGATAAATGCCAAAAAAAAAGCTAGAGGGTATTAGGAGAATTAGAGGGGCTGGTGCAGGTGTAGGAACAAGTTTCATTCAGTATTACAGAGCATGGTCTGGAGAGGCCTCATTGAGAAGACGACATTTGAATGAAGAGGGAAGTGAATTATACAAATAGGCAATTGTGGGAATAGCATTTCAGGGGGAGGAAATAACCAATGCTAAGGCAAGAATAAGTCCAATGTTGAAAAGCCAGAAGGCCAGTGTGGCTGAAGCAAAATGAGCAAGAGGGATCATCTGAGAGAGAAGAGGAGAGAAGATATTTTATGAAGATCTTGATGGGCCACTTAAGGCTTTTGGATTTTTCTCCCAAATTGGGAGCTTCTGTAAAGTTTTGAGCACAGAAATAATGATTTGAGTTATAAAAAGATCACTCCAGCTGCTGTGTGGAGAACAAACTATATAATTGCAAAGACAGAAAAAAGGAATCCACTAGGGGTCCATTGCAGTAATCCACATGAGAGATAACTAATCTCGATTAGGAGGACAACAGTACAGATGATGATAAGTGGCAAGATTTTTGGATATAGAGTCAAGAGAACTTGCAGATTAGATGTGGAGTATGATGGAAGAAGTGTACAGGATATCTTTCAGGCTTTTGTTCTGAGGAACTGAAAAGATAGATTTGAGATGCGGGGAGCTGTGGTGAAGCTAGTTTTTTGAGGAGAAAAGATCAGAAATTCAGTTTTGTTTTTGCTATCTTTCATAGATATATAAGTAGAGGTGCTGGGAAAGCAGTTTGATATGAGCCAGAAGCTCAGGAGTGAGGTCTGAACGGGAGATACAACTTTGGAAGCAATCAACGTATCAATTATATTTAAAGACATGAAAATTGAAGAGATCACCAATCAAAATTGTGTCCATAGAAATAGAAATGGACCAAAGAGTAAGCCTTGGAGCCTCCAACATCAGAGAACTTGGGAAGAAGGAAATAGTCCAGCAAAGGAGACTGGGAAGTATCCAATAAGATAGGAAGTAAGTCAGGGGAATGTGGTGGCCTGGCATCTAAATAATGAATGTATATCAAGGAGATGGGAGTGACAACTATGTCACATGCTCCTGACAGGTCAAGTAAGGTGAGGACTGAGATTAAACACTGGAGTTAGCAATGCAGAGTCACTAGGAACCTAGATGAGTGCAATTTTAGAAAAGTGGTGGCGTCAACTCCCGATGAAATGTGTTTGGGAGAGAATTAGAAGAAAGGGATAATTGGAAATAATTAGTATAGCAGCTCTTTTAAGGAGTTTTGTTGCAAATGGGCCTTTTTAAAAAAGTGGGAGAAAAGCAGGCCAAGACAAGTTGTTTTCCCTTTTAAAGTGGAATAAATAGCATATGCTTGTATGGTTACAAGAATGATCCAGAAGAGTGTAAAGAATTGATAATGTAGGAGAGAGGGGGAACTTGTAAGAGCATTTTTCCTATGAGAACAAGTGAGGCTATAGACATCAGCTTTAAATATCAAGAAGTCTTTAGATATCAGCATGAATATTTCATTTATGGTAACTGGTAGGAAGGTAGAGTTTAAGGGGGAAGATATTGATAGATAAGTAGGGGGGGTGGTAGGAGTCTATAAAAGTCCTCTCCTGGTCATAGAATCTTTTCCCCTCCCTCTCCAACTCCAACCCAACATTTACTAATATACCCTGTGGAACCAGTATGCCATAGCACACTGGAAAACATTGATTTATTGCCATTCATTCGATTTAGCAAAGTGTAACTATATACAGGAAGGCTAGTCCTGGGTCACATATATGATTAGTGTTAGTAAAATTTTCCTTTTGTATAGATTAACTAGTCGAGTACCAAATGATCTAATCAGCTCCAATTAATTCTCCACCTAAAGTCATCAGTGTAAGCTATATTGATGTTATAATTCACTGGCCATTCTTCAGTCTCATACATACAGACTCTCAGTAAATATTTGTTGAATGAATAAATGCGTTAAGAAGCCATGTGTTTTTCTAAGCAAAACAGGAGGCAAAATATGGCAATCCACTTATTTTGCTAATTATACTAAATTAAGGGCAATTCAACTTTGAAGTCAGATTATTTAGAAATGTGAGAATTATAAAGTCACTGTATCATTGTATTAACTTTCTCTTGCTGCTATATCAAATTACTAAAATTTTAGCAACTGCAGATGAGACTTCTTTATTGTCTCATAGTTTTTTGGGTCCAAAGTCTGATACATGTCTCAATGGGCTAAAATCAAGTTGTCACCAGAGCTGCGTTCCTTACTGAAGGCTAAGGGAAAAAAACTACCCCTGGGCTCATTCATGTTATTGGCTTAATTCAGTTCCTTGTTGTAGGACTGAGGTTCCTTCCCTGCTGGCTGTCAGCCAGGGGGCTGGTCTTTGCTCCTAGAGGCTGCCTGTATTCTTTAATCATGCTTTCCATGTGGCCCTCTCCAGCAATGATGGGTCAAGTCCTTCTTATACTTTGAATCTCTGACTTCAGCCAAAGAAAATTAGAAAATTCTCTGATCTTAAGGGCTCATGTGTTTAGATTTTGCCAATGTATAAGAGATAATCCAGCATAATCTTTTTGGAATGTTAATCACATCTGCAAAGTTCCTTTGGCATGTAATTTATTCATAAGTTCCAGGAATTAGGGCAAGGACATCTTTGGGGTACATTTTGCCTATCAGAATATTTAATCTAAAAAATTCAAGGCATTTTTCGAAAGCTGTTCCTATAAAACTATGCTTTGTCTATGTGATAGAATATTATAGATATTTCCCCATTTTACCTCTCAAGAAGAGAGGTAAACATTAATGTAATTTCCTAATTATCATTCATTATCTTCCCTTTCCATTTCATTTCATCCCCTTCCATTCTATCCAATTCCAGAAACTTTGGTTGAACAACTTCTATGTGCCAGACACCATGCTACATGCAATGGATATAAAAATGGAAGTCATTTTCTTAGCTTGTAAGGAGCTCACAGCCTGGCTGGGAAAACATCTCAAACATAATTTGCAGCAACAGAGTGTGGTCGGTGAACATTAGTGGACAAAGAAATTAAGTTAGAACTGCTTGGACTTACCTTATCCTTCTATACTCCTAATGCTATACTGGACCCCAGGAATACTTCCAAAGTAACTAGGTTTTCAAAGAGTCCCAGCGGTCTTTCAAAAACAATTTTTCTCCTTCACCTGTGCCTTCAACTGCCTGAATAAAAGCCTTTTTTGGGCATTACCTTTTGACTAAAAAGGAAAACATTCCAGGGTTGTCATGAGCCTGCTAGTCTTTCTATAACTTGACTTTTCAAGGTCAAATAAAAGCCTATAAAAATCAAGCCTCCCCATGCTGATCAACAGAGTGGGGCTGGGGAGTCAAGCTGGCAGGCTGGGCTGTGGCCAGTCTGTGTTTAAAGCCACCTAGGATGCTCTCTGATTCTCTGGCAATCACTGGCTGTGGCTTGCAGAAGACTACTGAAGCACTCCTTGGCAGGGCTGTATTTAAACAGTAGCAATTTGTTATACAGACCCTGGCAGTGTCCTTCACAGACCAACTGCCTCTCGTCGACACAAGACAACTGGCTACACCATTGTATTGTCTTGTCTTGCACTTTTGGATACCAATATTTCACAGAAATTGAAGTTTCCCCTGTTCAGATAAAGTTCTTTTATATGGTTCATTAAATTACTCATTCATATGTTTATTCACCTTTTATTGTGCATCTCCAGAATGTAAAACTATACGCTTTAGCTTTAAATGTATGCAGACTTCTTCTTTTTTTTTTTTTTTTGAGACGGAGGCTCACTCTGTCACCAGGTTGGAGTGCAATGGAGCGATCTCAGCTCACTGCAAGCTCTGCCTCCCAGGTTCAAGCAATTCTCCTTCCTCAGCCTCCCGGGGTTTCACCATGTTGCCCAGGATGGTCTCGATCTCCTGACCTCATGATCCACCCGCCTCGGCCTCCCAAAGTGCTGGGATTACAGGCATGAGCCACTGCGCCCCACCCCCTCCATTGTTTCTTAAAGGAAAGAAAAAGTTAGTTTGGCTTGGCATGTAAAGTTAATCAGAAGTCTGTGGGGAGGCAAGCAGGGATATTATTCAAATTTTTGAGCATCCAAACAGACTGATCTGCAGACACTTTGCTATAGCAGGTAGGGCATTAACTCTAGTTTTGGGACAGTGAGGAGGTTCAGGAGGTCCTAAGCATTAGGAGTGATGCTATATTACCAACTGGTAGAAATATATTTAAATATTTAAACATTTGATATGGCTATTCTGGTCGTAACAGTTAAATATCAATCCTGAGAAAGAGTATTTTTTGTGAATTTAGAGTTCAGTTCACCATGGGTAAAACCTTTGTGTTGTTTATTATTTCGACCCATTTATACCTCTAAAACTGCATCCTAGAGTAGGGTTTCCCAAATCTCCCTCTTTTTCAGAGTTACTTGGTAAGTTTTATTTTAGATTTTACTGGTTTTTAAAAAACTATTTAAAAGATAACATGTGCACATGGTTTTATAAAGTCAAACTCTTTAGGGAGCTGGAAAATAAAAGGTTAAATCTCTTGTCCTATACTGCTTCTACCTGTAGAGTGACACTGGAGAACAATTTCCTTTAGACTGCTTCAGTATTTCTTTCCATGGTTGCTGCCACAACTAAACGCAATAGTTTTATATCTATAATTCTGACCACCTTTAAATAGCATTAATATAACTGAGGAAAACTTTAAAAATATATACAGATTACCAGGTCCTTCCTTGCTAGAATCTGATTCAGTACAATTATCTTGGGCTTTGGAATCTAAATTTTTTTAAAATTCTGATGTGATTATTTTATTCAGCCAGAGTCAGAATAATTTAACAGGGAAAGAAGGGTGTGGACAATAACATAATCATGTGTTCTTGTAAAGTTCTTTGCTCAACCAGCATAAACATGCTTGGTGTTTTGACCCTAATTAATGGTGGGATTTTACAACATACAAATTTCTCCTCACTCTAAAAACGCCTTACCCTGCTTTCTTTATTCTTTTTTGTTTTCATATCTTTTTCATTCATCTCTTAAATTTGCCTTTTATATACCTTTTTTGTGTGTCTTAGAATTCATATGTTAACCCTATATTTCCTGCCTTTCTACCCAGATTTAGGAAGTTGAGTAAATTGCTATTTCATGTCGTTATCCAAAAAAAAAATAAAAAGGACACAGTGAAGGGCCATTAAGATTGTAGAAAGCAGAGTTATCAAAAAAGATGATTAGAAACTTCTGGGAAAATATACAATCTTATAATCAATATAATACATATTCTCAATACTTGGAAACTCAGCATATCAATTTAACATAGTGATCTATATTTAGCAAAAATTACTCATCACACTCAGGAGCATAAAATCTCTATGCTCATTTCTGCCTGCCAAAGCATTTAATGCAGCTCTAGTTATTTAGGATAAGGATGGCACTGAGTTTTCAAATAAAAATTTCTTCTGTAGGACACACTAAATTACTGGGAGGATTAGGTGATAGAGAGCATGAATACACACTCAAAATAGGACATGGCATCTGTCAGACTCTGCTAATAATTTTCTGTCTTATGCTAAGCCTGTCAGCATTGCCAATATTCTTAACAGGGGTAGCTAGCCTTGTGTTCTAAGTGAATGAAACAACCAGGTCAGTTTTGTCTGACATTTAAAAAAAATGTTCTTAGCCATACCATGTCTTAATAATTTCTCAATGTTTGATTATTGTTCTGTAGAAGAATTTAAGTTTAATCATTATTTCCTACAAGAGAAATTGTTCTCAATTTTCACAACAGGATCTATAGCTATTCCTGAGAATCTACACCACATAAAAACAGAGGAAGGGAAGTATGAAAAAAAAAAAAAAAAAAGCCCACCATTTTTTCTCCTAAGTCAACTTCTTTTTTTCAGAATTTAACAGCAGAGTTTTCTGATCCCTAGACATACAGCCTTGGACTTAGTGTTTCATCCTTTTCTTTCAGTTGCCTCCACTCCTCTCCCATTCTCAATTCCTGTACATGCAGTTCTAAGCCACACCAATACTTCCTTTAAAATGTCTTGGGCAGTTAACAATTGGAAATTAAAAGTTTAAAAATACTGTTTACAATAGTACTGGAGCCATAAAATACTAAAGGGTTAATTTAACAAAAGATACACAATATTGCTTTACTGAAAACTAAAAAACAGTGCTGAGTGAAATTTTAAAAGACCGAAGTAAATAGAAAGAAACAGCATATTTATTAATTGGAAGATTCAACGTTGTTTAGCTGTCCATTCTCTCCCCATTTATGTACGTGTGTGTGTACACATGTTCAATATAATCAAATTCTCTTCATCCCATGTGAGCTTTTTAAGACTATAAAAAAGCTGTTTCTAAAATGTATTTGGAAATGCAAAGGACCTAGAACAGACAAAAAATTGTTTAACAAAGAAGCATTTGATTTCAAGACGTGTTACAAAGCTGCAGTACTCAAGACAGTGAGACAGTGTGGTATTGGTAAAATAATAAATACGGATTAAAATATAGAATCTAGAAATAGACTCACATATATATGATAAAATAATTTTCAACAAAGTCATCAAAGCAATTCAATGAGGGGAGGAAAATCTCACAAATGGTGCCAGAGGAACTGGATATCCAAAAAGAGGGCACTTCAGCTTCTGCATTATGACATATTCAAAAATTAATTCGAAATCGATCATGGGCCTATAAGGAAAAGCTACAATTATAAAGCTTCTAGAATGAAACATAGACAAATATTTTTAAATATATATATATATAAAAAGGCTTACACCTAGAATACATAAGAAGGAATTCCTACAGCTCAACAATAATGCATTTAATTGTCTAAGAAACAGACAAAAAATTTATGCAGATACTTCACAAAATATGATATATGAATGGCTAAAATGCACTTTAAAAAGCACTCAACATCATCAATCCTCAGGAAAATGAAAATCAAAACACACTGAAAAAAGATGGACAATATCAAACATTTTAGAGAATGTGGAGCAGCTGGAACTTCCACATATAGTTGGTGGGAGTGTAAAATGGCACAACCACTTTGGAAAATAATTTGGCAGTTTCCTAAAAAGCTAAACATGTATGTACCCTATGACTCAGCAATTATACTCTTAAGTATTTACCTAAGAGAATTTAAAAACAACTATAGAAGCTTTGTTCTAGAATGTGTACAGCTATTTTATTCATAGTAACCCCAAACTGGAACAAACCAAGGTATCTATCGACAGGAGAACAACAGTTAAATGAACTATGATATCCTCATACTGTGGAACAGCCATTAAAATAAACTAACTACTGATACACATAACATGAATAGATTTCAAAAACACGATGTTGAGTAAGAGACAGAAACAAAGTAGTAAATAATTTATGATTCAGTTTATAAGAAGTTAGAATAAGCCAAAATAATCTATGAGAATAAAAATCAGATGAGTGGTGGCTTCTAGGGAATGAGGGAGAGGAGTTACTGGAAAGGGGTAGGAGGGAAATTTTTAGGGTGTTGGAAATGTTGCATGTCTTGATAACAATGTAGTTTACATAAGTACACTCATTTGTCAAACTGAACAAACTGTATACTTAAGATATACTTTTGTAAAGAAGACCTTAATTTAAAATTTTGAAAATATCTTCCAGATTTGTTTATTATCGCTTATTACCTTATTTCAGGCTATGAATATTCTGCATTTATTCTGTTGTAAAAACAAGGGAGTTTGTTGAATATAGAACTCTTATCCTAGAAAAGGATTGTTCATACCACAGTGAATGGCCCAGTGTGTGGCACATTTTGTGTTCTCACTGGAAGCCCTCACAGGTATAAGCCAGTTGCTGAAATGTGGCTCTGGCTTAGCTATTCCACAGCATCAAGCATTATCGCATTTGTTCATTCAAAATTCCAAGCTATTTACAGACCAGTGAATCCCTTCACTCTTCTTGTGATGGTTAATTTTAGGTGTCAGCCTGACTGGATTAAGGGATATCAAGAGAGCTGGTAAAGCATTATTTCTGGGTGTGTCTGTGAGTGTGTTCCTGGAGGAGATTGGCATGTGAGTCAGAAGCCTGAGTGAGGAAGATCTGCCCGCAATGTAGGGGGACACCATCCAGTTAGCAGGAGGCCTGAATAGATAAAAAGGCAGAGGAAAGATGAATTCACACTCTCTCTTGGAGCTTGGACACCCTTTTCCCGCCCTTAGATATCAGAACTCCAGGTTCCCCAGCCTGTGGACTCCAGTGGTCCCTGTGGTTTCTCAGGCCTTCATCCTTGGTTGAGAGTCCCTCTACTGGCTTCCCCATTTTTTCACCCTGCAGAAGACCTATCATGAAACTTCTAAGCTTCCATAATCAAGTGAGCCAATTGACCTAATAAACCCCCCTTTCATCCGTCTATCTGTTTACCTCTCTGTTTCCCCATTTTTTCACCCTGCAGAAGACCTATCATGAAACTTCTAAGCTTCCATAATCAAGCGAGCCAATTGACCTAATAAACCCCCCTTTCATCCATCTATCTATCTGTTTACCTGTTTAGCCTACTGGTTCTGTCCCTGTGAAGAACCCTAATATACTTCTCATTCATGTCGTTCTTTGACACTGTTCGAAATACAAGTTACATTATTATTTTTCTTTGCTAAATCGTCATCTCTATTATGTTCAGTGCTCTTCTCCTCCTCCCCGCTATTTCAAGTCATATTTGCATCGTTTTCCTTTCTGCTACGTTTTTAAATATCCTCTGTAACTTTTTCTTGTTGTTCAAAAAGAAAGAAGAAAAGACAAAATTTAAAGAAAGAAAAAAAGAACCTCCTTAAGGAGCCGAAATTATTCACAAAATGCCTTAGGTTCATCCTCGCATCAATTCAACCGGGGACACTTGAGACTCTGCAGCCTTCTCAAGTGGAAGCTGCTTATTATCACACTCAGGCCTGTGTATGGCACTAGGCATTCCTATTATTTCTAATTAACCTATCTAAAATGTTTATATTTTAAAATTTTAACAAAGACTCAACAAATATCAATACTTGTAGTTCAATGGCATAGTTAACTGCCACTTTCTACTTATCACTGTTACCTGTTGATATCCTAATGACTCTTCCACATTCACTAAGGACCCTGATATCTGACTTTGTAAGTCTATCTCTAATTCCATCATCATTCTATGTCAATGTCCATGTAGCTGTCTCATTCAATATCCTAGTTTTCAAGTTCTGACTTTCATTTCCATTCTATTTTAGCAGCCCACTTCTGTGTCTTCATGATGGACCCAGTCATCGCCCATTTTATTAGCAGCTTTATGGAGAAACAATTCACTTACCATCAAATTCACCTATTTAATTGTATAATTCAGTGGATTTTAATATATTCTCAGATATGTGAAACCATCACCACAACCATTTTGGAGAATTTTCATCACTTTAAGAAGCAAGACCATATCCTTTAGCTCTCGTCCTTCTATCCCCCCATTTCCCCACTCCTCAGCCCTGAGCAACTAATAATCTACTTTCTGTATCTATAGATTTCTCTATTCTGGACTTTTATATGAGTAGAATCATTTACAGTTTTTGTGACTTGCTTCTTTCACTTAGCATAATGTTTTCAATGTTCCTTCATGTTGTAGAATGTATCAGTCCTTCATTCCTCTTTATGGCTAAATAATATTCTATTGTATAGACATACTACATTTTGTTTAACCTCTTGTCCATCAATGGACATTTGGGCTATTTCCACCTTTTAAATGTTATGAATAATCCCTCTGTAAACATTCATGTATAAGTTTGTATGTGGACATAGGCTTTTCTTTCTCTTGGAGATATACTTAGAAGTGGAATTGCTGAGTCATATGGCATTTTTATCTTTATATATTGCCCACTTCTTAATATCCAATATCTCACTCTCTAGCCACACATCAAGCTTACTCATTTTCCTCCTCCCTGTACACCTACTCTTCAAACATATAAAGATTCAATTTCATTTTCTCCCAAATTATATACTCTCTTCTAACTTTATTTTCTTGCCTACATACCCCATGGCTTATTACTTGAATTGCTCACTTGACAACTCTCAAATCACTCGCCTTCTTTTTTTTTCTGTTGTTGCAAAATACGAAGTCCTAGCTTTGGATTAATCCAAGCATTTTCTGCTTTTAAACAGCTTTCTGGTTTGACATCAGTGAAAAATCCCTAGTTTCTAACCTCAGCTGGACTTTTGTCTCTAAAAAACTGCATGAAAAGACCCCTAGCTCACCCTTATCTTCACCACCAACCTAGCATCACCACTGACTGTTAACATAAGAAAGTAATTTCTGTTGTATTTGAGCCATTTTATATTTGAGGTCTACTTGTTATAGAAATTTTCTTAACTGAAATTACACAGGGCTTTCTTTTTAAAAGATTTTTCTTTTTTACTTGAAGTGTGAATTGTAAGTTATTTTTAAAATAATAAATTGCATGATTCTTAGAATTAATGTCATAGGTTGTTCTCTGATGATCCTATATAAATTAGTAGATCTGAAAACTCTAGTGATAATTAGATGTTATTAGTCTACACGCCACTCTTAGAACAGTATTTCTCCTTTCCTATTAGTATCATAGAAGCTATAGTTTTCAATTCCAGGGAAATGTACAATATGCACACATACACATGTGAAACATTCAAACTAAGAAAAATAGCAAGTTGATGAGCAGAATAATCTGAGTAGCTATTAAAAGACATCTAGGGAAGATGCCGTCTCAAAAAAAAAGAGTTCTAGATGCTGGACAAATGTTTTCATTGTTTTAAGTACTTGACAATTAAATAATCTTGGAATTTTAAGCCTTGCAAAACTTTCACCACACCTCTATTTACCATATACACAGTTTGTTGTGCAGATAGGTCACACTAGTGGGCCGTATGAGTAGAATCTTGGGTTACTTCTCTAAAAGAAATGATAAATTTACCTTGATATCACTTTCATTACAAACAGGGACATAAATTTGTAGATGGCCTCATTGCAGCTTAGGCCAATTTCTTTCTATAAATGTAATATTATGCTCCACTATAGATGCCTTTTAGTCAGATTGTTTCAAACTATTCCTCAAAAGACAAACGTTTAACTTTATAAAATAGAAAAGGAACACCAGCAATTTATTAAGAGCCCCTTTCGCCTTCTGCTTATTTTCTTTGAAGTATTACTTTAGAAGGCAGGATCATGTAGGTGAAAATATACTAACCTGAATGTCACAAAATTGTGGGTTCATACCCTGGCTCTGCTACTTATTATGTATGGACTCCTGAGTGAACTACTGATCACCTTAAATCTTTGTCTTGTCTTTTCTCAATCTCAAAATGAAAACTTCTTAGGGTACTGATGAGGATGTAATATGTATAAAGTGCATGGGATGTAGTTTCTTCTTGTTCCTTTATTTCCTTTGGGTCTAGCCTGATTTCTTCTTGATTGGATTAACATGATTTCTCAATGACTTGCATATCAAATCAACTGGGCAACATTTTCATGTGCTCCAGATAGAATATCACTTAGAACATTTGTCCTTTGGATCTGGTTCATGCATTATTTAAAAAGCAAGCATAATTTGTTGATGAGATTAAATGTATAGATTCTAAATATTAAAATATTAAAATTCATTTTCTATCAAAGGTAGTCTGACTCTGAAATTGTTTCTTAGTATTGACAGAAAGACACTAAGTCATATTCACCCCTCTGAGACCAGTAGGAACAGTGTCACCAGTCTGGGGTAAGGGTGTCCTTAGATCTCTGCAGCTGCAGGTCAATACAACTTCAATACAGTACAGTATAATACAATACAGTGAGACATGATATAATAAAAATTCAGTAGAGGAGGAATGTTTTGAATAGTATTTACTCAAAGCAATATATGTGAGTCTACCACTCACATCTACTTTCTTATTTTCCCTTCAGTTCTCAATTCCCTGTAAAATGATTTTGGTACTCTCTACTTTATTGAGACCATTTCAAAAAGTAGCACATAATCTCCAAACTGGTAAATATTAGGAGCATCTTTCAGTCCTGTATTCACCTGCTGAATTTCATGCTACATATAATACCTGAACTTTTCTATCATGATTTTCATAAACTACTCTGGTTTTTACTATCTCTTTAACTGATCTCTGTTGCTCTGTTTAGGAGTCTCTCTCCCTATGCCTATCTTCTTTTCATTACCTTTCCACCAGGTTTCATTTACAGCCCACCATTCTTTTCAATGTGTGTGCTCTTTCTTGAGATGGCCCCAGTTTCAACCATGGTCTATGGGACTACTTTATTGATGTATCCAGTCCCACCTCTGTACTAAGCTTAATAAATGTGAATGGATCGTAATTGTATATCTCCACCTAGGGTGTATGATTGGGGCCTTTTAGTGCAGAAACAGTCCATTTAGTGCAGAAACTATGTTTGTGCACAGTTCAGAACATTCAGAGCACTACTCCTGACACACCGTTGTGGCACTCCCTGTTATTGGTCTCCTTAATCTCTATTTCTTCATGTATCTTACTACAGAAAGTTCATTTCATTTGGGGTGTCAAAATATCAAAACTTGGCCAATATGACATAAGTGAACTATCCCACAGAGTCTAGAAAGCTTTACCTTGTTGATATAGGCATTACACCAGTTTCTGTTCTTTTTTCCTGGAATGAAAGCCAGGGGGAGCAAGGGTCATGGTGATACAATGAAGTGACTATAAGGATGTGAGCCATGCATCAAGGGACAGAGCAGCCTGGCCCATTGATGGAGCTTCTGCATCAGCCCTGTACTCCCATATTAGATAGAATTAATTTCAGCTTTGGGAAAAATAAAATCAAAATAATAGTGGCATAACAAAATAAAAGCTGATTTCTCTTTTATGTTAATAAAGTCTAGGAATGAACAGTCCAGGACTGGCAGGGCAACTCCTATCATTAGGCACTCAGACTCCTTGAATTTTGTTGTATAGTCACATAATCGAGCCATTATATCTACAATTCAATTCATGACCAAGAAAGGACAAAAGAAGGATATAATGTTTTCCTTTAAAAATACTTTCTGAAGTCACATAGGACATTTCTATTTACATCTTTCAGCCAGAAATTAGTCATACAGTCATACTTAACTGTAAGGTAGCCATGTGTTCAGTTAAAAATAATGAATGTTATTGCAAAGAAAGAAGGCAAGAAAATTGGGGGCCATAACTAGTTATCTCTGCCCCCAACTGCATATCTTTGACTTTTTGATAAATAAATAAATAAAAATAACTCCTCATTTGACTAAACCTTTTAAGATTCCTTTACATGCAGCCAAATGCAATCCTTAATTAATTCAGAATTTGACTCCTAGAATAGATACTGAAAGTAACACAAGATAAAATGTGGGATTGACTGAAGGAAGAAAGTGGGGGCACTGGGCAATACAGTCTCATGGTGCATTCTGGAAAATTTGTGATGATGCTTCTGTAGAATTAGGTAAAACTGTTGTGTGCTGTATTTTAGGAGGCAGACCATATGTCTCCCTTGGCTTTACTGTTAGGAAAAAATGGTAGGACAGTTCAGACACTTGGGGTGTGTGGGTTACTTTATTGTCACTCTCGTCAGGCCATTTTATAAGCAAAGAGGGAAGAGTTGTTTTAATCATTTATTGCAGTGTAATAAATCACTCCAAAACTAAGTAGTTCAAAACAGCCATTGCTATCTGTTGTAGTTCTTGTGGGTTGACTGGGCTTGGGTGAGTGATTTTCTCATAGGATTGCTCATGTGATTTTATGTCAGATGAATAAGGCTGAAGTTTTGACTGGTCTGGAAGTCCAAAAGGGCTTTTTCTTTTCCATATCTGGTGCTTTAGCTAGCGTGACTTGGCTAGCTTGGGGGCTGGGAGCCTCTCTCCTCAGGTAGCTTCTCCTTGTGGCTTTTTGGGGTGATCAGACCCAACACCAGGTCATGGGGGCAAGGAAGTCTGGCGGAGTCAAAGGATTGAGAAAAAGACAGCTTGAGAGAGAGAAGTGGGACCAGGGGCCATCGCGATCATGCAGGCTGCAAAGGCCCCGAGCTCTGGGAGCCCACGCTATTTATTGGTAATCCAACAGAGAAACAGGTGGTGTGAATGTGGAGGTCAAAAGGACAGGTGCATGATCTACAGCTGTGATGGTTTAGCATTTATAAGGAACATGTTCTGCTACTTGACATAATGGAACTACAATCCATCTAGGAGCCTAGGAAGGCTAGAAGCAAAGAGCCAGCAAGTCTAGACACATTCCAGAGGACATTATGTCAGACATGCAAGCCCTGCCTCAGCTTTCTTCCCAACACTCAGCTTTTTCCCAACAGTGGCTAACATGGGGTTTCTCACAGCATGATCATCTCAGGGTAGTCATGCTTCTTCCATAATCGTTGACCCACATATAAAGTATATGAGACACCCAGCTGGAAGCTACTAGGCTTCTAATGACCTAGCCTTCAAAGACATGCAGCATCACTTCTGTCCTGTTCTATGGTCAAGAATGAGTTAACTAAGTTTACCTAGATTCAAAGAACAGGAGCTGTACAAGTTCATGAATACCAGAAAGGGTGATATACAGGCATGCCTTGTTGCATTGCACTTTGCTTTATTGTGCTTCACAGATACATTTTTCACAAATTGAAGGTTTGTGGTAACCCTTGTGTCAAGTAAGTCTATTGGTGTCATTTTTCCACCAGCGTGTGCTCACTTCATGTTTCTGTGTTACAATTTTGCAATTTTCACAATATTTCAAACTTTTCCATTATTATTATGTCTGATACAGTGATCTGTGATCACTGATCTTGCTGTACAGATCAGAAGGCTCTTGCTGCTGGGAAGGGTGTAAAATGTTATTAAAATCTCTGGTAACTAATTTGGCACTGCTTTATGAAGCTGAACATGTGCCTACCCTAAAAACCAACAAGTTCTTGTCTGTGATTTGAAGAAACTTGCACATGTGCACCTAAAACTATGTGCAAAACAGTTCACAGCATCATTGTTTGTATTGGAAGAAAAGCCGGAAATGACCCAAATATCATCAAAAGAAGAATGAACACATAAATTCCTAAATACTTAAACAGTGGAAAATTGCCCATCAGTGAAAGTCAATGAATTACAGCTATGTGAAACAATATAGATAATATCTTATAAAATTGAATTTTTTTAAAGCATGTTGCTGAAGATTTCATGCTAATACAAAAAAGCAAAATTATACAATATATTGTTTAGGTATACCTACCTATGTGAGAAAACTACTTTAAAAAAAGCAGTAACATCATGAACATGAAATTCAGGTGGCTGCTAATCTTTGTAGAGGAGAGAAAAGGGATAAGAATGGGCAGGAACACGTAGGTGATTTTAATATAAAAGTAAGATTCAAATTCTTAGGTTGAGAAGTTTAGGTTTATGCCTTAAACTCACACATATGTCACAATTCTTTTGTATATATAAAGCATTACGTAATAAAACACTTTTAAATCAATATACTTTATGTACTGATATGAAATGTTATTTAAAAATAGATCATCAAGTAAGATAGCTATAGGGGTTTGTTTGGGACAGCCATGGTTTACACCTGGCGTAATTGCTAATTGCTTCATTTTTCTCCCTCAGATCAGCCCAACTGAAATGTAAATTATATGTTTGCCCTATTTTTAAGTAAAAAAAATTACAAGATGTAGAATGATGTTTATATTATGCTTCAGCTTATGTAATATGACCTAATCAAAAATATACAAATTTAACTTTAGGAAACAAATAAGAACCTTAGTTATAGCTAACATTTTGAAGAAGAGGACATGTGGAAACTACTTGGGAAACAAGGATACCTTACTAATGGATAACAGTTAATGTCTGTGGAGCAGGAATTGGGAGATTGGGAGACAGGAGCCAGAGACTTACTTTTCTCTGTAGATCATTTTGGCCTATTAGAATTTTGTGCCCTTATTCACAATAGCAAACACATGAATCAACCTAAATGCCCATCGTTGACAGATTGGATAAAGAAAATATGGTACAAATACACTATGAAATACTATGCAGCCATAAAAATGAATGAGATCATGTCTTTGTGGGAACATGGATGGAGCTACAGGTTATTATCTTTAGCAAACTAATGCAGGAACAGAAAACTAAATACTGCATGTTCTCACTTCTCAGTGGGACCTGAATAATGAGAACTCATGAACACAAAGAAGGGAGCAACAGACACTGGGGTCTACTTGAGGGTTGAGGGTGGGAGGAGGGAGAGGAGCAGAAAAAAAAAATAACGGTTAGGTACAAGGCTTAGTACCTGGGTGACAAGATAATCTGTACAACAAACCCCTGTGACATGAGTTTACTTATACAATGAATCTTCACATGTACCCCTGAAACTAAAAGTAAAAACAAAAAATTTCACAGCACATAAAAAATGATTTTGTGCCTTATGCATGTATTACCTATTTGGATAAGCAATATAAAACAAAATTCATTTTTAATGCAATGTGATCCATGCCATGATAGCTATTACCACACTAGCTTTCATTTATTAGATTCCTATTTTGTATGAAGCACAGTTCTCAACACTGTGGCTACATTAGATTCTGACAGCCAATCTAAGACGTAAGTAGCACTACTACTAGCTGTGTGACTCTGAAAAGTTGCCTCATTTCTTCTGCGAAACTATTCTTATTCTATCCTATTTATACTATTCTTTTTCCTGCCCATTCTGTGATGTCACATATGTTAACTGTTAAGCATTTGCTAAGGCAGTAGCTGTAGTAGAAAGTGTTCTGGATTCGAAGTCCTGAGCTCTCTTGCTCAGCTACTTACCATCTATATACACCTCTGCAAGCTGCTTTGGCTCTCTGAGAAAGCCTGGATTTTTCACTATAAAATAGACACAACATGCCTTCTGAATTTACAGACTTCTGTGTGAATCAAATGAAAGCACAAAATGGAAGTGGGTTAGAAACCAGAATGCATCATGCAAATATGAGTTACTATTATTATTAATGACCGAGTGTAACATTTCAATCAGGAAAGCCGTAAATCAATAGAGATGTTGTAAGTGAAAACAACTTGAAGACCATTTTTTTGCATTCAGCACAAGTGGCATTTCCTCCTTGCTTGTTGCTTTATATAGTTGATAGTTCTATGCATAGCAACAGCCTTGAAACGGATCAGCAAGAACATAATGAACGTACTTTAAGCAGAAAATGTTAAGTGATCTATGTCTCTTGTTAAGGGCTAAGCCTCAATTAATTCAGGAGGTGGTTTTTCTCAGTTGAAACAAAAGCAAAAAACCTGATGTTGTTTACTGTACATGAATAAATTCAAAATTTGGTGATAAAATGGTAATATAAGTTGAATTTGTGGCCTTTTCTCTCAAGAAAGTATACTGACAATATTCCCACTGAATTTATTTAGCTTAACTCTCTTCTTTTGTATAATTTGAAAGCTGCTTCTTTTCCTTCTCCTTCTTGCAGCAAAACAACTATGTGAAATACTGCATTACAACAACAGAAAAAGGCCTTACGAGAAATTAAACAGAAAAAAGGTGGAAGAATTTGACTTTATTGATTAGAAAAAAATAGCATCACTGAAAAATATATGCAAAGTGTTCTAGAACTAAAAATCTTTCAATTCCATATCTATAATGATGGAATGCCTGAAAGGAGGAAAGAGGCAAAATATATAGCTTTCTTGTTTAAATAGCATTGTACAGTTACCTGGCAGACTTGTCTATGGTTTGTTGTATTTTAGATTTTCTTGGCTCTTATGATAGTGGAAACCCAGGAAAATCTTCTAGAGAGTTTTGTCTAACTGGTGATTTTTAAAAATCAATTTACAGTATCAATAGGCTCAGACAGCTGTTTATTTTTGCACAAAGTTTTATTTTTCTCTCAATAGTGTCCCATCTTCCCCCTCTCCTCCACAGCCTCTCACCTCCCTCCAGGGGCACTCTGCTGAGTAGCTTTCCAAGGGGAGAAAGAATGTTTGAAAATGTGGGGGAAGATGTGAACTGCAGCCCACATGAAAATCTTTATTTAGATAGTTTTTATCTAGGGATTTAAAAAATGCCAACCAAGGTACTCAATCCTATTTTCTTAGCTGAAGCAAGAGAATAAAAGAAGGAGGTGGGCAATGTTTAGTGTACCTGCGCCCTGGGAGGTGTGCAACATTTCCTCTTTACACTTTATGATTTTACTGTTATCCTATATTCAGGGCTCACAGCATCAACTACAAGAGCTTGCCGGGTGGCAAATTCTGAGTGTGGGTTTTGGTGTCGACCTGACCTCACTTCAGATGCAGATTGAGTATTTTTAGGCCAGATAATTGGACTGCCTCAGCAGAAATGACCAGAATTTTGCCTAGTCAAAATGACCAAAACAAAACAAGACAAAATTTCAAATAATAATGGTAACGACCAAAATGAGTAACTGAGAAAAAAGTCTCATTCATCGAGGTTTATTAAGCTAGCTTTAGGGTGCCTCCAGGAAAAACACAAGACACAGGCATATCTGTGGCTGTTTTTACTAAGAGATTTTTAGAAGGTTTAGTATTTATATATTTCCTTCAAGGGGGAATGGCAGGTATGAAGAAGGGCAGGTAGGGTGGTAAAGTGAATAGTTACATTCCTATGAGACACATTAGTGCATAGTAAATCTACATTTTACATAAGAGGAGGTGAATATTAAGAGAAAAGGGGAGTGAAAGGAAAAGTCAATTATGCAGATGTCTCTGGGCAGGTAGTGGAATGAGTCTTGTCTTTGTTTTACACCTGGGAAGATAAGCTTGTAATTGACATTATCAGCGTGGAAATGAACAGGCTTTAGTTTTGGGAGCTAGACTTAGATTGTAGACCTAAAGTCACAATCGGGATGCCCTTGCTTATGGGAGTACAGCAAAGAATTTACTTATGAATGATCTATGGAGGTAATCCTTTGTAGATGTCTGAGGCCTTCTACCTTTCCCTGGGAATCTGGCTGATGGATAATATTGGAAAAAGGGCTTTGCATGACTCAGCCTCCCAGCTTAATCTTCCCTTTTGCATAAGAAGTTTGGGGGACCTGAGATTTTTTATTTTCCTTTATGATAGTAACCACATTTAGAGCAAAATGGTCTAAATGTATCTTTACTATAATGGAAAGAAATTCCACTTGAGGTCACAAGATCTGCATTTAGTTTTCTAGGATAAGCACTCACAAGCAAGGTAACCTTAAACTCTTCAGCCTCTTTCTTCATCTGTTCAGTTGGGGGGGGGACCACTCTCCTAATTTCCCCATAGGTTCCTATGCAGATCAGACAGTGGTAATTCTCAGTGGTTAGCAAACTTTTTCCATGAAAGGCCAGAGTAAATATGCAGGCCTTGCTGGTAATTATGGTCTCTGTTGTAACTACTTAACTCTGTTGTTGGAGGGCAAAAGCAGCCATAGACAATACATGAATAAGCATGTCAGTGTCCAATAAAATTTTACTTATGAACACTAGCATTTGAATTTTATATGTATTTTGCATTTCAAAAAAAGCTATTTTTTCTCTTGATTTTTCCCCTAAGCATTTAAATATGTAAAAGTCATTTTTAGCTCCTGGCCATACAGAAACAGGTGCTGGGCTGGATTTGTCCCACGGGTTGTAATTTGCTGACCCTGGTATATATTAAAGCACTTAATAAATGTACATATAAGTAAGTAGTTCCTCAGTTGTGTAAAATCATAGTGGAATATCTAAGGTCTATTTTAATTCCATATTGGCATCCTTTGTCACTCTAAGAGACACCCCTCATATCGTCTTATGCCCAATTTCTGCCTCCAAAGAAAGAAGAAGTAAAAACTAAAAGGCAGAAATGAAATCCACAGGCAGACAGTCCAGCGCCACACCCTGGGCTTGGTAGTTAAAGATCGACCCCTGACCTAATTGGTTATGTTATCTATAGATTACAGACATTATATAAAAATGCACCGTGAAAATCCCTATCTTGTTTTGTTCTGATCTAATTACTGGTGCATGCAGCCCCCAGTCACCTACCCCATGCTTGCTCAGTCAATCAGGACCCTCTCACACGCACCCCCTTAGAGTTGTGAGCCCTTAAAAGGGACAGGAATTGCTCACTCGGGGAGCTTGCCTCTTGAGCAGGAGTCTTGCTGATGCCCCCAGCCAAACAAACCCCTTCCTTCTTTAACTCCGTGTCTGAGGAGTTTTGTCTGTGGCTTGTCCTGCTACAACTCCAAACTTGATGAGATTCCTGCTTGCCATGTCTGCAACATTTCAGTGTTGTCCCAAGGAAAATCATTTAAGAGGGGAGGCTATTTTGACTGAAAGAGTTCCAGTTGCATTTCCCATCCAGAGAGATAAATGGTTGTAGAATCACTCAGCATTTGAAATTACATGAACTATTGACTTGTCTGAAAAGCATGAAGCATCCTGGTTTTCCCTAGACAATGCAGACACTCCTTTTATATCTTGTATGTGCACCATCACAGAACCTCTCACACTGAGCTGTGATTGTCTGCTTAGGTTTTGTTATCCCAATAAATTATGAGCTTCACAAAGGTAGAGATTAAGCACTAGTACCTGCTGGCAATGGTATTTGTTTATTTATGCCTCTGATATTATAATTTATAATAAAAATATATATTTGGTCTTCATCTAGTTACTGACATAGAGCTCCTAAAACCCTTGGAATTTCCAAAGTGGTGTCTTTTATGTGCTTATAAGATGACTGGCGGCTAGGGTCTCCTAAATAGCCTCAGGATGGGGGCTGGTTGCCAGGGGAACAAACCATGTGATCAGAGGATTGGAACTTTCACCACTGGGGAGTGGAGAGGGTCTGGAGGTTGAGACCATAACTAATGGTCAATGATTTAATCAATTATGCCTTCACAATGAAATCTCAATAAAATCTCAAAAGGACAAGGTTCAGAGAGCATCCAGGCTGTTGAGCACCTGGAGGTGATGGGAGGGTGGCGAGTCTGGAGAGGGCATAGAAGTCCCACGTCCCTTTCCTCATGCCTTGTCCTATACCTCTCTTCCATCTGGTTGTTCCTGATTTATATCTTTCTATAATAAACTGCCAATCTAATAAGTAAATTGTCTTGAATTCTATGAGCCATTCTAGCAAATTATTGAGTCTCAGTACGAGGTCAGGGGAATCTTGAATTGATAGCCACACAGTCAGGAGCACACGTCACAACCTGGACTTGTGATTGGTGCCTGAAGTGGACACAGTCTTGTGGGACTGAGCCTTCAACCTGTTGGGATCTGATGCTATCTCTAGTTAGATAGTGTCCAAATTGAGTCAAATTTTGGGAGACCCAGCTGATGTCAGGGAATTGGACTGTGTGTGTGTGTGGAACCCATACATCTGGTGCCAGATGTGTTTTGTGTGAGCATATAGTGAAACAAGAGTTTTCTATACAATGTTCCTTTCTAGCTAATGAAGGATTTACAGAGCTGACAAGAATACAGAAAAAAAAGCAGATAAACTAGATGGAGGAGTCAGGGTAAAGGTGAAATGTGGGAGTTAAAATGATAAAGCTAAGGGTAAGAGTATCACAGAGAAGTACGTACCACTTGATCCTGCATGTGGCCAGCCTACTTGCCCTATGATCTCCAGCAGCAGAAGCACACCTCTCTCTCTCTCTCTTTTTTTTTAAATTGGCAACTTTTAAGTTCAGGGGTACATGTGCAGGCTTGTTACATAGATAAACGTGTGCCATGGTGGTTTGCTGCACAGATCACCCCATCACCCATGTATTAAGCACAGCATCCATTAGCTATTCTTCCTGATCCTCTCCCTCCTCCCACCCCCTGCCCTCAGACAGGCCCTAGTGTCTGTTGTTTCCCCCATGTGTTCATGTGTCCTCATTATTTAGCTCCCACTTATAAGAGAGAACATGCATTATTTGGTTTTCTGTTCCTGCATTAGTTTGCTAAGGATAATGGCCTCCAGCTCCATCCACGTCCCTGCAAAGGACATGATCTCGTTCCTTTTTATGGCTGCATAGTATTCAGTGACATATATGTACCATATTTTCTTTATCCAGTCTATCTTTGATGGGTATTTAGGTTGATTCCATGTCCTTGTTATTGTGAATAGTGCTGCAATGAACATATGCGTTCATCTGTCTTTATAGTAGAAGAATATATATTCCTTTGGGTATATAACCAGTAATGGGGTTGCTGGGTTGAATGGTATTTCTGCCTCTAGATCTTTGAGGAATCCCCACACTGTCTTCCACAATGGTTAAACTAATTTACACTCCCACCATCTGTATAAAAGTGTTGCTTTTTCTCCACTACCTCACTAAGCACCCATTGTTTATTGACTTTTTAGTAATAGCCATTCTGACTGGCATGAGATGGTATCTCACTGTGGTTTTGATTTGCATTTCTCTAATAGTCAGTGATGTTGAGCTTTATTTCATGTTTGTTGGCCACATATATGTCTTCTTTTTAAAAGTGTTTATTTATGTCCTTTGCCCACTTTTAAATGGGTTTTTTTTTTTTTGTAAATTTGTTTACGTTCCTGGTAGCTGCTGGATATTAGACTTTTGTCAGATGGATAGATTGTAAAAATTTTCTCCCATTGTGTAGGTTGTCTGTTTTCTCTGTTGATAGTTTCTTTTGCTGTGGAGAAACTCTTTAGTTTAATTAGATCCCATTTGTCAATTTTTGACTTTGTTGCAATTGCTTTTGGCATCTTCATTATGAAATCTTTGCCCCTACCTAGATGGTATGGGATTGCCACAGGTTTTCTTCTAGGGTTTTTTTTTTTTAATAGATTTTTTCTTTTTATATGGTTTTGGGTTTTACATTTAAGTCTTTAATCCATCTTGAATTGATTTTTGTATATGGTATAAGAAAGGGTTCCAGTTTCAGTTTTTCTCATGTGGCTAGCCAGTTCTCCCAGCACCATTTATTAAATAGAAAAATCCTTTCCCCATTGCTTATTTTTGTCAAGTTTGTCAAAGATCAGATGGTTGTAGGTTTGAGGTCTTATTTCTGGTTCTCCATCCTGTTCCATTGGGCTGTGTGTCTGTTCTTGTACCATACGTGTGGTGCCAGATGTGTTTTGTATGAGAATATAGTGAAAATATAGAGAATATGTCATTTTGGTTACTGTAACCCTCTAGTATCACTTGAAGTCAGGTAGTGTGACACCTCCAGTTTTGTTCTTTTTGCTTAGAATTGCCTTGGCTATTTGGGCTCTTTTTTGGTTCCGTGTGAATTTTAAAATAGTTTTTTTTTTTCTAATTCTGTGAAGAATGTCAATGGTATTTTAATGGGAATAGCACTGAATCTCTAAATTGCTTTGGGCAGTATGGCCATTTTCAAGATATTGATTCTTCCTATCCATGAGCATGGAATATTTTTCCATTTGTTTGTGTCATCTCTGATTTCCTTGAACAGTGGTTTGTAGTTCTCCTTGAAGAGGTCGCACTTCTCTTGTTATCTGTATTCCTAGATATTTTATTCTTTTTGTGGAAATTGTGAATGGGAGTTCATTCATGATTTGGCTCTTGGCTTGACTATTGTTGGTGTACAGTGATGCTAGCAATTTTTTCACATTGATTTTATATCCTGAGACTTTGCTGAAGTTGCCTGTCAGCTTAAGAAGCTTTTGGGCTGAGACAATGGGGTGGTCTAGATATAGGATCATGTCATCAGCAAACAAATATAGTTTCACTTCCTTTCTTCCTATTTGGAAGCCCTTTATTTCTTTCTCTTACTTTATTCCCTGGCCAGAACTTCCAATACTGTGTTGAATAGGAGTGGTGAGAGGGGGCAATCTTGTCTTGTGCTGGTTTTCTTTTTTTTTTTTTTTTTTTTTGTGATTAAGTTTGCCTAGCCTTCTTTTTTTTTTTATTTTTTTATTTATTTTTTATTTATTTTATTTTTATTTATTTCTTTATTTTTTTTTTATATTATACTTTAGGGTTTTAGGGTACATGTGCACAATGTGCAGGTTTGTCACATATGTATCCATGTGCCATGTTGATTTATTGCACCCATTAACTCGTCATTTAGCATTAGGTGTATCTCCTAATGCTGTCCCTCACCCCTCCCCCCACCCCACAACAGTCCCTGGAGTGTGATGTTCCCCCTCCTGTGTCCATGAGTTCTCATTGTTCAATTCCCACCTATGAGTGAGAACATGCGGTGTTTGGTTTTTTGTCCTTGCGATAGTTTACTGGGAATGATGTTTTCCAGTTTCATCCATGTCCCTACAAAGGATATGAACTCATCATTTTTTATGGCTGCATAATATTCCATGGTGTATATGTGCCACATTTTCTTAATCCAGTCTATTGTTGTTGGACATTTGGGTTGGTTCCAACTCTTTGCTATTGTGAATAGTGCCGCAATAAACATATGTGTGCATGTGTCTTTATAGCAGCATGATTTATAGTCCTTTGGGTATATACAGAGTAATGGGATGGCTGGGTCAAATGGTATTTCTAGTTCTAGATCCCTGAGGAATCGCCACACTGACTTCCACAATGGTTGAACTAGTTTACAGTCCCACCAACAGTGTAAAAGTGTTCCTATTTCTCCACATCCTCTCCAGCACCTGTTGTTTCCTGATTTTTTAATGATGGCCATTCTAACTGGTGTGAGATGGTATTTCATTGTGGTTTTGATTTGCATTTCTCTGATGGCCTGTGATGATGAGCATTTCTTCACGTGTTTTTTGGCTGCATAAATGTCTTCTTTTGAGAAGTGTCTGTTCATGTCCTTTGCCCACTTTTTGATGGGGTTGTTTTTTTCTTGTAAATTTGTTTGAGTTCATTGTAGATTCTGGATATTAGCCCTTTGTCAGATGAGTAGGTTGCAAAAATTTTCTCCCATTCTGTAGGTTGCCTGTTCACTCTGATGGTAGTTTCTTTTGCTGTGCAGAAGCTCTTTAGTTTAATGAGATCCCATTTGTCAATTTTGCCTTTTGTTGCCATTGCTTTTGGTGTTTTAGACATGAACTCCTTGCCCACACCTATGTCCTGAATGGTATTGCCTAGGTTTTCTTGTAGGATTTTAATGGTTTTAGGTCTAACATATAAGTCTTTAATCCATCTTGAATTAATTTTTGTATAAGGTGTAAGGAAGGGATCCAGTTTCAGCTTTCTACATATGGCTAGCCAGTTTTCCCAGCACCATTTATTAAATAGGGAATCCTTTCCCCATTTCTTGTTGTTGTCAGGTTTGTCAAAGATCAGATAGTTGTAGATATGCGGCATCATTTCTGAGGGCTCTGTTCTGTTCCATTGATCTATGTCTGTGTTGTGGTACCAGTACCATGCTGTTTTGGTTACTGTAGCCTTGTAGTATAGTTTAAAGTCAGGTAGCATGATGCCTCCAGCTTTGTTCTTTTGGCTTAGGATTGACTTGGCGATGCGGGCTCTTTTTTGGTTCCATATGAACTTTAAAGTAGTTTTTTTTTCAATTCTGTGAAGAAAGTCATTGGTAGCTTGATGGGGATGGCATTGAATCTATAAATTACCTAGGGCAGTATGGCCATTTTCACGATATTGATTCTTCCAACCCATGAGCATGGAATGTTCTTCCATTTGTTTGTATCCTCTTTTATTTCATTGAGCAGTGGTTTGTAGTTCTCCTTGAAGAGGTCCTTCACATCCCTTGTAAGTTGGATTCCTAGGTATTTTATTCTCTTTGAAGCAATTGTGAATGGGAGTTCACTCATGATTTGGCTCTCTGGTTGTCTGTGATTGGTGTACAAGAATGCTTGTGATTTTTGTACATTGATTTTGTATCCTGAGACTTTGCTGAAGTTGCTAATCAGCTTAAGGAGATTTTGGGCTGAGACAATGGGGTTTTCTAGATATACAATCATGTCATCTGCAAACAGGGACAATTTGACTTCCTCTTTTCCTAATTGAATACCCTTTATTTCCTTCTCATGCCTGATTGCTCTGGCCAGAACTTCCAGCACTATGTTGAATAGGAGTGGTGAGAGAGGGCATCCCTGTCTTGTGCCAGTTTTCAGAGGGAATGCTTCCAGTTTTTGCCCATTCAGTATGATATTGGCTGTGGGTTTGTCGTAGATAGCTCTTATTATTTTGAGATACGTCCCATCAATACCTAATTTATTGAGAGTTTTTAGCATGAAGGGTTGTTGAATTTTGTCAAAGGCCTTTTCTCCATCTATTGAGATAATCATGTGGTTTTTGTCTTTGGTTCTGTTTATATGCTGGATTACATTTATTGATTTGCGTATGTTGAACCAGCCTTGCATCCCAGGGATGAAGCCCACTTGATTATGGTGGATAAGCTTTTTGATGTGCTGCTGGATTTGGTTTGCCAGTATTTTATTGAGGATTTTTGCATCAATGTTCATCAAGGATATTGGTCTGAAATTCTCTTTTTTGGTTATGTCTCTGCCAGGCTTTGGTATCAGGACGATGCTGGCTTCGTAAAATGTGTTAGGGAGGATTCCCTCTTTTTCTATCGATTGGAATAGTTTCAGAAGGAATGGTACCAGTTCCTCCTTGTACCTCTGGTAGAATTCGGCTGTGAATCCATCAGGTCCTGGACTCTTTTTGGTTGGTAAGCTATTGATTATTGCCACAATTTCAGAACCTGTTATTGGTCTATTCAGAGATTCAACTTCTTCCTGGTTTAGTCTTGGGAGGGTGTATTTGTCGAGGAATTTATCCATTTCTTCTAGATTTTCTAGTTTATTTGCATAGAGGTGTTTGTAGTATTCTCTGATGGTAGATTGTATTTCTGTGGGATCGGTGGTGATATCCCCTTTTTTGTTTTTTATTGCATCTATTTGATTCTTCTCTCTTTTCTTCTTTATTAGTCTTGCTAGCGGTCTATCAATTTTGTTGATCTTTTCAAAAAACCAGCTCCTGGATTCATTAATTTTTTGAAGGGTTTTTTGTGTCTCTATTTCCTTCAGTTCTGCTCTGATTTTAGTTAGTTCTAGCCTTCTACTAGCTTTTGAATGTGTTTGCTCTTGCTTTTCTAGTTCTTTTAATTGTGATGTTAGGGTGTCAATTTTGGATCTTTCCTGCTTTCTCTTGTGGGCATTTAGTGCTATAAATTTCCCTCTACACACTGCTTTGAATGTGTCCCAGAGATTCTGGTACGTTGTGTCTTTGTTCTCATTGGTTTCAAAGAACATCTTTATTTCTGCCTTCATTTCATTATGTACCCAATAGTCATTCAGGAGCAGGTTGTTCAGTTTCCATGTAGTTGAACGGTTTTGAGTGAGTTTCTTAATCCTGAGTTCTAGTTTGATTGCACTGTGGTCTGAGAGACAGTTTGTTATAATTTCTGTTCTTTGACATTTGCTGACGAGAGCTTTACTTCCAACTATGTGGTCAATTTTGGAGTAGGTGTGGTGTGGTGCTGAAAAAAATGTACATTGTGTTGACTTGGGGTGGAGAGTTCTGTAGATGTCTATTAGGTCCACTTTATGTAGAGCTGAGTTCAATTCCTGGATATCCTTGTTAACTTTCTGTCTCGTTGATCTGTCTAATGTTGACAGTGGGGTGTTAAAATCTCCCATTATTATTGTGTGGGAGTTTAAGTCCCTTTGTAGGTCACTCAGGACTTGCTTTATGAATCTGGGTGCTCCTGTGTTGGGTGCATATATATTTAGGATAGTTAGCTCTTCTTGTTGAATTGATCCCTTTACCATTATGTAATGGCCTTCTTTGTCTCTTTTGATCTTTGTTGGTTTAAAGTCTATTTTATCAGAGACTAGGATTGCAACCCCTGCCTTTTTTTGTTTTCCAGTTGCTTGATAGATCTTCCTCCATCCCTTTCTTTTGAGTCTATGTGTGTCTCTGCACGTGAGATGGGTTTCCTGAATACAGCACACTGATGGGTCCTGACTCCTTATCCAGTTTGCTAGTCTGTGTCTTTTGATTGGAGCATTTAGCCCATTTACATTTAACGTTAATATTGTTATGTGTGAATCTGATCCTGTCATTATGCTGTTAGTTGGTTATTTTGCTCGTTAGTTGCTATAGTTTCTTCCTAGCCTCGATGGTCTTTACAATTTGGCGTGTTTTTGCAGTGGCTGGTACCGGTTGTTCCTTTCCATGTTTAGTGCTTCCTTCAGGAGCTCTTTTAGGGCAGGCCTGGTGGTGACAAAGTCACTCAGCGTTTGCTTGTCTGTAAAGTATTTTATTTCTCCTTCACTTATGAAGCTTAGTTTGGCGGGATAGGAAATTCTGGGTTGAAAATTCTTTTCTTTAAGAATGTTGAATATCGGCCCCCAGTCTCTTCTGGCTTGTAGAGTTTCTGCTGAGAGATCAGCTGTTAGTCTGATGGGCTTCCCTTTGTGGGTAACCCGACCTTTCTCTCTGGCTGCCCTTAACATTTTTTCCTTCATTTCAACTTTGGTGAATCTGAAAATTATGTGTCTTGGAGTTGCTCTTCTCGAGGAGTATCTTTGTGGCATTCTCTGTATTTCCTGAATCTGAATGCTGGCCTGCCTTGCTAGATTGGGGAAGTTTTCCTGGATAATATCTTGCAGAGTGTTTTCCAACTTGGTTCCATTCTCCCCATCATTTTCAGGTACACCAATCAGATGTAGGTTTGGTCTTTTCACATAATCCCAAATTTCTTGGAGGCTTTGTTCATTTCTTTTTATTCTTTTTTCTCTAAACTTCCCTTCTCTCTTCATTTCATTCATTTCATCTTCCATCAGCGATACCCTTTCTTCCAGTTGGTCGCATCTGCTACTGAGGCTTCTGCAATCTTCGCGTAGTTCTCGAAACTTGGCTTTCAGCTCCATCAGCTCCTTTAAGCCCTTCTCTCCATTGGTTATTCTAGTTATCCATTCTTCTAATTTTTTTTCAAAGTTTTTAACTTCTTTGCTATTGTTTTGAATTTCCTCTCATAGCTCAGAGTAGTTTGATCGTCTGAAGCCTTCTTCTCTCAACTCATCAAAAAGTCATCCTCCATCCAGCTTTGTTCCGTTGCTGGTGAGGAACTGCGTTCCTTTGGAGGAGGAGAGGTGCTCTGTTTTTTAGAGTTTCCAGTTTTTTTGCTCTGTTTTTTCCCCATCTTTGTGGTTTTATCTACTTTTTGTCTTTGATGATGGTGATGTACAGATGGGTTTTTGGTGTGGATGTCCTTTCTGCTTGTTAGTTTTCCTTCTACCAGACAGGACCCTCAGCTGCAGGTCTGTTGGAGTTTACTAGAGGTCCACTCCAGACCCTGTTTGGCTGTGTGTCAGCAGTGGTGGCTGCAGAACAGTGGATTTTCCTGAGACCACAAATTCAGCTGTCTGATAGTTCCTCTGAAAGTTTTGTCTCAGAGGACTACCCGGCTGAATTAGGTGTCAGTCTGTCCCTACTGGGGGGGTGCCTCCCAGTTAGGCTGCTCAGGGGTGAGGGACCCACTTTAGGAGGCAGTCTGTCCGTTCTCAGATCTCCAGCTGCGTGCTGGGAGAACCACTACTCTCTTCAAAGCTGTCAGTCAGACAGGGACATTTAAGTCTGTGGAGGTTCTTGCTGAGTTTTTGTTTGTCTGTGCCCTGCCCCCAGAGGTGGAGCCTACAGAGGCAGGCAGGCCTCCTTGAGCTGTGGTGGGCTCCACCCAGTTGGAGCTTCCTGGCTGCTTTGTTTACCTAAGCAAGCCTGGGCAATGGCGGGCGCCCCTCCCCCAGCCTTGCTGCCACCTTGCAGCTTGATCTCAGACTGCTGTGCTAGCAACCAGCGAGACTCCATGGGCATAGGACCCTCCGAGCCAGGTGCGGGACACAGTCTCCTAGTGTGCCGTTTTCCAGGCCCGTTGGAAAAGCGCAGTATTAGGATGGGACTGACCCGATATTCCAGGTGCCGTCTGTTTCCCCTTTCTTTGACTAGGAAAGGGAACTCCCTGACCCCTTGCGCTTCCCGAGTGAGGCAATGCCTCGCCCTGCTTTGGCTGGCGCACAGTGCGCTTCACCGACTGTCCTGCACCCACTGTTAGGCACTCCCTAGTGAGATGAAACCGGTACCTCAAGCAGAAATGCAGAAATCACCCGTCTTTTGTGTCACTGGGGCTGGGAGCTGGAGACCGGAGCTGTTCCTATTCGTCCATCTTGGCTCCACCCTCGCCTTCTTTCTGTGCTGGTTTTCAAGAGGAATGAGAAGCACACTTCTCAATGTGGGGCTGCATCACATGTGCCCATGATCTGAAGACACACTTGGAGTACCTTGACTGCTCTCCAGACATTATTAGAAAAATGATGTCAGATTAGTAACCACAGATACCTATATTCTCTGGCCTTGCTAGATGATGTCTTGGTCTAGAGCTGAAAAGTATGTAGTCTTCAAAGTCTCCCTGCTTCTCCTTTCATGACCTCTCCTCTGCTCAGGTTTCCAGCCTGTGCCACACCTCACAGGCCTCCGATCCTAGCTCTCTGTTAGCTAATTACTACTGATATCTGTTAACTCATGATCCTTTTAAGCAGCGTTTTCAAATTCCTAAACTGCTCCAAGGTAAATGAAAAGGCTTCATGGCAAAACAAGTTTGAAAACTTTGAAAATCCAGGTCTATTGTGAGAATCACAATAGATACCTACACAGATGTATAAAGCCTCTGAACATTCCACAGTAAAGTGACTTGTGTAAACATTGTTTCACCCAGCATTGCTCAAACATATTTAATTATGGAAATTCATTTTAGATAACACCTATTAACATCTTATGGATTAGTTTTCTCCATATTCTAACTCACTTCAATTGAGCAAACACATTTACAGGAACTACTTGCTGCATCAATGAATTCATAAGTGAAAGCAGTGATTCTTCCCTTTGTTCCAGGTAGTTAGGCATGAATGGAGCAGGAGAGGGCTCTCCCCTACCCACTAGGAATGTTGGGTGATGGTTTGGCAGTTATGACATTGTCTCTCTAAAAGTGATATATTGGGAGTCGGCACCAGGGAGAGGCCATTTCCTGATAGTCCATTGCTGTTGCACTAAAGCGTTAATGGAACGCAGACACCAGGAAGAAGAAACTTCTTGGGCGTACACATTGAGACAAAATGGCAGAATATGATGATGTTCTGGGGTGTTCTGAAAAAGAAGGAAAATCTCAAATGGGCATGCGTACAACTGCCTAAACATACTGCACATACTCACCTCCCAAGGGTAAGGAGGGCACTGCACACGGGGGCAGCCCTCCCTAAGGGGAGAATCTTGGGAAGGGGGCTGCCTATAAAGTCCTTGGATCAAAGTTAAACACTGTACTTGACCTTGGTGCCTGCTTGGGTCTCTTCCAAGCGTATTTTCCATTTCTCTCTTTCTTGTTCTAAAGCGTTTTAAATAAACTTCTACTCCTGCTCTCAAACTTGCTTTGGTCTCTTTTTCTGCCCTATGTCCCTTAGTCAAATTCTTTCTTCTGAGGAGGCAAATTGGGACTGCTACCGACCCGTATGGATTCATCACCAGTAACCTGGATACTTTCCACTGGTAATGCGTTCATGGACTTTAGGGTCTAGCAAAAAATAACCCACTTTAGGGACAGATGCCTTACAATATAATTCCTTATGGTATATGAACTCTAACAGAATTGCTTTTGACAATTAAGTTGTTTGCACAACCTCCCCCACAAAAAGGATTCTTTAGGGTTAAAATATTTTAGGCTCCATGATAAGCTTCAAGGAAGAGAAGATATTTTTAGGGAGGGGCCGAGGTCCAGTATTTCTTAGATCATATTATACATTGTGCATCTCATTCCACATAGCTATAAATACACTTTGTAGCACAGTAGAAATGCCATTGAACTTGGATCAGGAGATGGAATTTGAATCCTGGCTCTGTTGCACATTCTTTTTTGCCTTGGATCCAAATAATGTCATGATTATATATTTAGAAAACACAAGATAATATACCTCAAACTGCTAGATACTATAAAAGAAAGATTCCAAGATGGACATTGGTTACAAATTTATATGTAAAAATCAATAGCTGTACGTTATACTAACAGTAACTGGTTAGAAAATTTAATGGGAGGAAGGCTCTCCTTTATAACAGCAACAAAAATCATAAACGAGAGCTAAATATAACAAGAAATGTTCGGAATCAAAATAAAGAAATAAAAAAACCCAAATTTTCCTATTAACAACGACAAAAAATCCAAACAAACCTACCTAGACTAAAAAGAATAAAATACTTTGATCTTAGGAAACAATAAATTTCCCTGAAATTCATCTCTATAGATGATATACTGCCAATCAGAATTACAAGAGGATTTTGGAGAACATACAAAATTATTCTAACGTGAAAAGAGCTAGGACAATGTTGAAAAGGAAGAGGAATGCAGGGAACTTGCTTTACCAGATGCCATTAGGAAACTTTATTAAAGAGAAAGAGGAAGCTGCATGGGTGCTGGGGACTATGGTCATGAACATGACAACAGTGCCTGGGCAATCAATTAATGTTGTTGAATGAATGAATGAATGAATGACAACCCTTACCTTATATGAAAACATAGCTAGCCCATCACTTCTAAATGATGAAAAGGATGAGACATCATTAAAGATTAATGAGACATGCATTAAAGATGCAGCAGTAAAGAGCACTGGATCTGAAGCTGAACTCTCTGGGTTTGAATCCTGGTTCCACTACTTGCCAGCTCAGTGGCCTTGATTAAATTTCTTAACCTCTCAGTGCCTTGCTTTTCTCATCTCTAAGGTGACAACAGTTCTTTACAAGGGATGACAACAGGTCTTACTTCATACAGCTGTTGAGAGTAAATGCATTATCCACCTAAAGCCTGTGATGAGTGTCTAGCACAGAATAAGCTCTCAGGAAATATTTATTGAATGAAAAAAGGAAAGGACGGAAAATTATAAATGTAGCCCTTGGTCACAGCTCAATGATATGGCATCTCATATTCAAAAACTTGCTGTCACTGCAGCAAGTATGCTTCACTGTCCACATGTATGATCTAACAAGTTAATCTCAACGTGTTAAACCTCCTTTCATCCCAACTGTGTACCTGTAAACTAACAACCTAATTGCATGATTTCAACTGACCTTATTGTAACTTCAAACTGATTTTTCTCTGGATTCTTATATAACACTTTCTGTCATTTCAAATACATCAGTCTCTGCCAACAACCTCATATTCTTCACCTTGTTCACTCTTTATTCCCACTCTAACTGTTCTTACACTTTTCTAAGCATCTACATCTCTTCCTTTCTCTAAATACGTCTCCTCCTTAGAAATTTGCTTAATTTCTTATCTGTCTTAGAAATGTCTTTCTTGTCAGTATAACCAGTTCACTGGCCCTTTTTTCTCTTGCACTTACAATGAAAATCCTATAAGTGAGCAGCTAAAAGGAGGAGACATTAGTGTCACTAAAAATTTGTTACTTTCCAACCTCAGTTTGCCTTTTGGGAACACACAGCCATACTTTTGTCACATCCTTCTCTCTTCAATTCCTCATATATTTCAGTTTGTGTTCATTTTTCTAAGCTTCATAATTTCTGAAACAATCTTTTGAACATTTTGATTCATCTCTTAATTTTCTGGAGTTTTTGATCAAGTAGTCTTTCGAGAATGACTTACAGGCATTTTATTTCTTGAATCCTTTCATGTTTAAGAATGCCATGGGAAAAATATCTTGGCTGAATATAATATTCTTAGATTATGAGTTCTCACATTCAGAATTTAGTGAACATAGTTTCATTATCTTTTGGCATTGAATGTTTGTATACCGAAATTTGATGCCAGCCTCATATTTCCCCCAGTAGGTATTTTTCTTATTATGCCTGGATGTCTAAAAATAAATAGCCTCATGATATGCTGTGGTGTTGAGCATTTGCCATCAAAATATCTTGCCATGCTGTTTTAAATGTTTGGAATGAAATTTTCCTAAAAAACAAAAAAGGAGCCTATGTGCCCTTTGGATGGCAACTTCAGGTGTTTCTTCATTTGAAATAATTTGCTTATTTTACCTTTCAATATTTTCTGTTTCATTTGTTGAGATTCATACTTCAAGGATACCAATTATACTTACTAAAGATCCAGTTTGCCTATTCCAGCTATCAGATTTACTCTGGCTGCTTCAATGTTTGTCCTTTTCATCTCCATTTAGGAGCTTATTCCAAGTCTTTATCAGCACTTCCATATTCAGACATGTCTACTCTGTTTTGTACTGCTTTAAATTGATATGTGAGTTTATCATCTTGGAATTTTTATGTGTTTCATCTGCTCTTTGTTCCTCTACTCCTCTTTTATTGCATTTATTTGTGTGAATCAAGTGTATTTTGTATCTACTTTACCCCATCTACTGATGTTTTTAGCTGTACCTCACTTTATTACTTTATAGTGGATCTGAAACTTCAGAATGCATAAAAATTACCTGGAGTGTTTGTTAAATCACATACTGCTAGGCCCAACCTTAGAGTTTCTGATTCAAAAAGTAGGAGGTAGGAGCTGAGAATTTGCTTATCTTAACAAGTTCTGAAGCTCATACATTGGGAACCTCTTCTCTACAGAATATAATACACATCTTTAAATTATAATAATCTACTATCAGGCAATCTTATTCCACCATGTAAGCAATGTTAAGAAACCAAAGAAAAAATTAATTGTATCTGCTACTCCCCTTTGTGTTTTTGTTGACATGTATTTTATTTCAACAAATGCTAAAATTCCATATGTAGTTCTTATTCTCATTTTATGCTGTTAATAGATTTTTGAATAAATGTTAAAATATATTCAAGATAAATATAATAAACACATATTTTACATTTACCTATATGGTAGACAGGCCTAAGGGTGCTCGTTATCATGATCCTGGACTCCTGGTCTTGACATCCTTGTGTGATCCCTTCCACTTGACAGTGGGCAGAAGCTATGGCTTCTAGCTTCTAGCCAATAAAATATGGCAAACACGATAGGATGTCACTGGGTGATTATGTTACATTACGTAGGATTCTGCCTTGCTAGCAGACTATTCTAAAGACCCTTCTTGCCAACTTTATGAAGTTAGTGGCTGTATTACTCAGGGTTCTCCAAAGAAACAGAGCCTATAGGATGGATAGGTAGATAGGTAGGTAGGTAGGTAGGTAGCTAGGTAGCTAGGTAGGTAGACAGAGATTTATTATGAGAAATTGGCTCATGTGTTATGGAGGCTAAGTTCCACAATCCACCATCTCAAGCTGAAGACCCAGGAAAGCGCATGATATAGTTCAGTCCAAGTCCGAGGGCCTAAACCAGGTGAGCTGACAGTGTAAGCCTCAGTCTGAGGGCAGAAAAAGATAGATGGATGTCCCAGCTTAGGAGTCAGGCAGAGGGGGCAATCTCTTCTTTCCTCTGCCTTTTTGTTCTATTCAGGCCCGCAATGGATTGGGTGATGCCCACTCCTATTTGGGAGGGGTATCTGCCTTCTCAGTCCACTGATTCAAATGCAACTCTCATACAGAAACACCATCATGGACACACCCAGAAATAATGTTTAGCCAAAATATCTGGGCTCCCTGTGATCCAGTTAAGTTGACACATAAAATTTACCATCACAGTGATTATATAGCAAGAAACTGCAGGCTGTCTCCAGGAACACTGCAGTCAAGGGCCTGCCTTCAGTCCGACCCTCCCAAGGAATTGAATTCTGTACCTGAGTGAGGCTTGAAGCGGATTCCTCCAGTCAGTAATCCAAATGAGAAAGCAGCCTGTTTGATACCTTGATTGCAGCCTCTGAGATCCTGATTTGAGGACACAGTTAAACTGTGCCTGGATGCCCGAACCACAGAAACTGAGATAATAAACGTATATCGCTTTCAGCTGCTAAGTTTGTGATAATTTGTCCTACAGCATAGAAAACTAATATAACCTACACATATAGCATGTGAAAATAAGGCTAGAAGTCCCACTTAAAACTATGTAATGTCTTTCAAAATTTAAGCTTAAAGAGGACATTTTACACTGTAAGAAAATGCTTATTTGGCATCACTGATTTTTATTTCTCCAGGGCCTAAGTCTGAGATTTTTGTATTACAATAACTCATCCAAATCAATCTCACCTTTACATTTTATACCTCACAAATTGCTTTTTTATAGAAGCTTAAGAAATGATTGTGAATTCTGATAATGATTGGTTTAATTAGCAACTAAATGTCAAATACATCTCTTTAAAATAGGAGATACATGCAAAAAAGTACTGTGTTAAGAGTCAGAGTAGAACAAAGTTCAGAGTAGACACTGGATATTAATAACAATGTAAATTTATTGCCAAATTAAAATTAACTTAAGGTTTTTTTTTTTTTTTTTTTTTTTTTTTGGAGACGGAGTCTCGCTCTGTCACCCAGGCTGGAGTGCAGTGGCGCAGTCTCGGCTCACTGCAAGCTCCGCCTCCCGGGTTCACGCCATTCTCCTGTCTCAGCCTCTCCGAGTAGCTGGGACTACAGGTGCCCGCCACCACGCCCGGCTAATTTTTTTTTTTTTTTTGTATTTTTAGTAGAGACGGGGTTTCACCGTGGTCTCGATCTCCTGACCTTGTGATCCGCCCGCCTCGGCCTCCCAAAGTGCTGGGATTACAAGCGTGAGCCACCGCGCCCGGCCAACTTAAGGTTTAAATGAGACAGTCTAGGCAAAGACAAAGAGAAAATAGGGAAGAAAAAGCATGTTATCAGGAATTAAGAAATACAGGAATGGGGGGAATGAGGAGTACTTTTTCTTATTTTATGTTGCTATTCCCAGAATTAAGGAATTATATTTTAATCACATGCAAGCATCAACAACAAAATACTGGGTAATAAGAAAATAAAGTACAATTGAAAATGAGAGAGTTTATTTGGAATGAATTTGTTTCTGAACTTTCATAGTTATTTAATTCTATCACTAAAATTTCAAACTATTAGGTTTTATCCACCTCGAAGTAAATGAAAGGCAGCATTCCAGAAATAGTATAAATCCATCTGATGCAACAGAAATTAGGTTTTACTATGTGTATAAAGTAGATAACTCTTTTAATATGTTATACAAAGTATCTGATTCTACAGAATTTTTGGACACCAACCTGTCTTCTTCAGTAAACAGCACATGGAAAATTATGTTTCCCTTTCTAACTTAAAAATAGAAGGTACTAAAATTCTGAATCTGTTCCAGTAAGTATATTCTTGGTATAGTTAACACCACTGTCTGTTATGCTCCTCAATTTTAGCTCACCTTAGGTGAAATCAACCTGTTCACTCCTTTGTAACCTCAGATGCATATCCACAAATTTAGAGGAACACAGTGAACCACTGTAAAGAAAAAGGAAAGAAAGAAAGAAAGAAAAAGAAAGAAAGAAAGAAAGAAAGAAAGAAAGAAAGAAAGAAAGAAAGAAAGGAAGAGGAGGGGAGGGGAGGAGGGGAGGAAGGAAGGGAGGAAGGAAGGAAGGAAGGAAGGAAGGAAGGAAGGAAGGAAGGAAGGAAATGTTTCCTTATAAGGATAGATCTGCCATTTTCTTGCTGTATTCATAATGACTGAGTCCATACACATTGCAGGAACTGCAAGAATGAAGTTGAACCAGGGAAAGGGTTTACTTACCTGGTAATAGCATAAGTTCTGATGTTGCAGTGCCAATCCTGATTATTTTTCCCAACAGACATCTGGGCTGATCACAGACCACACTAATTCCATTAATCAGTTTTGTTTCCTCAGGAGCTAGGGGACTATAACCAAAGGAGCAATATGATACTATTAATAGAAAAGGATTAGAATATATCCTGTTTTTACCGTTCCTAATTTGAGGTCTATAAGCTAAGGCTTTAAGCCCCAATTTGGGGTCTAAAACACCTCATCCAGGTGTTTCTTAATGTTTGCGATAAGGACAGTAATGCTAGATTAGGACCATCTTATCTAGTAGGTAGTAGATGGAGTCTAAATAATTAGGATCATCTTCAATGTGGATAATTTAATGATAACAAATATGTAAACCCTAGTTAATAAAATCTTCTTAAAAGAAGTAACATTCTCTTTGTATTCTTATATTCCATCCGATTGTATACATCAATACTTACCTCCACACAGACTGTTCTTAAAATAAATGATGCTTGATTTTTAAATATTATACTATTGTGAATATTTATTCTTTGCTGTTTTTTAGAGATATTCACAAGCTTGCATAATAGAGTAAGTTAATTAGTCACTTTTATCTGAGATAGAACCTTAACAAAGTCAATTTACACGTTTGCTGATATAAATTGCCTCTTTTCTGTGTTTTTTTTTTTTTGAGACGGAGTCTCGCTCTGTCGCCCAGGCTGGAGTGCAGTGGCGCCCTCTCGGCTCACTGCAAGCTCCGCCTCCCGGGTTCACGCCATTCTCCTGCCTCAGCCTCTCCGAGTAGCTGGGACTACAGGCGCCCGCCACTACGCCCGGCTAATTTTTTTTTTGTATTTTTAGTAGAGACGGGGTTTCACCGTGGTCTCGATCTCCTGACCTCGTGATCCGCCCGCCTCGGCCTCCCAAAGTGCTGGGATTACAAGCGTGAGCCACCGCGCCCGGCCCTGTGTTTTTTTTTAAAACAATACATTGCTTTTAATTTAAGCCTCCAAGCAGTACCATATACGCACTTTTAAAATTTATGTAGTTGCTTTAGAGAAAATGAGCTTAATAACACCATAATTAATAATGCATTTATGTGCTAAATTTACCTATGACTTCTTCGGTGAAGTCTTCTTCACCTCCCCGCTTGCCCTCTCAAATCAAGTCAGGAGAAATGTCCCCTTAGCAAACATGTTGTAGCTTACTCTCAAATCTATACTATTATGTTTCTCACTGAAGCTTTGATGTCCTGAAGTCTGCATCTTTCACTCTTCAGTTGGATTGTGTGCTTTTTCTCCCATGCTATCGAGAGTTAAATTCTTTTGTCTCTCTGAGAATTTAAAAATGTTATTTTCAAAAGCAGAATACCTTTCAGACAGTTATGCAGCTGCTTTCTTGGAGATATAAGTAACTAGGCTCTATCATTTAATGAATTCTATAAGAATTTTATAATAACCTACAAGTAAATTTAACAGACTTCCAGTTCCAGAAATAGCTTGGAGAAATGACCCTAAAAATCCCTTTACAAAAATAAATAAAACCACAAAATAAAACAAAACAGAACAAATATATTTTAAAATATAAAGCAGAAACAAAGTGAATGCTGAAAACTAGTAAGCAAGCATATGAACTGAAACTCTAGCATATACCAAAGATCCCTAAAGTTTATATCCTCTGTGAAGGAATACATTAGAAAAACTCTACCAAGCACAGAGATGACCGGGAGGCTTAACTCTCTTGACCTCAGTTGGGTAAGGGATAGATACATGTAAAGCCAATTCACAAAACAGGAAGTACAAATGGCCAAGAAATGTATAAAAAGATGTGCAATCACGTTAGTAATGGAGGAAAAGCAAACTGAGACAATAAGAAACATAATTTGCCCCTATCAGATTAGCAAACCTTTTTAGTTGGACAATATTAAGTGCTGCGGAGGATGCTGAGTAATGACAGTGCTAAGGCATGGCTGATGGGAGAATAAATGAGATCAAAGTGGTATCATTTAGCAAACCTGAAGATACTCACACCCTTGGACCTATCAGAGAAATTCTCAGACCAAAGAAGAACAAAATATTCATTATCATATTGTTTATAACAGTAAAATATTTTTTAAAAATGTATAAAACAATATAAATTCCCATCAATAGGATGTTAGAAAAATAAATGGTAGCATATTCCACCATTTACAATGGGTACTGGGTACTATATATCAGTGAAAAATATAAACTAAATCAAAGCTATATAGATAAAGGGCAAATTCCTGGAATAAAATGTGATTTTTAAAAAATCCAGCTGCCAAATGATGATACCATACTACATGATTTACACAATGCTTAAAGACATGTGTCCAAACAATATATAGTATTACTTAAAGTAAATGTATAAAGCATTCATAACTCATTTAAAATGCATCCATAAAATCCATGTATTAGAAGTAACAGTATTAAAAATTGTGGGAATGATAAACAAATTTAATATGGCTGTAATCTCAATGGAAGTAAAAAGGGGTATGAGATCAAAGAGGGGTAAGATAAGCTACAATTCTAATCTGTACAGCCTTGTTTATTTTTTAAAAAACACAATTATCTGTAACAGTTGTGAGGGTGGATTAAGTATTAAGAAAAGTGAACTGTTTCATCTGCTATTGGTGGAAGGGTAAATTGCAGTGTCTTTGGAAGGCAATTTGACAGTATCTATTAAAATGTAAAATGCATATACCTATTATTCATCAATTATATTTCTAGTAATTTATTCTGTGAATATATTTGATGTAATAAAAAGGTAAATATAGAAAGGTATGTATTGCAGCAATGTTTGTAATAGGAAAACTTTTGAAACAACTTAAAGGGGACTGATTAAATAATGATATGTCCATAAAGTGAAAATGCAAAATGAATGGGGTAGCTCTCTAATGGCTGAGAAGAAAAGATCCTTGATATAAACTGAGTAAAAACAAGCAAGGCAAAGAAGAATGGCACTGTACATACACAGATATGGTCTCACTGGTGTAAGAAATATATATGCTTAGAAACGAATCTGTGTAAGCATATTCATGAAAATATTTTGAAGTTTACATAAATTGTTAAAGACAGATGCTTCTATGGAGGAGAACTGAGAGAATGAGGTGAAATGAGATTTAAATTTCATGGTATATGCTTTGTACAAAATTGAGTAAGATAAATGTGCTGGGTTAAACCATTATATATTTTGACCCCTAATAGGAACAGTTTCACATAGTTCAATCATCTAATATGCAAGATGTAAAGCATGGCTTAGAAGGCTTCCACTATGAGGCAGCTGGATTACTCGAGGTCAGGAGTTCAAGACCAGCCTGGCCAACATGGTGAAACCCCATCTCTACTAAAAATACAAAAAATTAGCCAGGTATGGTGGCACATGCCTGTAGTTCTAGCTACTCAGGAGGCTGAGGCAAGAGAATTGCTTGAACCTAGGAGTTGGAGGTTGCTGTGAGCTGGGATTGCACCGCTGTTCTCCAGCCTGGGCAACAGAGAGAGAGAGAGAGAGAGAGAGAGAGGGAGAGAAAGGCTTCCACTATGACATTCAGAGCACTTTGACAAACAGACCATATAATAGGTCTGAAGGCCTTTTTGCTTGATTGCAAGTGGAACTTCCAGCAGCTTAGGTGAAGCAGAACAAGGGTCAGCCAGTCTCTTGGGACTGGTGATCTTGGTTGAAAAGCCAAGTGCACACCAGGGTAGCAATGCGCGGTCACAGAGGCTGTGCTGGGCACAGACGCTATCTGAAGAGATGAGTTGCCAGTAGCAGAGCTTGACGATTATTAGCAAGCCCATTCTGAGTGCAGTTTTGACAGAATGCATCTATTGGCAGGAGTGTGAGAGCAGCAAATGCTTGTGGCTTGTTCTTGCTCTGACTGCAACATTAACTTAGCTTTACTTGGCTGACTGCCTGAAGCTCTCCTTGGAAGAGATGCAATTATCCCCTTGCCCTTTTTAAAAATTCTCTCATGTCACTTTGTAGTCTGGCTGTAGCAATGTCATGCCTGATAGCTGGTGTCTGATGTGAGCCTTAGCCAAGGGTGTCATTACCTGGAGAGGGTACAGTGATGTAACCCTACACCATGATCTATAGTGAACCTGTGAGTGCCACAACCCCAAGCTTTTACTGGTTCAACACTGAAGCCAATCTGCCAGGCAGAAGGGAAAAGAGATGATTTGTTTGCTCTGGGACTGGGTAATTGCTGGCTGACTCTGTCAGTTAAAGGGGCCTCCTCTAATTACAGTGTTCTCCTCTTGTATGGGGTTCTCTTTAAGTGGTTTTGGTGTCTGTGTGTGTGTTAAATGTTATTATTTTTACTAAATTTCCCTCTATTTTTCCCTTGCAAGAGAATCTATTAAACTAATTGAATTCATTTACCTTATTTTAGTTTCTATTCATTCATCAATTCATTACTCCATCAATCCACTAAACATCACCAGTATAACTGAAACTAAATATTAGACTCTGGGGGATGAAAAGCAGTACACTATAGTGGTTAGAAGCATGGTTTCAGGAGTCAGAAACCTGGGCTCTAGTCCAGGATTATCCCCTTGATCTTAAATTAGGTTTTCTAATATCTTTACACCTTGGTTTCCCCACCATATAAATAGAACCTACCTCATAGTGTTATTATAAACATTAAATAAGATAATCAATATAAAGAGATCTGCACAGAGATGAAACACAGTAAGTCTACAATACATGTAAACTTTTATTAATAATGATCTATGAAAATTGTTTATTTTATCCTTAGAAATGACAGCCATAGGTACAGTTCTGTACCTAGGCCATGTCTGAAACAAAGATGCAGTTTCCATCTTATCAGAGAGGATATTTTAACGGGCTCTAAACTGACCCTCTTATTCGTGTTCAGGAAAATCATCTAGAGCTGGAGATGATGGATAGTCTCATATCCAAGGTCTTTGTTCAGAGAAGCCACAGGCAAAAATATGTTACCCTCTTCCTATTTTCCTATGTATCCAAATAAAATGCAGCTTTAATGCGCTTCTGGGTGGTATAACTGAGTTTTTTCTTCTCTGTTTAGTCCTTGCAGGAAGACATTTGTAACATCAACCAGTCTTTCAAAAAGCTAGGCAATTCCCTTATGAAATATATTTCAAGGGTTTATTACAAAAAATATACAAATAGATCTCTGTTCCAAAAAAATTAGTCAAACACTATGATTTGCTATCAAGTCACAACACAAAACAGACCCACCACAGGGCTTGGAGCCATCCTGTTAAGGTTTTGGAATAAAGGCCCTTAAATACTCTTTCTCCACCTAATGCAATCCCTCTTACACTTCTGAGCTGAACAGAATTCAATCCAGTGAAGTTTAGAAATAATTTAATAGTGTTTCATTCTTCCTATTAACACCAGAGGCCAAAGTTGACAGGATAGACATCATCTTCAGTAAGATTTTGGGGCAGAAACAACTGTGTTTCATGATTGAAAGCCTCTTTGCACACAAATAAACTTGGCATAGACTATCATCTCCATCATCTCTCCAATTGCACCTAACTAACATTTCAGAGATTCAAATAATACAAATATATAATACACTTTGACATGATGGATTCCAGCTTCCAACATGCTGGGTTTCCCGTGACCTAAAGAAAATATTCTGAATTATTTCATGCATTCTCTTAAGGACAAATAGCTGATTCTCATGAATAAGCTGAAAATCCTTCAAAGCACAGTTAGTAATATGCAGGCTCAGGACTTAATGTCAGCTCCTCATTTTGTGTAATTTCTTAATGTGTTCCTGTTTTCAGTTCCTTGGTTTATCTGTCGTAAGTATTCAGGGATTTTGAACTCAGCCCCATGGGTAGATCCTACCTTGAATGTGTCAAAATTCAATGACCAACAGCATTTATCTTCCCACCAGTCAAGCTTCAGGTCTCAGCTCCAACATCATTTCCTTATATATACTTTTCCCCCATGATACATTCTCATATCTCCCCATCTTTTTCCTTTCTTGTACTTATCATTAATTCGAGTGGTACTCTTATGTGATTATTTGATTCATATCTGTCTCCTCTACTAGATTCAAATTCAATAGAGGGCATAGTGGTATGCACTTATAATCTCTGCTACTCAGGAGGCTGAGGTGGGAGAAGTGGGAGAATTGCTTGAGACCAGAAGTTTGAGGTCAGCCCGGGCAATGAAGTGAGACTTCATATTTAAAAACAAAACAAAACAAAAAACTCCTTGAGTACAGATAGCTTCTAGTTTTGCTTTCTTTACCTTTATATTCCATTGCTTAGCAAAATCTCTAGAATTTAGCAATCAATAAAAATTATTAAATAAATGAAAGCACATATAAGAATAAATTTCCAGTGGAGCCAAGATGGCCGAATAGGAATAGCTCTGGTCTCCAGCTCCCAGCCTGAGCGACACAGAAGACAGGTGATTTCTGCATTTCTGCTTGACGTACCAGTTTCATCTCACTAGGGAGTGCCAAACAGTGGGTGCAGGACAGTCGGTGAAGCGCACTGTGCGCGAGCCGAAGCAGGGCGAGGCATTGCCTCACTTGGGAAGCGCAAGGGGTCAGGGAGTTCCCTTTCCTAGTCAAAGAAAGGGGTAACAGACGGCACCTGGAATATCGGGTCAGTCCCACCCTAATACTGTGCTTTTCCAACGGGCCTGGAAAACGGCACACTAGGAGACTGTGTCCCGCACCTGGCTCGGAGGGTCCTATGCCCACGGAGTCTCGCTGATTGCTAGCACAGCAGTCTGAGATCAAGCTGCAAGGCGGCAGCCAGGCTGGGGGAAGGGCACCCGCCATTGTCCAGGCTTGCTTAGGTAAACAAAGCAGCCAGGAAGCTCCAACTGGGTGGAGCCCACCACAGCTCAAGGAGGCCTGCCTGCCTCTGTAGGCTCCACCTCTGGGGGCAGGGCACAGACAAACAAAAAGTCAGCAGGAACCTCCACAGACTTAAATGTCCCTGTCTGACTGACAGCTTTGAAGAGAGTAGTGGTTCTCCCAGCACGCAGCTGGAGATCTGAGAACGGACAGACTGCCTCCTAAAGTGGGTCCCTCACCCCTGAGCAGCCTAACTGGGAGGCACCCCCCCAGTAGGGACAGACTGACACCTCACTTGGCCAGGTACTCCTCTGAGACAAAACTTCCAGAGGAACTATCAGATAGCTGAATTTGTGGTCTCACGAAAATCCGCTGTTCTGCAGCCACCGCTGCTGAAACCCAGCCAAACAGCATCTGGAGTGGACCTCTAGTAAACTCCAACAGACCTGCAGCTGAGGGTCATGTCTGGTAGAAGGAATACTAACAAACAGAAAGGACATCCACACCAAAAACCCATCTGTACATCACCATCATCAAAGACCAAAAGTAGATAAAACCACAAAGATGGGGAAAAAACAGAGCAAAAAAACTGGAAACTCTAAAAAGCAGAGCACCTCTCCTCCTCCAAAGGAATGCAGTTCCTCACCAGCAATGGAACAAAGCTGGATGGAGGATGATTTTGACAAGTTGAGAGAAGAAGGCTTCAGACGATCAAACTACTCTGAGCTACGGGAGGAAATTCAAAACAATAGCAAAGAAGTTAAAAACTTTGAAAAAAAATTAGAAGAATGGATAACTAGAATAACCAATGGAGAGAAGGGCTTAAAGGAGCTGATGGAGGTGAAAGCCAAGTTTCGAGAACTACGCGAAGATTGCAGAAGCCTCAGTAGCAGATGCGATCAACTGGAAGAAAGGGTATCGCTGATGGAAGACGAAATGAATGAAATGAAGCGAGAAGGGAAGTTTAGAGAAAAAAGAATAAAAAGAAATGAACAAAGCCTCCATGAAATTTGGGACTATGTGAAAAGACCAAACCTACGTCTGATTGGTGTACCTGAAAATGACAGGGAGAATGGAACCAAGTTGGAAAACACTCTGCAAGATATTATGCAGGAGAACTTCCCCAATCTAGCAAGGCAGGCCAACATTCAGATCCAGGAAATACAGAGAACGCCACAAAGATACTCCTCGAGAAGAGCAACTCCAAGACACATAATTGTCAGATTCACCAAAGTTGAAATGAAGGAAAAAATGTTAAGGGCAGCTAGAGAGAAAGGTCGGGTTACCCACAAAGGGAAGCCCATCAGACTAACAGCTGATCTCTCAGCAGAAACTCTACAAGCCAGAAGAGAGTGGGGGCCAATATTCAACATTCTTAAAGAAAAGAATTTTCAACCCAGAATTTCATATCCAGCCAAACTAAGCTTCATAAGTGAAGGAGAAATAAAATACTTTACAGACAAGCAGACGGTGAGTGCTTTTGTCAACACCAGGCCTGCCCTAAAAGAGCTCCTGAAGAAAGCACTAAACATGGAAAGGAACAACCGGTACCAGCCACTGCAAAAACATGCCAAATTGTAAAGACCATCGAGGCTAGGAAGAAACTGCATCAACTAATGAGCAAAATAACCAACTAACATCATAATGACAGGATCAGATTCACACATAACGATATTAACTTTAAATGTAAATGGACTAAATGCTCCAATTAAAAGACACAGACTGGCAAATTGGATAAGGAGTCAAGACCCATCAGTGTGCTGTATTCAGGAAACCCATCTCACGTGCAGAGACACACATAGACTCAAAATAAAGGGATGGAGGAAGATCTATCAAGCAAATGGAAAACAAAAAAAGGCAAGGGTTGCAATCCTAGTCTCTGATAAAATAGACTTTAAACCAACAAAGATCAAAAGAGACAAAGAAGGCCATTACATAATGGTAAAGGGATCAATTCAACAAGAAGAGCTAACTGTCCTAAATATTTATGCACCCAACACAGGAGCACCCAGATTCATAAAGCAAGTCCTGAGTGACCTACAAAGGGACTTAAACTCCCACACAATAATAATGGGAGATTTTAACACCCCACTGTCAACATTAGACAGATCAATGAGACAGAAAGTTAACAAGGATATCCAGGAATTGAACTCAGCTCTACACAAAGTGGACCTAATAGACATCTACAGAACTCTCCACCCCAAATCAACAGAATATACATTTTTTTCAGCACCACACCACATCTATTACAAAATTGACCACATAGTTGGAAGTAAAGCTCTCCTCAGCAAATGTCAAAGAACAGAAATTATAACAAACTGTCTCTCAGACCACAGTGCAATCAAACTAGAACTCAGGATTAAGAAACTCACTCAAAACCGCTCAACTACATGGAAACTGAACAACCTGCTCCTGAATGACTACTAGGTACATAATGAAATGAAGGCAGAAATAAAGATGTTCTTTGAAACCAACGAGAACAAAGACACAACATACCAGAATCTCTGGGACACGGTCAAAGCAGTGTGTAGAGGGAAATTTATAGCACTAAATGCCCACAAGAGAAAGCAGGAAAGATCCAAAATTGACACCCTAACATCACAATTGAAAGAACTAGAAAAGCAAGAGCAAACACATTCAAAAGCTAGCAGAAGGCTAGAACTAACTAAAATCAGAGCAGAACTGAAGGAAATAGAGACACAAAAAACCCTTCAAAAAATTAATGAATCCAGGAGCTGGTTTTTTGAAAAGATCAACAAAATTGATAGACCGCTAGCAAGACTAATAAAGAAGAAAAGAGAGAAGAATCAAATAGATGCAATAAAAAATGAAAAAGGGGATATCACCACCGTTCCCACAGAAATACAATCTACCATCAGAGAATACTACAAACACCTCTATGCAAATAAACTAGAAAATCTAGAAGAAATGGATAAATTCCTCAACAAATACACCCTCCCAAGACTAAATCAGGAAGAAGTTGAATCTCTGAATAGACCAATAATAGGTTCTGAAATTGTGGCAATAATCAATAGCTTACCAACCAAAAAGAGTCCAGGACCTGATGGATTCACAGCCGAATTCTACCAGAGGTACAAGGAGGTACTGGTACCATTCCTTCTGAAACTATTCCAATCGATAGAAAAAGAGGGAATCCTTCCTAACACATTTTATGAAGCCAGCATCGTCCTGATACCAAAGCCTGGCAGAGACATAACCAAAAAAGAGAATTTCAGACCAATATCCTTGATGAACATTGATGCAAAAATCCTCAATAAAATACTGGCAAACCAAATCCAGCAGCACATCAAAAAGCTTATCCACCATAATCAAGTGGGCTTCATCCCTGGGATGCAAGGCTGGTTCAACATACGCAAATCAATAAATGTAATCCAGCATATAAACAGAACCAAAGACAAAAACCACCTGATTATCTCAATAGATGGAGAAAAGGCCTTTGACAAAATTCAACAACCCTTCATGCTAAAAACTCTCAATAAATTAGGTATTGATGGGACGTATCTCAAAATAATAAGAGCTATCTACGACAAACCCACAGCCAATATCATACTGAATGGGCAAAAACTGGAAGCATTCCCTCTGAAAGCTGGCACAAGACAGGGATGCCCTCTCTCACCACTCCTATTCAACATAGTGCTGGAAGTTCTGGCCAGAGCAATCAGGCAGGAGAAGGAAATAAAGGGTATTCAATTAGGAAAAGAGGAAGTCAAATTGTCCGTTTGCAGATGACATGATTGTATATCTAGAAAACCCCATTGTCTCAGCCCAAAATCTCCTTAAGCCGATAAGCAACTTCAGCAAAGTCTCAGGATACAAAATCAATGTACAAAAATCACAAGCATTCTTGTACAACAATCACAGACAAACAGAGAGCCAAATCATGAGTGAACTCCCATTCACAATTGCTTCAAAGAGAATAAAATACCTAGGAATCCAACTTACAAGGGATGTGAAGGACCTCTTCAAGGAGAACTACAAACCACTGCTCAATGAAATAAAAGAGGATACAAACAAATGGAAGAACATTCCATGCTCATGGATAGGAAGAATCAATATCGTGAAAATGGCCATACTGTCCAAGGTAATTTATAGATTCAATGCCATCCCCATCAAGCTACCAATGACTTTCTTCACAGAATTGGAAAAAACTACTTTAAAGTTCATATGGAACCAAAAAAGACCCTGCATCGCCAAGTCAATCCTAAGCCAAAAGAACAAAGCTGGAGGCATCACGCTACCTGACTTCAAACTGTACTACAAGGCTACAGTAACGAAAACAGCATGGTACTGGTACCACAACACAGACATAGATCAATGGAACAGAACAGAGCCCTCAGAAATGATGCCGCATATCTACAACTATCTGATCTTTGACAAACCTGACAAAAACAAGAAATGGGGAAAGGATTCCCTATTTAATAAATGGTGCTGGGAAAACTGGCTAGCCATACGTAGAAAGCTGAAACTGGATCCCTTCCTTACACCTTATACAAAAATTAATTCAAGATGGATTAAAGACTTAAATGTTAGACCTAAAACCATTAAAATCCTACAAGAAAACCTAGGCAATACCATTCAGGACATAGGCGTGGGCAAGGACTTCATGTCTAAAACACCAAAAGCAATGGCAACAAAAGCCAAAATTGACAAATGGGATCTCATTAAACTAAAGAGCTTCTGCACAGCAAAAGAAACTACCATCAGAGTGAACAGGCAACCTACAGAATGGGAGAAAATTTTTGCAACATACTCATCTGACAAAGGGCTAATATCCAGAATCTACAATGAACTCAAACAAATTTACAAGAAAAAAACAAACAACCCCATCAAAAAGTAGGCCAAGGACATGAACAGACACTTCTCAAAAGAAGACATTTATGCAGCCAAAAAACACATGAAGAAATGCTCATCATCACTGGCCATCAGAGAAATGCAAATCAAAACCACAGTGACATACCATCTCACACCAGTTAGAATGGCTATCATTAAAAAATCAGGAAACAACAGGTGCTGGAGAGGATGTGGAGAAATAGGAACACTTTTACACTGTTGGTGGGAATGTAAACTAGTTCAACCATTGTGGAAGTCAGTGTGGCGATTCCTCAGGGATCTAGAACTAGAAATACCATTTGACCCAGCCATCCCATTACTGGGTATATACCCAAAGGACTATAAATCGTGCTGCTATAAAGACATATGCACACGTATGTTTATTGCGGCACTATTCACAATAGCAAAGAGTTGGAACCAACCCAAATGTCCAACAACGATAGACTGGATTAAGAAAATGTGGCACATATACACCATGGAATACTATGCAGCCATAAAAAATGATGAGTTCATGTCCTTTCTAGGGACATGGATGAAACTGGAAACCATCATTCTCAGTAAACTATCGCAAGGCCAAAAAACCAAACACCGCATGTTCTCACTCATAGTTGGGAATTGAACAATGAGAACTCACGGACACAGGAAGGGGAACATCACACTCCGGGGACTGTTGTGGGGTTGGGGGAGGGGGGAGGGACAGCATTAGGAGATATACCTAATGCTAAATGACGAGTTAATGGGTGCAGGAAATCAACATGGCACATGGATACATATGTGACAAACCTGCACATTGTGCACATGTACCCTAAAACCTAAAGTATAATAAAAAAAAAGAATAAATTTCCTCCAAATTGTTTTATTTTATTTTACCTTTCCACAGTCATTCCCATATTTCTTTATGTCCAACTAATCCATATTTCATGGAATGAATTAACCCTGCATCTGGCTGAATCCCAATTAAACCTTTCCTCTCTTCCCATTGATATGTTCAGGAAACCAACCCTGTTCCCCACTGTAACATTCCCATATATTATGCCTTAGGCCATCCCACATAAAGTAGATGTTGTGAGTCAGACACAAGGGAAAACAGAACCCAAGGAGGTAAAGGCAAAGAGATGATTTTAAGTAATTCTGAAAAATGTTAACTGTACCTCTAAAGCACTAAAAATCTTTTCCTGAGATTTAGCCGTATAAACACAAATCTAGGCATGAAATAGTATGCATAGTATTCATATGTTTAAAATACAATTCAACTCTAATATTCACCAATTTTGGAGATATTATAAATAACATAAAAGAAACAATTGACACTTGGCATTTGAATTTAGTATCTGTGGTTTAGATTATTTGGGAATGACCATGAATGCCACCAGGAAGTATTAATTTATACCTTGGGTAAGAATGTCTACCCTTCATTATGGTGTTTAGAGTAATAAGTAAACGTATGTCAGCACTTAGCACTCAAAGCAGATGTGCAAGGCACCTCTCTAGTAAAAGATCTAATTATTTTACTGGTATTCTTTTTTCTATTAGTGAAATTCCACATCTGAATTAAAAGCATTCTTGATTTGAGAAATTATAACAATCTTCAGGGTTATTCCTCAGCCTGGTATAGGCTTACAGACAATTTGCATAGTCTTAGGATTAAACAATAATTCTTCAAACTTTTAATATTACAGGTTTCTGATTATTTAATCATTCTTTCATGCACAAAGCTTGACATAACAGTATTTTGGAAAAGAAAGTAAAAGAGTTAGTGAAAAGGCTCCCAGAGGGAAACAATTAGTAAACATGGATTTTTACCTCCTTTTTTTCCTTTTGTATCAACTCTAGAGGGTGGAAGTTCTGAGAATAAGTGAACCTTCAGAAACTGCCATTTCTACACATCCAGGGAAAACTTGATAGCATTTCACTCGGGGCATTCAATTTATCTCTTATCTCCACAACACAAACAAGATAAAGGAGAGGATGTCTCAATGGCAGATTCAGTCTAATTTACAACAATGGTATATCAACTGCAAGCAATGGGAGAAGAAAGACTAAGTTAACAGTGCAGGTGGCATCTGTAAGCCTTAGAGCTTTGATAGAATTTCAATAGGCTGGACATATTCTATAGTCAAGACTAAACAAACACTAAAGACCAAACAAACACTAAAACTAAAACAAACAAAAACCTGAAACGTTTGCCAACGATTAAAAATGTGTCTTTCATAGAGGGATAAAGGGAAGGGAAGGGTTAAAAAGGTGAGAATAAAGTTCTGGTAATAACTGATAAGCAGGAGAATGAGGTTAAATAAAAGAGTAAATTCCTGGATGCCATGTACATTTTTTTCCTGTTCTGAAATAGAGAGTGCTTTGAGTTTAAGATGAGGACAATACCTTATCCCTCTGTATGCAAAAGCTTGTTTGAAACAAAAGGCCCTCCCTCTTCCTGCTGGATGCCATTCTAAGAGACAGTATTTCTTTATGCTGTGCTTGTGCATTAGGCTCAGCTGGCGGAGGTCATGTCTGAATGGTAATAGAAGGAATATCAGCTTGAACTGCTATTCAAGGAAGGATAGCTCTTCTTCCAGCTCATCTCACTCTGTCTTATCTCCACTTACAATTTGCTGGCTGCTAAAAATGCTCGTATCTGGTCTTTAAAAACATTCTTTACTCTCGTAGGCATCTTAAGGAATAAGATTAGTCCCAGTTTCGCCAGAGATGAACTCTCTGCCTCATTATCCAGCTGCAGAAAATCCGTAAGAACTCAATGAAGCTGAGTTTATCAGTCTTCATCCACCGGCTTTATCACATTTTTAGGGCTCTGATGTGTCTGGGCCTTCTAGTCTTTTCCCCTTCCGTTTTCAGCCTATCAAGTCAATGTGGTTTCATTTTCAGGCACACAACTTTGACACATTCTCTGTGCTTGATTAACTTGTGGTTGGAAATAGGTGTAAGAGTTGAAGATTGCATAAGTGCACACTTGCTGTTTCTACACTAAAGACCTTGGCACTGAGTTCCAGGTTTGAACTGGTGATCATAATTTAGCCAATCCTGAGAAAAGAGGTTCAGGTCTGACAAATCTGCCTTACTTAGAGTACTCGCTGTTCTCACTGTCAGTGATACTGGAATTTTTAGTCAAGATTCTGAGAGGCTTCCATCATCCTGGACTTTAAGGGATGGTTATGAGCTTGGGGACCCCACAGGCAACACAACCTAACTAAGGTCTTAGCAGTTTGGAACTACTTTTTTTTTTTTTTTTTTTTAGATGGAGTCTCACTCTATTACGCAGGCTGGAGTACAGTGATATAATCTCAGCTCACTGCAACCTCCACGTCCTGGGTTCAAGCGATTCTCCTGCCTTAGCCTCCCAAGTAGCTTGGGATTACAGGCACATGGTACCACACCCGGCTAATTTTTTGTATGTTTAGTAGAGATGGGGTTTTGCCATGATGGCCAGGCTGGTCTCAAACTCTTGACCTCAAGTGATCCACCTTTCTCAGCCTCCCAAAGTGCTGGGATTACAGGCGTGAGCCACTGCGCCTGGCCATCTTTAGTTACTTTTAACGTTAATAACAGCTCAAGATTTATCACATACTTAACAATCTATAGAGACAGAATTTTTAAACAGATTGACTGTACATATTGTCCTAAATTATTATACTTACATACAATAAATGGAATGGAGAATCCTTATCTAAAATCTAAAGTGCTCATAAGCATTTTGACAAATTTTTCTTATTGGGGGAGGCTTTCTCTCTAAATGTGAAAAAAATGTGTAAGAACCAAACTGTTTGGTTCATATCAGAGCTTTGGAAAAAGCAACAAGTATATTGGCAGATTATTTTCAGTAGCATTAGCATAATCTAATTAACAATAAAAATACTTGCATTTACTGGTATTCCCTAATATTTAAACAGGTATGGTTAAATGACCTCATCCAGCAGGATTTTAAAAGAGATCATATTTGAAGGTGTCCAGTGAAAGCAGCGATGAGGGATAACTTTATTATTATATTATTAATTTGGGGGTTATTTCTCCCTTCCTTCCTTCGTTCCTTCTTTCGTTCCTTCCTTCCTTTCTTCTTCCTTCCTTCCTTCCTTTCTTCTTTCTGTCTCTCTCTCTTTTTAACTAATCAAAAGAGAGCTAAGTATTGGGTTATTTCATTTGGATCTTATGGGTTCATAGGAATGTTCTTTGTAGAGGCAATGAAGAGTTTGCTTTTTTGGCTGGGATGATAAATTATTGAAGTTTCCAAGCCAAAATTATATTCTTTAACCTTCAGTGGTAAAATTCTATAAGGGATTAAATAGATTCAAAGTAATTTTCCAAGTTAGAAGGACTTTTACAAAATTTGTAGAGGCCCTCATTCATGGAAACATGGTAAGGTCTTCCGCGTGGGCCACCATAAAATGTGCCTCCAAAACTTTCACAATAGAGTCTCAACTCTTCTCCCATAGGTCTTTGCATTAGTCAGGGTTCTCTAGCAGGAAGAACAAATAGGATAGATGTACATATGAAAGGGAGTTTATTAAGGAAAATTGACTCACACAATCACAAGGTAAAGTCTCACAATAGGCTGTCTGCAAGTTGAGGTGCAAGGAAGCCAGTGGTGATCAGTCTGAGTCCCAAAACCTCAAAAGTAGGGAAGCCGACAGTGCAGCTTTCAGTCTGTGGCCAAAGGCCCAAAAGCCCCGGGGCAAACCACTGGTGTAAGTCCAAAAGTCCAAAAGCTGAAGAAGTTGGAGTGTGATGTTTGAGGGCAGGAAGAGTCTAGCACAGGAGAAAGATGAAGGCTGGAATACTCAGCAAGTCTGCTCTTCCATCTTCTCCTGCCTGTTTTATTATAGCTGCATTGGCAGCTGATTAGATGATGCCCACCCAGATTGAGGGTAGGTCTACCTCTCCCAGTCCACTGACTCAAATGTTAATCTCCTTTGGCAACACTCTCACAGACGCATCCAGGAATAATACTTTGCATCCTTCAATCCAGTCAAGTTGACACTCAATATTAACCATCACAGTCTGAAACCTGAAGAATTTGAAATTTACTTTCATCTATACACAGAATGTCAAAAACCTAAACACTCATCAGAGAATTCAACAACAAAAGAGTAGAGATTCAGCAATTTTGTCAGAAGCTTGCTTGAAAATATTTAAGATTTGAGCATTAGCAAAACATGTTCACTATCCAATCCTCAAAAGATTTCTGGCCCCATTCCTTTAATTATCATCAAAAAGCAACCTACTTGAGCCATAGTTTCTTAGTTTTCTGAAAAAAAGTATCTTCCCTTTGGACTCAATATTATGTCTTTAGCTTTTAAATAGGGTCAATATAGGAAAGATCCATTTTGAGAACATTTCTGTAGCTTTGGTAAAACCATTTTTTCACTGTTACTCAGTGTCCTTTATATACAGATCTGTGTGATAAATTCTCCATAGAATTTTGTGTCAAGAAGTGTTTCTCTCCCTAGATTAATACTGGCCTTCATTTTTATCAAATATTTTATAACTTTGATCAAATATTCTTCATCCCTTCTTAATTTTAACAGAAATCTCAAGTTAACTTAAACTTGTATTGGCGTTATTGACTAATTTCAGGGATCTAGTTACTTATATTTTCTTCTCTTTCTTATCAATTTCTAATTAATCTTTTTTATTGTTAAGCTTTGGTCTAACATCTAAATTATATCAATTCTTTTTGAAATAGATGAAGTATAAGTATAGTGACCATATACTCTGTTTTTTTTCAGGGACATTTTGATTTCAAGTGGCTTTATTCTTTTACTCAAAGAAGATTAGTTGAAATCAAATGATATGCTTCCACGTGTCTTTGTAAAAGTTTCATGAAAATAAATTCACTGGCCATTGGAAATTGGAAAAACTCTGGATCCCAATTTTGGGCTGAGAGAATATTGTCACAAAGCTTTATATCATAAATAAGCCCAGCCTTACTCCAGTACTCCAGACCCATACTTCCACTGACCATTAGCCATCTTCACTTAGGTGTTCCCCACAGACCTCAAACTCAACATATCCTTCCCATTAAACCTCGTGCTTTTTCCTAAGCTTTCCATACCTTGGCTAGTGACTAATAATTCAAGCAATTTCCTTCACTCCTCCACCCCATTCAAATTAACCATCAACTTTATTGATTTGATCTTTTAAATGACTAATTTATTGCCTCCTCTTGGTTTCTCCCTTCGCCATCCTAGTTTATTATTTATCCCTGGACCCTTCATAATCTTCCCAACTATCCTCACCTACTTTTCCAATCTCATCTTGATCCTATCATCTGAGTTTTCTTTCTAACATTAAAATCTGATTATGCTACTTTCATTTTAAAAAAAGAGTAGCTTTTGAGTTATCTACAGAAAAATTCAATTTATATAATCATGACATACATAGGTGTTGTCTCTGACCGCAATACCACCAGCTCCTCCTGTAACCCAAATGTTGTAGCCTTTCACACCCCCACTTCCCTCCCCTGTCATAGCACAACTCTCTTCAATGTCCACCTTCCTCTGGTAGGTCTGGGAAAAGCTGAAGGGGAGCCGGTGCATATGGGGGTCCGCTTTTCTGCTACCACCAGCTCCTACCTGCTGCTCTCAGGTCTGGCTCAAACCTTCACCTGTTTCCCTAAGGATCATAGAATTCTTGAACAACCATCTCCCTCAACTGCTGTCGCCTTTGCAAAGTAGACCTCAGTAGAAGGGTAATTCCAAGGGTAATTCTTTTCCATGTCTTATACTCAAATTTCCCATGGACCCTTTTTCATGAGGCTTTTACATATGACTGACTTGTATGCAAGGTTTGAAGATATTGAGAGACAATATACAGAACAATTTGGAACAGGGAACAGCTTAATATTAAAAATATCACATGAGGCAGGGCATGGAGGCTCACGCCTATAATCCTAGCACTTTGGGAGGCTGAGCCGGGTGGATCACTTGAGGTTGTGAGTTCAAGACCAGACTAGCCAACATGGTGAAACACTATTTTTAGTAGTAGTAGGTTACTACTACTTAAAAAAAAAAATCTGGGCATGGTGTGTGTTGTGCCTGTATTCCCAGCTACTCAGGAGGCTGATGGATGAGAATTGCTTGAACTGGGAAGCGGAGGTTGCAGTGAACCAAGATTGCACTACTCCACTCCAGCCTGGGCGACAGAACAAGACTCTATGTCAAAAAAAAAAAAAAAAAGTCACATCACAGATCTTCAAAGTCCTTCAACCATCTTTGCAACTGAGAATTTCTCAGCAAGCACACCTTTCCTTCTTAAGCCTCCACCCACAGCCACCTTCTTGAGCCCTCTGCCTCTGTTCTTTTCTCTCTGCTGTCCTCTTTTCTCCCTAGTTGCCTGTGCCCAACTCTCAAATTCTTCATTATTTCTCATATAGAGTAATGGGTTGTACTTTCCACTCACTCTCTGTGACCCCAAACTAGGCCACAGCTTTCTCTTTATTTATTATTATTATTATTATTTTACTAAAATAAAGGGACCGTGTACTTTGGCAGAGACATTTGCCATTCCACTTTTTCTCTTTACCATACACAGATTATATTCCTAGCCTGGGCTTCTCTCTCTACTACTTTCTGTAAGCCAAAGAGGAGCAATTTTTTTTTTTTAAATTCACCACCTTTCTAAAACAGGTGCACAATGATCATTTTGTTCCCGTACAGATTCGATCTTAAGATATGTGTGAATTCCTTTCTAAGTTTTATGAGTTTTCCCTTCAACATTCTCACAAGAAGAAGTGCTTATTTGTTATCTATTAACACTTTTTGGGGCCAGTTTCCAATTTCCCTTCTAGCATCTTTTTTTTTTTTTTAAAACCTGGTATTACAGTGCTCTACAAATATCTTTTATGGAGCTTTATCACATCATATTTTAGCTTTTTATTGCTGTTTCCTAGGTAAAATTTTTCATTACTTACTTACTCCTTGTTTCGTTGGACTGTCTCCATAGATCAATAGATCTTGTCAGAAATGTTTCCACCTACCAAGTGGCTCACGGACAGACTTTGTGAATATGACCAAATACAGAGAGGAGGAGAAAGAGGAAGTTCAATTTGTGAGTAAAAAGCTACAAAGTGGGTCCACTGTTATAAAATAAAATGATTCCTTTTAAAAGACTGGTATGGTTTAGTATAGTGAGAAAAAATAGCCATTATTATACTAAATTGTTCTTCTACTGCAACTGGATAGAGGTCAACAACAACAACAAAAACTTCCCAGAATCTTATAGGCCTTTTAACAAATTTGAATGTTTTTATTGTTAAACAGATATTTATTTTTCCTCCGATGCATATAATGACACAAAACCTAAACTCGTAAAAACCCCAAAAGAAAAGGAAGGAAAATGGATGAAGTACAGTTCAGCACAAATAATGCCATCTCGCTTCCACATGAATTATTCATGGTAGCTATTTATATAGTGTAATTCCTATACTTACCTGACAATATGCTGACAGGTTCTTCTTTCTACTCTATTTTCCTCAGTAGGCTTATTCAAGTCTGAAAAGAAAGGTAAGAGAACAGCGGACTCTCTCTCTTCTTAGAAAGTACTTGGATTATGTCTCAGTTGTAGAAAAATATATTAAGATATTATATTTACAGGAATCAGTCTCATTTTTGTGGCTCCTTTAAAAGATGAGAGCATAAATGTAAGTAAAGGAAAAACTGGGTCCTCCCACCTTTCTTCATGATTTCATGAATCACTGAATCCTAGGCCTGGAAGGGACCTTGAGAGCCTCCTTCCTACCCCTACCCTCAGCATGAAGACATGAGCTGTTCAGAGGAGAACCAATCCCATTTTTCTGGTCTCACTGAGAAGGTCCCACATCGTCCCTTGTCACTCACTCCAGTGTAACAATCCTGACATCAGAATAGTCTTCCTGATGGATAACTGAGTTCTTCAGGTTGCTTTCTTATCCCCTTATATTAACCTGGGGAGGTCAAGATAATTAACTCATACTTTACTATTTTCTCTAATTAGGCATTATTTTATTTTGTTTCCTCATTTCAAAGTTTTTCACTGTCATAGCATAGTTAAGCATATGGACTTAACACCATATACTAGCTGTGTGACCTTGGGGAAATATTTTAACCTCTCTACACTTCAATGTCATCATCAATAAAATGGAGGTAACAAAACTACCTACCTCGTAGGGATCTTAGGAAGATTAAGTTAAATGAGTTAATATTTGTAAATTCCGTGACTCAGTGCTGACGTATACTGTTACATAAATGTTTGCTAAAAAATTTAAAGCATATTTAGAAAAAAGGAAAGACAAATTTAGAACATATAACAAAATACAAAAAAGTTATCAATAATTTTACTGCAGAGATAACACTGTTTATATTTCAATATGTTTCTGTCTGGTCTTATGTATATATAAATGACATATATAGCACATAATTGGGATGATGCTATATTTGAGAGAAAGCTCTGCATCATCAGCTACTTCACTTAATGTTACTTTATAAACATTTCTCCAGATTCTTAAAAATCTTTGTAAATTATGTTTAGTGGTTGTACAGCAATCCAGTTTATGGGCCTACACCATCAGCATATCTCCCTGTTGTTGAGATATGAGGTTTTTTTGGTATTTCCTTTTTTTAGCTAATTCAGTGATAACTGTCTTTATAAATAAACTTTTATCCATCTTTTTGAATATTTCTATTCTAAATTTCCTTGAAGCAGGATGCTGGGAGAAAGGATACCTTGAAGATTCCAGATCCATACTGTTAAATTATGTTCCAGTAAGAAATGTATTAATTGATGCTCCTAAAAGTAATGTATGAGGTATCATCTTTCATAGCAACATTAAATGTTGCTTTAAAAAAAGAAACATAATTTCCATTTTAACGGTAAAAAACTACCATATTTTACCATAGTTTAATATTTTAATTTGAATTTTTGATTCCTGGTTAGAGTGAATATTTCTATTAACTATTATATACCAATTATTGAGTGTATATTAGCTACTGTAAACTAGTACATTTTTATTAAGTCACGCCTTAGCATTTGGCTCTCCAAGTGGAATTCATTGTTCTTTTATGTTTTCCTTTGGGTCATGTTTTCTAACTTTAATTGACTTGTGATTTTCCTTTAGAGAGTTTTTTCTTCCTTGGGTTATTTTCCTATACTGGAAACCAAGGTAAGAGGCTGTGTTGGCATTGGGGCCCAACTGACTTGTATGTGGCATAATGGGATGTTCCCATCTTTGCAAGTCAGGAAAAACCATCAAGTGACTAGCATGAGTTAGTATTGATCTGGGTTCTGTGGAGATAAGAGAGGGTCCTTACTCTCCTAGAGTTTTAAAGTCTAGTTGGAAAGAAATGACCAATGCTTGAAACAATTAGTGATCAATTAAGGCAGCCTATACTGAGTGACTTGTGGAATACATACAAAGTGCTACAGCCATTTAAAGAAGGGAGAGATCAATGATAATGTGACTAATCATAATCCATGAGGTTGGCCTTGGCGGAGGGAAGGGCAAGCAGTTTGGGTGAAAAGAACTACCTAAGTAAATGGCAGTGTATCATAGATGAAAAGAGCATGAATTTTTGTGTCAGATCTGGGTGGGAAGCCTCAGCTACACCACTTGGTAACTTTAACCTCAAGCAAGTGTACTAAGTGGATTTTAATCCCAATTCTGCCACTTATGAGCTGTGTGACCTTGGGGAAATAATTTCTATGATAAGTCTAACTTTGCTCATGCATAACATAAGGATAATAAAAGGACCTGCCTCACAGGATTGTCATGGGGATTCAATGAAAAAATGTGAGAACTCGGGCCTGGCACATTATAAGCACTCAATAGTGTTAGCTTTTATTATTAACCTATGTAAGCATCAATAAGTAAGTTACTTATTAATATGATATAGTAATGATTCTCCACTATGTTAGATAACTATGGATATTTTGATTGAGAATTGGGCAAATTTGGCACTGAAAAGGAATGGAAGAGACTGGAACTGGAAGTTTTCCTCCAAATCATGATACACATATTAAATTTGGGAGTGCAGTGCTCAGCTCTGCACTCTGGTCAGTTATTATTCATTGGAGCACACACCCACAGACCTGTTTCCTTCCATTTAGCTTGAGAGCCTGATTTTTCTCTGCAAGGCTCAAAGTCAGCTCTGATTTTTTAAAGATCAAATTCAACACTCTCATCAATATATCCTAAAAAAAGATAGTTAACATTCCTAAAATAGGAATTAAAATAGATATATAATTAAAATACTAATTAAGTAAAGAGGTACTATATTAGCAACGCTAAAGAAAATAGAAGGATTTAGAAAAATCAAAATACTGAGAGTGAAGGTTTTAAAATATGTATGCATTCCTTCTTGACATTCCTCCCCTAAAATGGTGGAGCCTAGTTTCACTATCCTGGACTGTGGGCTGGAGTTAGTGACTATTTTAACGTATAGGATGAGGTGGAAGTGACAGTGTTTGACTTCCAAAACTGGGCCATAAAATCCTTTGCAGCTTCCTGTCTGTCTTGGGTCCCTCTCCTCAGGGGACCCAGCAGCCTTGTTTGGAGGAAACTCAAGAAGACCTAAGGAGAGGTCCAAGTAGTAAGGAATCAAATCAAGACCTCCTGCCAACAGCCGGCACAAACTTGTCAGCCATGTGAGTGAGTAATTTTGGAATAGAATCCTCCAGTCGCAGGCAAGCCTTAAAATGCCCGTAACCCTAGCCAACAGCGTGACTGAAACCTTATGAGAAAACCCTGAGCCAAAACCACACAGTTAAGCTGGTCCCAAATTCCTGACCAACAGAAAACTGTGTGATAATAAAAGTTTAATTTTTAGACTACACTTTGGGGTAATGTATTATGCAGCCATATATGACTTATACACCAAATGTGATCTAAACTGAGATTTTACCATGAGATACTTAACCTAATTCACTTGAGGAAAAAAGAAGGCAAAGCTCATAGTGAACTAGAGGGAGATTTTGATATGTAGAAATGAAGAAAATAAGTAGAAAAGCAAACATTAAATAGGAAATTAACTACAAGCAGGTCATACCTTGTGGAACAGACTGGTTAACTGTTCAAACCCATTTCTTCTTTCTCCCAGATATACTGCTGGACTACATTTCCCAGCCTCCCTTGCAGCTGGATGTGGCAATAATACCAAGTGCTAACCAACTGGACTGAAAATCTCTCACAAAATCTCCAATGCTGTACCTTTTTCTGTCTGCCAGCTAGTTGTTAACAACCAGAGTAATCTTGGAAGATGACAGAGCCTTTAACAGCCTAAGGTTTTCAATAATAGTGAAGCAGACAGCCCCCCAAACCAGGCTGCTGGAGGATTTACGCCTTCAATGTGGCTTCTGTAAGTTCTTAGGCAGCTTCATCCAGCCACCAGATTGAGAAGAGAAGTGCATAAAGCCATGCTGGTTTCTTAACCACTAGAGCCAGGAGGTAACTCACGTCACTTTGCTCACATTCCTTTGGTGCAAATTAGCCATTTGGACCTACCTAAGTGGAAAGAGAACTGGGAAATGCAACCCTTGTTTAGGCTGCTGTTCTCTAGCAAAAACTCTACACAAAGTAAATGGGCAGGGATCTTTGGCAGATGTGCCATAGTCTCTCCCTTCCTTTAATTTTTTTTTTTTTTTTTTCTGTAGAGACCAGGTCTCACTACGTTGCCCAGGCAGGTCTCCAACTCCTGGCCTTAAGCGATCCTCTTGCCTCAGCCTCCCAAAGTGTTGTGATTACAGGTGTGAGCCACAACACTTGGCTAGTCTATCCTTTCTTACACATGAAGACTCAACTCCCAAGGAGGAAGACTAAAGGACCCATCCAGATCATGCCTCCAGCTCCAAATCCAAGACCTCCAAAATGTACATAGTATTCTCGTAAAGTTGCCAGATGTTGTGATCTGGCAAACTATAAACAGAAGATATGTTACACCTCATACAAAACATATAATAATGGAACAGGGACATGATAACCGTAAGAAACAATCTGACATAATCATTGTTTCATCAGAATGCTGAAACTCTGTCAGTCAGGCATTGTGCTATATTTCTGCCCTGTGGGTGGGTAAATTCCTTGGATATGCCCTGTCCTTCTTTCTGGAAGGAATCACTTGTCCATTGTTTCCAAGGCCCCTCATTCAAGGCCCTAGGAGTTTCTTCCTTTTCTTTTATCTATGGCCACATCTAAAATAAATATTCAGGAACATGCCCTCTTTGGGGGCTGTTCTAGCACATTTTCTAGCCTGTTTCCTACTGCTACAAGTTTGGGGACTCAAGTGTTGTTTATTAAGGCTCAAATAGTCTAAGGCTCACGGGTTCTTTGGCAATGTATTTCCCTTACAAACTTAGGCTTTTGTGTTACTTGCTTCCCATCAGTTCCGTGTGCCAATAACCATATTAAAATTTTCCTGCCTCCAGCCTGACTTGTTTCTTTGTTTCCTGACCCATGGCTTCTCTTTTTCAGCTCAACGATGCTCTTTTGAGATTATAAAAAACAGCTTTGATCTTATAATGCTCTTTGACATAAGACAGCATCACTACTGAACTTTTATCACTCAAAGTCTCTTTCAGCTTCATATTTTACTGTTTAGGGTCTAGGCTCTGTCTCTCCTAGCCCCCTTACATTCTGTTCACAACCAAGAAATTCTTTCCTGAGCTCATCATTTGTATAAGGTATGGCTGAAGGCTAGGGGTTCTACCCTCTTCCTGCTCTGGTACCCTGATTTCCCTCCTGTGGATCCACTCAGCAGCAGGGGGCATCACTGATTATGCCATTTCAGTATCAGGAGAAAATGAGTTCAATTTTTAACAACTGTTCTTAATGTCATTTGTATTCCAGAACAGTTACTTTTGCTAATTTGGCAGATGTGGACAAGGTTCAATAAAATTCAAAGATAAATATAAACACATGAACTCTGTGGTCTGGATAAATGGCAATGAAGAACAGTCTTTTGTCAGAGTGCTCATTGATAGAATCTTTTAAGTTTTAACACTATGAATGTTAAAAACAATTCAACCAAATGACAGGATTTTGTTGGGTTTTGGTGTGGTAAAAGCTATTTTGTTTAAAAGATAATTACGCTGGGCACCATGGCTCACACCTGTAATCCCAACACTTTGGGCAGCCAAGGCAGGCAGATCACTTGAGGTAAGGAGGTTGAGACCAGCCTGGCTAACATGGTGAAACTGTGTCTCTACTAAAAATACAAAAATTAGCCAAGTGTGGTGGCAGGTGACTGTAATCCCAGCTACTGGGGAGGCTGAGGCAGAAAATTGTTTGAACCCAAGAGGCTGAGGTTGCAGTGAGCCAAGATCACACCAGTGCACTCCAGCCTGGGCAAGAGTGAGATTCTGTCTTAAAACAAAAGATAATTAAATATTAATCTTTTGCCACATGGCATGCTGATGATTGGAGTTATGACTACTCAAGGTCTGGAAGATTGTAGTACAAGATATTTACATACCATACTCCACAATTAAACAAAAGACTGTTTTCCAAATTGTTTTTCCATTCATGAAGGGAGATGTAAATTTCTTTCTTGGAGGGATGTATTTATGATGGTGGAAGTAAGAGACATCCAAATAAGCAGTTTCCACATGATGATGATCATGATGATGATGATGAAGGAAGGGAGGAGAGACAGAGGGAGTGGGAAAAAGGAGGAAGAGGAAATTAAGAAGGGAAAGGAGGATGAGGAAGAGAAAGAAGCATAAGGAAAAAAATATTATGTTTTATCATGATGATCAGTAATCATCTGACAATTGGCCCAATTCAGTTTTTCATCAGCCAATAAATCAACATGAACATATAGGATCCCAAGTACCTACAAAAACTCATATTCTGCAGTTACAAAGAACCTCACTTAAGATAATGGTAGCTGTTATGATGGAATACCAGAAAAGGATTTGTTTTCATTTTTCTCTAACTTTTCTTATTTATGTTCTATCAGAGTCTTGCAAGGCAAACAGTATTATTCTCATTTTACAGATGAAGAAACTTGGCTCAGATGTCATTACAAGAGTAGAGGAGCAGGCATTCAAACTTCAGGTCATCTGTCTCCATGGTTCTGAAGCCTTTATTATTCGATGTGTTGTGGAGATTATGCAAGACACTGCACATGAACGCAGAATGCCTGGCACATAGTAAGCACTCAAATGTGACTTTCTCTCCGTCCCTGGATCCCTCACTGGAGACTAGATAAACTCTATGTTCACTGTTGTGCACACAGAAAGAGTAACTACATTTTCTTTTCAATTCCAACGAAAAGTGTCAGCATGAGCTTACTTGAACCTCATTAGGGGTAAGAAGTAGGATGGCTGTGAGTTGATAGTTTTGACATATATTTTGATAAATCACTATATTACCTAAAAGCAAAATAGTGATATGATTTCTTTATAGGAAGGATTCCTTATTTCTCAGATCACAAGCCTGCTATTTTCTTTAGTTTATAAAATGATAAGCATAAAATAAAATAGCTAGTATAAATTGATGTTTTTATAAGGGTCATATTCCTTCTAAACTTGAGTAAGTATGTAATTTTAGTGAAGGAGTCCCAGATTTTAATTCTTTTCCTACTGCTTATTAGTTATATAACTTTGGCCAGTTATTTGACATTCTCCATGGCTTCAGCTTTTCATTTGTAAAATGCAGATAACACTTGCCTTGCAGAGTTGCTGAGAGAATTAAATGAGGTGAGGTATAAATTCAATAATACATAGTAAGGACCCAAGAAAGTAAGCACTTCCTCCTGTCCATGAGTTGAAAGGACGAATGTTGGCCTAATCTCCTTTTTATGATTAAAGAATACAATAAAATCATATAGGTAATATTAAAGTATAATTGTGACAATTTCTTTTTAAGCATTTAATAAAGATCTACTAAATTTGCCTTCTCTGGAGATCTTTAGCATTTTTGGCCCCCAGTATAAATGTATTAATATTAAATTGATCAAGTGATCATTAGAGAAGATGAGAATATTTATGTTCATTGATACATACTCTGCTTGAACAAAACAAAGACCTTAGAAATTATGGTAGTCATTAGCGTCATTTGCCAAACAGTCCCAACTCTCCTCATTTCAGGGCTCATGATGGAACTGCATTTCCTGGCTTAAGTGGGACTATATGACTAGTCCTGACTAAGTACATGTTGACCTGGTGCAGTGTCTCTTTGAGACCTTTCAGACTCTTTTCCCCTCTACCTTGGCAACCAGGGACATGTAAAAAGGTGGCTGCATCAGACTGGGTCCCCTTGACTGCTGACCTGCAAGAGTCATATAGCGAGAGGCTGTGGAATTGTAACAGCATCACTTAGCTTATTCCGAATGATCAGAGGTGATTAACAAAACCCAAAAGAACTTCTAGAAAAAAATATACCTAAAGAAGTAGACTTTCTTCCTATAAAGGATGTAGATAAGAATCTTGATCCAATTTTTATTCAAAATAGATGGAGCAAGATATGGGGCCTCACTCCCAAATGTCTCTTTAGAGTTTTTGACCTTGACAGCACTTATATATAATAAGGATAAAATTCCAGTTAATAATATAAATTGTGATACATTCTTCAAATGAAAATGGAGATCAAAATTAGATTACAAGAAGATTAAAAGCAGGCGCATAAGTTAGTTTCATATTTGTTTCTCACCTAAACGCTGTCTAGACACTCAGATAAGTGTTTTTGAAAAATATTTATTCATGTATTTTTCCATATCATAAAATGTATACTCTAAGTTTAATACTGAGTAATTTAGAGAAACCCAAATAACTTGGACTATTTCCTATAAAACAACAAAAAATAAGGCACAGTCTACATTATATAGTGAAATGGTAGCAAGAAGAATGACAAACCTAAATTAGGGGTAAATATTCATTTTGCTTTTTTTGGACAAATAATTTCAAATATAATTTTAAAAGACCAAATCAGCATTACAGATTCCAAATTAAATTAAGGTTAATAAACACAATAAAGCATTTGAATAGTTTTATTTTAAAATGATATGACACACTTGCTATTAACATATAAGGCATCAAGTGCCCCAAGAAAGAGCTCATAACCTTATTAATTGCCCTTGAAAACATCAAAAAGCACATAATCAATGTCAAATTATTTTTGTTTGGCAAGAAAAGTAAAATTAAAAGCACGATGAGAACCACAGAGTACAAACTCTAAATACACAATATGTAATAATTCATTTTTCTTTCTTACATGATTATTTGTTTGGAGCCTGGCTAGGAAGCCTGAAGACGGCAGTGAAAAAATAGGGAGAGCTGTTCCTGAAACACAGGAGAGTTATCCAAATTTGAAACAAAGGAATATACTCCCCATAGTCCCTGAAATAAAATGACAATCCACGGCAAAATAATTTCCAAATATCTCACACTCTAATGAGCCTGAAATTGAGAAGTTAAAAAACAAATCAGTAAACATTTGTGGGAGGCTGAACAACCAAAACAGGTTTATAATAATTATGGCATCTCATTCTGAGGCTGATTCCAAATTCTTCATTCATGACTTGTTAAACACTTCTCTTCTTCTTAATGTCAACAGTAAGGCATGCCAAATTCCTATAATAAAATTATTCTAACAATAACTTTGGATATTAAAGCTGTATAACTATATAGTCCGAATGCACATAGACTTGAGTGCACATAAATCTGCACACAAACATAAACCACGAGTACACTCTTAAGTGTAAGCCACAGATTCTTGAAATCAGTTTTATGTGTTTAAAATAACATCTTGCTTTTTACAGTGTCAATGCACTACGCAGCCAAATTATTTCCCAAGACTTATAAAATTTGGGAGAAGATATTATAGAATATTACGAACCAAAAAATGATATAGCTAAAGATCAGCCAAAAGACAATGATATATTAATTCTCTTTCTTAAGTACTCTTTTAGACTAGGAAAAGCCAGTAAGAGTTCATTATAATCTTCTCATCATAGTCATTCTTTATGTCCAATTCTGGGAAAGGTTAAACCCATTACAGAGAACAGTAAGTATTGATAGTATTATATCTTGCTGTAATAGGTGAACCACTGGCAAAGGTTGTGAATCTTTTTTGTCAGACCACGTTTTTTTGATGGCATTAATTTCTGCAGTGAAATCTGACCTTCAGGTTGAAAAACTTTCTCCTAAGAGATATACATATAGAACACTTTTTTAACTTTAGACAATTAATCCAAGTAAAATTTTGCATACACCTACCACTGCACATGTGAAAGATGAAGACCAAAATGTTCACATGCTCCTGCCTAGAATTTTTGCTTGTTGGAAAGTGGTAAAAAAAAAAGTAGAGCCATTGGGTTCAGGCTTTTAATTCTCAATATTTAACTAGCATGGTGCTCAGTCACTCATTTAACAGGATTAAGTCACCCCTTATCCTGGGGGACTGAGGTAAAGGCACACATAAGTTTGGTAGTGCAGTCTCTTTTCAGAAGTTGTACTTTGAAGGGCATGTGCCAGCACTGGTCCAATTGGGCCCCTAAAACAAATAAGTATGAGGGAGATGGACTCATATTTTAAGCAGACAGCAAAGCACGTGATATCAAGGCAAGTAACTTGATAGAACAGAATCAAGGGTTATAGCAACCATGGCCTCCAAGAACTTCATGGTTCCAAGCAGTCTTGTCTTCCTCTGAACTATAAATCACCTACACAGTGGGGAGCATGAAGAAAAGCTGTTCTTTATATGAGGGGCCAGTACATCTTATTACGTGATCTGCTTTAAGAGCTCCCAATGGGTGGGAAGGACACACAGCACTGCAAAGAAAACTCTTTGCAAACTCTACCACTAACAGTTTAAGGTGCCCTAAAAAGAACTAGCTTATAAAGATATTAGGAGCCTGAAGTCATCCATCAGCAGCGTGTAGATCCCAGTAATAAAGAAGAAAGACAGCTTTCTTTCTGTAACTCACCCCATTGGGCCACACTGCTGAAAGACGAGCTGTCTTCTCATTGAGATTAGGAAGATGACTCTGAGTTTAGATTTCTAAAACCATGTAAATAAGCTAAAGAGCTAGAACCACTGAACTATGTTTTTCTCCTCTAGGACTAGCAACAAAAACTTTCATAGGTAACAACCAGCACCATGTTGAAGAGACAGATGGAAGGTCATAAATCTCCATGAAAGATGCAAGACCAACACCATGGGTATTGTATGCCCAATGTCTGTAGAATGTATCACCTGGTCTTGCCAAAGTACCTCTAGAGCCAAAAACACTCTTTGTCAGATTGGGAACAACAGGAAATAAAGCACATGGCTTTTCTTTGCCTGTGTTACCATTATTTTAAATTCAAGTAATCTTCATATTGAATTCAGGCACTGCCAGGATGGATAAGGGCTACATAAACCAAATACCCAGGGAAAGTCGATTAAGGCAAGTATCTGAATAATGTCACCACAGCCCAAAAGGAGTCATTCAGATGATTTTCTAAATCATGTAATGTGTAATGGTTTGCCCTCAGATAAGTAGAACCTTAAAACAGATGTGCTCTATATGTTAGCAGATTTAAATAATGTTGAAGTGTGCATTTACTTACCTCATTTCGATTTTAAATTTTAAAGGAAATTATAGAGTTCTAGGGAAAAGAAAGGAAATGTATTTTGATGTGTTAGGTCTTTTTCTTCCCCGTTGAATTTTTTTTTCCAAAATACCATTTTTCAAAATGTTACCTCTAGATCACATTCATATTATTTGGTAGCCCTGCAAGATTCATTAAATGCTTCCACATGAAAAGCTTTATTATCAAGTGAAAAGACTTCCTAACACTTGATTCCCAAACTCCTCTTCATAAACTGAAATTCGATTCCACATTAATTCAGTTTAGTCTGCCATTTGTCTAATTAATCCTGTTTCACCAATAAATAAAGCCAAAACTCAGTTGATCTCATTTTAGCTTCTATGAATAAACATTAGTTTTTTCTTTAATGCCTTCTTTTTTTTAATGCTTTCCTTTTTTAACACACAGCTCAGACCTACTCACTCAGCAGATCGTTTCCTTCTTGTTTCAACATCATCCAAAGTGGATCCTTAAGCAGGCTAGAGCTGGACTTAGAAATCTTCAGAATATAAAACTTATACCACTGGTAAGGCAGCCTCAACAAAAATCATGAAATGAGAGTCACAGTAAAACAAAGTTTGTTCAAAAAGCACAAAGAAACAGCAACGGAAAGCAAAAATCATGTTTATGTCATCTCAATTCTTTCTTTTCAGTAATCAGTATTGCTCTATAACATAAGGCAATTAACTACATCTAGCTTCCTCTGATGCCCATATAATTTCTCATTTTTACCTAATAATTCTTTCATATGCCCATCCTCTCTTTTTACTATCTTCTGAGCCTCGCTTTTTGTATTTCACTTCAACCCTTAGCCATGTGCAGCATACCTCACTCATCAAATCAATCTCTGACACCCATGAGAGCTCATCCACATAAATATCCTGATTCACACATTTTGCCAAAGTCACCTATGTATTCCACAGTTGTCCACAACAACACAAACTTTAAAAATCTGCAAAGAAATCACTTTCTTATTTCCTCATTCCTGCTGTCTCATGCCAATTCCCAGCTCCTGTCCTCTTTAAGAATGACCTCCTGATCCTGGTAACGCAATCATGGAAGTTACAACAACTCTTACAGCACAGGTTGGAAAAACCTCCAGGCAGATTTGCAAAATGTAAGGCATTTCTGAGGCTGCATTTCCCATCCCTTTTCTGAACCGTCACCATAATGAGGTGGTCTGTGACTGTGAACACCCAGTGTATGTCTTGCAAAGTGAGCATCTTGCTCATCATGCTGCTCTTAGAGAAGAGTTTGTGCTTTATGAGGCAAGAGCTCACAGTTGCTGAATGACATCTAGACCATTGTGAGTGGGAGGTGAGTTCTGATGATGACTACAGTCCCCATCAAATCAGTGTATTGAATCTCTCTCTCTTTCCATTTTATTTTATTTTTTTGGCTTTGGGCTTAAGGACTGCTGCTACCATGAGGGAAGTGCTTGTTGCTTGGCCTACAGCAAGTGATACAGCCTGCTAGGCACAGTCCCCAAAAGTCTAGCTGTAATTCTATTGGTGGTGTTCCCCAAACAGCAATAATAAGATGTCACCTGGAAGCACACCAGAGCCAATCATGACTCAGGCCTGTCTAGATGTTTAGATGTCTGGAAATATATTTAAAATGTCCCATGCCTTGCCTCTTTGGTGTGAGAACCAGCAGACTTCAAGAGCACAGATAACCAGTATGATGGTAAAATCACAAAATATAAAATTTGTATCAGTAACTAATTTGAATTCATTTTAAAAAAGAGCTGTGGTTTAAATTCACATTGGTCTTACAATGATTTACACAATTTTCTTTTATTAGAAAGTTTATCCTAATGACTTAATTACCATTTTTGAATAGAGGAATAATTTCAAACATAACATTTTTTACAATAAGAAAAGCCCAACATCCTCAAACTTCAAAATATTCAAACTAAAAATTCCATATTTTAGTGTTTAGCCAAATTACAAGAAGGATAATTTAGCAAGAAAATGGATAAGCACCTTTGAGAATTAGATGTAAGCCTTATTATTGATTAGTGCTTAGTTCTTTTTCACAAAGCAGATTAGCAATTGATCCTACTGTGTGTAGGACCACCTGGTGTCCAAAGAATAACATCACATATTTGTGTAAAAGAAATAATTTGTATACTGGGTCATTAGAAATATTTTTCTATCGAAGTAGAAGTTCTTGGCCATTACAGATTAATTAAGCCTTCAGCTCTTCAGAAGGATAGGTGTGGCTGGTTGTGGTTTCTTATACATCTTACATGGCTTTTCTTCTAAATAGAAGACACATGGAGAACAAAAACACTTACTGGCTGTTGGTTTGTGAAATAAACTTTTCTTGCCAGGCA